>NC_134460.1:151501134-151834176 GCF_047948215.1 Lycorma delicatula | reverse complement strand
CATTTGCCTTCCTCATCAGATAAATACAGGCTACTGTAAACATATAGGCATAACAACCCATAAAAACGTAAGTAATATTCAGTTGTATAAGTGAAATGATGATTTTATTCACCACAAGAACTAATTATAATAATGAACATTATTACTCTCAGAGAAAGCAGTTATGATTCAGGCTTGAATCAAAGATATCTTCAGCTGTAGGGGAAAGATATTCTACTGTACTTAAAAAAAAATATCGCTTAGCTTGGAGGTATTTTTAGCGGCCAATAACTTTCGGAAAATTAATTTCAGGAAAAAATGAGTAATTAGTAACTTTGTAAATATTTATTAATAATATGAAGATCAGTAAAAGTAAAATCTTATTTAATAAACAAAATCGTTAGCACGATTAAAATTATTGGTTCAATCTTTTTACTTTCTTGTATGAAGTAAAGGAAGAATTGTGATCGCGAAATATTTTGGTTCTCAGATTTCAAGGGAAATATCCACTTTGAACATCCCTGAATACATTTTGACTAGTTTCAGCGTGACATCTGTACGTACGTACGTATGTATCTCGTATAATTAAAAAAACGATTAGTCGTAGGACGTTGAAATTTTGGATTTAGGACTGTTGTAACATCTAGTTATGCACCTCCCCTTTTTTATTGCAATCGACTGGACCAAAAGTGTCCAAAAAAGTCCAAAATAAAAAAAAAAGATTTTGGAATTTTTCTTAATGCAGTAATAAGCTCTCATTGAGAGCTTTTTAGCGACATATCATGTGGTATTTATTTTCACTGGTTCCAGAATTATAGCCAAATAAAATTTTAATTAATGAAATATTTGGATCTTACAAGGAGTAGGCACTACGATTCGAATCAGACTTCATCTCCATCTTTAACTTTTTTGTTTCATTTAAATATATTGATTTATTAATAATTATTAACCTCTGATTGTAAAAAAAAATTACAATAAATAATAATTCAATAATTATAAAAGAAAAAAATACAAAAAAGTTACAAAGATATATTTGATTACATATAAAAAATTATTTTTGAAAAAAGCTTTTATTTAACTAATATTAATATTAACATTAATTAAAAAATGAAACAAATTAGAAAAACCCTCTAAAAAGTAAAAAATAATAATTAGATCAAATTGAGAATTTTAACCAAAAAATATAATATATTAACAAATATTAAAATGCACTGAAAAGTAAAAAATAAATTATATAAATATCTAATAAATAACCAATAAATAGATGTAATAATTATTAAATTTTTAAATTAAAAGTAATGAAAATATTTAGTTAAATAAAAGCGTGGCGCAGGTTTTATAATTTATTTAAAACTACAACATTTATTTTTACAACAATTAATCTTCATTTTCATTTTCAATAACGACGCGAGGAGGCGGAAAGGTCTGCTGGAACCTCTCCAGTTGAGACTGACTAGCTACAAGTAACAATCTGGGAAAATGCACCCACTCGCTTTCTTTGTACATGTTCTCACATGTTAAAGTTCATCTTCGAATTCTGCTTGTAATCTAAGCCAAACAGAACGCACTCATTCCGCTAAAAGTTTCATTTTAATTAATTATGAATTTTTATGTTTATAATTACGAATTTTATAATTACGATTACAACTATAATAATGATAACAATTAATAATTTTTCAGATTACCGTCAAAATGTAATAACTTTGTGCAAGATTTCTAAATTTAATTTTTATTTTTAATCTTATTAACCCTTAAAAGTCATCTCGGTGCAAATTTGAACCATCAAAGAATTAAAACTTGAGTTATTTTATTACAGATAAATAAAGTATAAAGTATATACATATACTAAACAATCTCATTAAACAAAAAATATATTTTAAAATACAGCAAATGTCTATAAAACAGCAAATACTTATTCGAAAACATTGTTATAAAAAATACTCCGCGCTTTTATTTAACTAAATATTTTCATTACTTTTAATTTTAAAATTTAATAATTATTACATTTATTTATTGGTTATTTATTGGATATTTATATAATTTATTTTTTACCTTTCAGTGCATTTTTATATTTGTTAATGTATTTTTTTTGTTTAAAATTCTCAATTTGATTTAATTCTTATTTTTTTACTTTTTAGGGGTTTTTTCTAATTTGTTTCCTGTTTTATTAATGTTAATATTAATATTAGTTAAATAAAAGCTTTATTAAAAAATATTTTTTTATATGTAATCAAATATATTTTTGTAATTTTTTTTGTATTTTTTTGAAGACTAAAAAAAGTAAAAAAATTTATTTTTACACATCGAAGTTACATACGTGTACCAAATTTCAATCATTTTCATACGATAGTTCATGAGAAATGAAAATTTTCAACTAAATGCATGAATTTAGCGTAGAGGTAACGCGTGGGGGTGGGTCATATCAAATTCCGACACCGTAGTGCTGTATTGTCATGGAAGTTACATACGTGTACCAAATTTCATTGATTTTCATACGATAGATCAAAAGATATAGCAGTTGCAAGGTTTAATTATTCCTAAAGCGAGTTAAATAAAAGCTTTAAAAAAAAAATTTAATAAAATTTTATGTACTTTTCATTTTAAAAAAAATATGTGTATGTAATTTAGGCGTACAAGAAAGTCATGCGGTGTCCACCGATTTTTTTTTAATAACATATTATTCTATTATTAATATTGTTTTAAACATATAAAGTAAATCATATGCCCAATTAAGGTAGACAACAAAAAGTTCATCCTTATTTATAATAATAAAATATCTGATTGTGTGATTACGAGAAACAACTTTAATCTAAATTTTTTAATAAAAGGGTCGGTAATTATAAATAATCCTTTGATGTCGTTATAAAATATGAAACGTATTAGGTTAAAAATTTAAATTAAAATAAAATATATCTTTTTATAAAAGGGAAGTGAACTAAAAGGAATACCAACAGTGAAAAAGTAATTATCAAAACTCTTTAAAGGAAAAAACAACAAAGTAATAGGTTACTCAGGCTTCATTAATTTTGTTTAATGAAGTTTGTTATTAACATTTAATTTTTAAAGAAGTTATTTATATTTTTCTTTGACTAGAAAATTTGTGTCATCATAGGGTACTTTGTAACGTTTTGAACTGTTAAAATGCTGCAGTATAACGCAAGTTTATTACGAAGTCTGTTATAGGTTGTACAAGATACAAAGATTATTGACTTAATATTATTTTCATTCATTCCGTATAGAAGCAAGCTATTTTATAAGGTTTTTAACAATCGTTTTGTTAAAAACTTAATAAGTGTGTGTAAACTGACTTAATAAGGTGTGTAATGTATTAAGGGTGTTACTAGTGTTACTATTAGAGTTACGACCCCGCGATGGATTCTTACCTTACCGGGAGTGGCTATATAAATATATATATATATATGGAGGTGATCCAAAAGGAAGGTTATCTGGAAACTGATTCTAGAGCTTGAAATAAGGAAAAGAATTCATACAAATAAATGTCCAAAAACGCTTTGTTACCGAGTTACGGCTAGCGAAAACTTTCACGTTCCCCCGGTAAAATTTCAGTATATTAGGGGGAAAATTAATGGTTTCTTATGTGTTTTGAGCTAAAAAATAGAATAAATTAGGTCCCAGAACGGTATTTTCAGTAGTTTTTATAGTATCCAACAAAAAACAGAAACATTCCTTGACGAAAAACGTTTTTTTTATGCTTGAAGTACAGTAACTTTGCTAAACGACTAATAAATGCGTAAATTTTATTATCAATACGTTTAGAAAATTTTATTGAGCAAATTTATTTAATAAAGTTTATGGAAAACAAAAAAAAAATCACCTTTATTAATAACAAACAAAAAAAATCTTATAAATTCGTAAAAATTAAACCAGCTGTTTTTAATACAATATATTTAGACCCTCGAAAAATTAAAATATTTTTAATTTACTTTAAAAAAATACTCGCTGCAGTTTATACTCTAATAATTTATTATACGACTGCAAAAAAGGAGTGTAATATATCAGGATGTATGTATGTTACACCGTTGCAGCTCAACCGCTAAACCATTTTAGATGTATGACCCGGCGTTGGAATCCTTAAGTTATCTGGGGTGTCATATGCTACATAATTATATATATATATATATATATATATATGTTTAACACGTTGGCTGCCTTGAGGATCACCGGGGATCTCACGTTAGTATAACTGGCAGGCCGTGAGATCCACGATGGTTCCTCAGTCACTGTTCAGTTTAGTTCATTATAAACGTTACTCGGCCTGTTGAAAATGAATGTAATGTGTTTCACGGCACAGAGGAAATTTCACTGAATTTGTCTATCAATTTCTGCCATCTAGCAGATTTTTTTATACTTGTAATAGCTGAACAAAATGGATAACGTTTGTAAGGTTATTTCCGTTTGTTTACAGTGTGTTGAATCGTTATAGTGCTTGCAATTTGTGTGTTTTATTTTGAACTACATAGACAATGGATCAGCCGGGAACTAGTGGCACCCGGCCTGAAAGAAAACGATCATCAACAAAACGGTTGTTGGCGGATCTAAAACGATTCGGATCCACAGAGTGATGTGGAAGATGAAGTTTCTCTAGTGAAGATTCACTAAAGATGGAGATTCACTAAAGATGAAGATTCTGTCGAGTCTGAAAAGACTCGACAGAATCTTCAGAAGAAGAAACTGACGTTAAAATAGAAAGTACTTACCTGAAGACGTAATGCTGCAGAAAATAAAAAGGGGCCTAATCGTAGGTAAGCAAAACAGCAAAGTTGTCGTTGTTGAGAAATGGAAGGACAAACGGGAAGTTCATTTTCTTTCAACGAAACATACATTAGAAATGAGTGAAACTGAACGTTGTAACCAAAAAGGGGAAGTTATAATCAAACCGTTGGCTGTTCAGGACTACAACAAAGGGAAACAAGATGTTGACTTATCTGACCAAATGTCCAGCTACTGTACTCCTCTACGGAAGACAATCCGGTGGTACCATAAGGTAGTGTTCGAATTGCTTTTGAGCACAGCCGTTACGAATTCGTGGATAATTTTTAAACATTTCCATTTGAAACAAATTGAAATCAACGAACTCGGAGAACAATTGGTCCTTGAAATGTTGGTCATCAATAAAGATGGAAATCCTGTGCAACAGCATGTACACATAGAACCATTACCTGATTAACATAAATTACTTACCGCTACAGTTACAGACAACAATAACAGGAAGATTAGACGACGTTGTAAAATGTGTTACTCAGAAGCATCTAAGAAAGGAGTTGCTCAAAAAACTGTCAAACTTATTTCGACAAAGTGCATTGTACGCGACATATATATGTGCGTAAATTGTTTTATGTACAAACATAAGAAACAATCATTAAGTTCACCATTGTAAACTTTCACCGTTGTAAACAAAAATGAAATATTTGTGAATAGCACCGGTGATTTCACATTTTTTTCAAAAATTTAGGGTTTTTCATTGTATTTATACCTATATATGTATAATATACATCACTATTAGTAATACTAATATTATATCTTTCACGGCCCCTGGGGAATGTTTCTTGGTATACATTGCGGCAACGTGTTAAATAAATTTAAAAAAACTTATACGGTATACAAAATTGTCACCCGCACGCTCTTTGATATCCTATATTAAAGAACAATGATTCTTTTTTTTGGAAGTCCTGTTTTTAATTTTTAATGTTTATCTCGTATTTGCGGTTTTATTAACGCTAATCGAACTATATACTAGTAATAATATTTAATGTATATCATGAAAAGAATATGTTATTTATCGAATAATTTTAATTAATTTTACAAATGTTTTATATAATTTCAATATTTTCTTATTCGCCACTGCAACGCATAAGATAGTACGTAATAAAATTAAATTTGATAAAATTTTTCGAGATAATACCGAATAAGCAACTAAGAACCTTTAAATCCTAATGTCACTTTTACGGCTACTACTAGAATTAATCACTTATATTACTACTTTCGTCTGTCGGTGACAGTTGTAACCTGTTTGTGTTTCAGCGCAGTGCAGTTTCTTTTTTTAAGTTGTATTTTTCTAAAATGTCGTCTTCAACAAATGTTGCTGCAGTCTAAGTTTAACTGCATTCTATATCCTTTGAAGAACGCGTCAAATATTCAAAGGGAAATTCTTGAATATCAGTATCCCAGCAAAGATTATCATAAACGATTCGGTTTATAATAATAAACCAGAAAGGGTTTTAATTAATGTAAAAGAGGTCTGTTTCAAACGCAAAACGAAATAGACAACCTTCAATTACGTCTCCAGAGGCGATAGCTGATATTTAAAGAAGAATTTCTACGGGTCAAAAAAACGCATAATTTATCACAACAACAAAGTATAAAATACGAGGTGTGTGAGAAAAGTAATGAGACTGGCTTTTTACTTACCAAAGTTTTAATTTTTTTCAAACAACAATATTATTCCCTTTAAAGTAGTTTCCCTGGGCAACTATACACCGGCGGAGTCGTTGTTCCCACTCCTAGTAGCAGCGCTGGAAAGCTTCAACTGGTAGGGCTATTAACTGGTTGGTCACAGTCTTTTGAATTTTCTCCAGAGTTCCAAAATGACGTCCTTTTAAGATATGTTTCAATTTTGGGAAAAGGAAACAGTCACAAGGTCTCAAATCGGGCGAATAGGGGACTTGAGGAACCGTACGAATGAGTTGTGAAGTCAAATGACCGTGTGACACAGGGAATTTTCATGATGAAGCATCCACTTGTCTGCAATGTCTGGTCTCACGCGAATCACTCTTTTCCTGAGCCTTTCAAGGACACCTTTGTAAAACACTTTGTTGACAGTTTATCCTGGAGGAACAAATTCTTTATGCACGATACCCTACTGTCAAAAAATCAAATCGGCATAGTTTTGATCTTTGATTTGCTCATTCGACATTTTTTCGGTCAAGGAGATGAAGGAGTGTGCCACTCTTCGCTGTGATCACACGATTGAAGAATTCTTGGTCATTGTCAATCCTTTTAACAAGATCAACGCACACTTTTCTTCAATTTTTCCATCTGTTCCGTTGTGAGGCTTTTCGGCACAAATTTCGCATGTCCAAATAGTCTGTCAGAATTTTATGTACGGTGAAAGTGTTTAAATTTAACTGTTCACTCATCATCCTTATTGTTAAACGACGGTCTGATCTCACAAGAACCTTCACACCCTCAACGTTTTCGTCAGATTTTGAAGTCGAAGGTCTCCCTGAGCGAGGTTGATCTTGAACGTGTTCTCGGCTTCCAGAAATGATTTGAGCCAACGGAAAACTTGTGCTGTTGATAAGCAATGTTCCCCATAGGCCTGTTTCCTTTTCATACTCGCTGATTCCCCACGTTTAACACAAAACTTGATTGCACAACGTCGCTCTAAATTTCGATGCTCCATTTTCGTAACACACAACAAAAACACAACTTCACTGACGGCGCTCTCAAAAATAACGTGTTGGTTGAACGGAGTTGAAACTCATACTGAGCATGTGGAAGGGATGAACAAACCGGTCTAGCACAGACCGGTAGTCACAGCGTTGCCAGATCGCTCACAGTGTTACCAATCTCATTACTTTTCTCACGCACCTCGTACACATCTTCCCGTAATATGAGTATCTTTCATCATTTAAATTTAAAACAGTATACAGTAACAACTGAGCAACAATGTAAGATAGTTGACAAACTGAAGCATCTTAATTATTGTTACTGGCTCCTCAAAAACATTATCGAAGATGGAAGATACATCCGATGCCGTATTTCCAAGGTTTTATTTATCTTGGCATGTAAACTACAAAACTTCCGTTACTGGATGGTTGAAAATCCCCACCGGGTGTTTAAATTCCAATTCACGATTAGAAAACCGGTGAATAATTGGTGCTTTCTGGTAATCGTATACTGGAACCAATATTTATTGACCGCATTGTCAATAAAGAAATCTTCCGTATAATTTTCGAAGAATTCTACGCTCAGTTAAGATATTGCGAAAAGAAGTACGCGTTTTTCCAACAAGACGAAGCAACATGTAGCACATCAATCGATTCACTAACACGCTTTCATGCGGCTTTTTCAGGAGAATGAACTTTTTCAGCAGAGGGTCGGTAGCCTCCGCGATCACCATTTTTATTTGGGGCTAATTGAAGGATAGAGTTTATGTATGGAATCGCTACACTATTGATGAACTGAAGTCGAATATTCAATACGAAATCGACGGTATTGTCAACAACGTTTTGCGTCAGGTGACTCTCAATATAATCACTTGAGCATAAAAATCCATCGCTGAGCGGGCACTCACTTCAAACATCTTTTGTAAAAATATGATAAATCTATATTATTATATATGCCGATAATATTTTGATATAAGATTTATATTCTTTAATTTAAGCCGATGACTTTAAGTGTAAGAGAATAGTTTTATTTTATATTGACAAATATTATCAGGAAATCATACTGTCGTCAGGTACAATGAAAAGTGGTCGAGCCTCGGGTAACACGTTGCTTTGTTGGCACACACATCATCAGTCCCTGTATGTAATTTGAGCAGTACCCCGGAAGCTGAATTATATGATGTTTCTGCATGGCCTCGCATCTGAAGTCCATTTATCACGGCGTATAAAGTAGTTACACATGCGCACCCTCATATATTACGTGTTTCACGCCTGAAGCAAAATAATATAAAGCTCTTCGTCGATACACCCTTTCGTTGAACTTAACTGCTGTAAATTATTTTTTACACCATAATAAACAATAAATATATAACATTTAATTATGTAATTCAGTATTGTCTGTACGGTTATTATTCTAATATCTGATAATAGATATCTTAAAAATATATAAATAGGATAGTAAGCTTATATTTGCTAACGATTTGCTTACTTCACAATTTAGGTTTCTCTAATAAAGATAAAAAAAGATTCTTCGCTTATAAAAGAATAATATAATATTTTGATTTTCATATTCGGACAGTTATATATATTTTATAACTAGCAAAAGCGGTCAATTTTGCGAGATAACCATGACAATCAGTATAATAAAATTATAAAAATGACTTCATTGAAAATTATTAGTAAGAGTATCACAAAAGTAAAGATTATTATTGTAAAAAGAACTATTACAACATAAATTTCAATTTTCGGGAAGTTTTCGATTTCTTATCTCGACGTTTTAGTACCCTAAGTGTGTAAATGTGGCAAAAAAAGATTGTAGATGTTTGTGTATGGATATATTTACGAATGTATGTATGAGTTTTAGTGTGTGTGTGTGGGGGGGGGGGAGTGGTGGTGAGGAGGGTTTACATGTGCGCACTTGTATAGCGTTTAAGCGTCTTTTTACATTCCGTCTAGATAGCGTTATGGCTCTAGAAGGGAAAGTATAGTAATCGGTCCAATTTGGGCATATGCGGTTTTCAACGGATCTGGGCGTTTCTACACCTAAGGAACCGAAAAACCAGATCGAAATTTTTAGGATGTTAATGATCGTATGTAAGTTTGTGTATTCGGTTTCGGTCCCTAAACCACCTTTTTTTCAGATTTGCTGAACGGATTTTGATCAAACTTGGTCAAATTACTTCTATATATGGGGTATTGATGCCATTAAATTTTCAAATTAAAAGGTGAAGGGGATGAGGCCGTAGAGTAACGTCACCCTCAGTTTCTCGAAATTTGGCTTAATTAAGGTCATATTTTATTAGGCATATGTTAACAATTAAAAAATAACAATAATTGCAAAAACAAATTTTGAACCTTCGCATCCCCACCCCAAAAAACGATATTGTTGTCATCTGCTGTTGTTATCATCTACTTAATTATAATACTAATTATGAGCAAGATTTTGCAATCACGTTTTGTGTTAAACTCGGTGAGAATGCTACTGAAATCATTTTCAAAATTGAAAGGGCATATGGAGATGACGCTCTCTCACGTGCCCAAGTTTTTAGGTGGTTTAAAGGATTTTCAGATGGCCGAGAATCAGTTGCGGACGACCCACGCTCTGGAAGACCGTTAACGTCCAAAAGTGACGGCAGTGTTGAGACCTCAACATCAGAGATTTGAAACGGTACGACCGGCGATTAACTGTAGAATGATTGCAGAACAATTAAATTTGAACCGTATCACAGTCCATCAAATTTTTATTAACGAATTGGACATGAAAAATTTTGTGCAAAATTGGTCCCAAAAAACCTCACTGTTGAACAGAAAAACAGGAGGGTGGAAGGAAGGGTGCCGCGATCTTCTAGGGCCAACTGATCCCGATTTTCTAAAAAAAATGTTATTACTGGTAATGAATCTTGGATATTTGAGTACGACCCAGAAACAAAACGCCAGAGCAAGGAGTGGCACTCTTCAAACTCATCGCGTCCCAAAAAAGCATAAATGAAAAAATCAAAACCATGCTAATTTGTTTCTTCAATAGTAATGGCATGTCCATAAGGAGTTTTGCCTACAGGACAAAATGTAAATTAATGTGTTTACCGAGAAATTCTTGGAAGACTGCGGAAAAGAGTTGCCCGAATGAGACCAGCCATCAAAGATAATGGGTGTTGCATCATAACAATGCATCTTGTCACACTGCACTCTCAATTAATGAGTTTTTGGTAATGAAAAACATTCCTGTAGTTCCTCAAACACCTTATTCACCTGACTTGAGTCCCAGCGACTTTTGTTTGTTCTCGACGTTAAAAAGACACCTCAAAGGGCACCATTTTGGAACAGTAGAAAAAATTTTAAAATGTAACCGACTATATTCAGGTTTCCAACCTGAATATCAGGGATATTCAGGTTTCTGAATTCCAACACTGCTATAAAGAGTGGAAAACCGTTTGTAGCGTTATGTGGCTTCCCAAGGAAAATTAATTCGAAGATGATAAGTCCATTTATAATTACATTGTAAATAAAAAGTTTTTCTGAACCAGTCTCATTACTTTTTTTACAGACCTCTCATGTGTATTAGGTTAATCTGAAAGTTCCGTATTGGGGGCTGGTGAAACTTAAATAAAATATTTGTGATGCACTAGAACATGTATCGTCGTTTGTTGATTTTTATTTGTTTCTGAGACTTAGTCATTTATGTGTTTGGCCCATATTTCTTTCAGTTATCGCACATCAGTTTGGTGTTTTAAATGAACGAAATTTCAATCAAATTTGTGTGACTATGAAAACTACGATTGCATTGTAATTTTTAATTTATTCTTACAAGTTGGTCGTGCACGGCCACCAGATAAATATTCACTTACATAAATTGTTGAAGTTATTGCTTACGTAATAATTTACGTTTTTATAATATATTAAAGAAAGCGCATTTAATTCAGTCAATAATATTTTAACTTGTAAATTAGATATTTCTTAAAAACGTGGCTAAAATCACGTTTCAAGAAAGTTCTACAAATGTGGGTTGTTTCTTATGCTCGGCTTACACATGCTCGTTCATACACACTCAACTTGACTTAAAATATTTATCATTTTATTTAAATACTAGCAGGCCCGGCAATGCTTCGCTATTGCTAGATTTGAGTATCTCAAATATATATATATATATATATATATATATATATACATATATATAGATTAAATGAACACAATTAAAAGTTTGATAAAACATTAACAAAATGAACATTATGGAATTTCACAAAATTTAACCTTTCTCTTTTACCCTTTACTCCTTTTCCCTTTTCCAATTTTTTTTTCCTATTTTCATTTTTACCACAACCTTTCCCCTATTTTTCCTTTCCATTTCCCCTATTTCCTCTTTCCCTCCACCTTTCTCTTTCCTCCTCCATTTCTCTTTCCCTTATTTCCCTTTCCCGCTTTTCTCATTTCCTCTTTCCATTTCCTTTTCCCCGTTTCCTCATTTTTCTTTTTTCCATTTTCCCCTTCTTCCTTTTTTACCATCTTCCTTTTACCTTTTCCGATTTTTCCTTTTTCCCCGCGCGTAAATCGGTCCAGTAGTTCTTCAATCTTCAGTGGACACACATATCGGAAACACTGAAATGGAATCGTTAAGTATTTAATATAACGTGTGTTGCTTTTATGTCTTTTTGTATATGTCCATTTATGTCTTATATAAGATTGTTTTTCAAAAAAAGCATGTTTTTACTGTCACGGGTGTGACATCTTAGGCGTATAAATATATATGCCTCATATAAATAGTAGGTATAAAAACACACGCATATTTCAAAGCAAAATTTCAAAGCAATCGATGAAGAACCTTCGAAGACATAAGATTTTGAACAAACGAATATTTACATTTTTATGGATAATATTTTTCCTATATTTAATTCAATGATTCTAACTAAAGCGTGCCCGCATGACGTATTTAATTTGCGCAGATGTGGTGGTACTAGCGGCGACGGTCGGCACAACTAAGCTAATGTAATTTTGCAAATTTGTAACAATGTAACAAATTTCGCTTGAACGGTCGGCAGACTGGTGTAGCCGTGATGCTTAATGCACTTGGTACTTAGTCGATCGCACGATTGAGTTCGAGATTCAGCCACACCGACTTGTTTTTTACCCTTTAAATATTATTCTTTTATTTAATTCTACCGCTTACCTGTGACGTCACAACATACAAGCGACTATAACAGCTGTACGTCAGTGCTCCCGACCTGTGAATTAACTAAATAAAATAAAATAATAAGTAATTAATATTTAAAGTGTAAAACAATTTAGTTTGAAACCCTGTGGAATTTAAAATTTCCCGGTCGAAGAGAACGAGGGAAAATGGAATTTCCCACAGGAAAAAAGGGAAACTTCAAGATGGCGGACTGCAACACTGTCATTCCTTGTGGTGACGCAGTATGATGCAGTATGCCCATTTATCCACTAATTTTGAACATTTTCTCTGGTAGGGTGCGATATTTTGCAAATACTGTTATTTTTCAATCGTTAACAAACCTAAGAAACATATATGACGTTTAGATGAAATTTCGAGATACTGAGGGTGACCTTGCTCTACAGCCTCGTCCCCTTAACTTTTAATTTTAAAATTTGACCTTTTAATTTGCCCCATACATAGAAGTAATCTAACCAAGTTTGATCAAAATCCTTCCACATAGATCTGGAGTTATAAGCTGATTTAGAGGCCGACATCGAACACACACACACACACACACACACACACACACACACGTACGTACGAATATTAACATCAGGAGAATTTCTATTCTTTTTTTTGGGTTCCTTAGCTGTCAAAACGTTACGATCCGGTGAAAAACACATATGCCACATTTGGACCGATTACATATACATATGCACATGTATATTACATATACATATATTATATACATTATTACATATATTATATGTATACTTCATACACATATTTATTTACGGGACAGTAAAAATGTATATAATCAAGTCAGTTAAAATATTTTAAGAGTGATGGAAGAGGATTACAAATATTTTTTATTTGTGGTGTAACTAGAGCTAAATATATTTAAACCAAAATTATTTCTGCCTTTGTTGAATAACTTTACGTTATATCTAGGTTAAACTGTTAATAACAAAATATTCTTATAATTAATTAAATTATATTATATTTCACTGTTAATAAGCTTGATCTAAAAACTAATTTATATCCTAATTGGAAACTAATTTGATGAATGGTTAGGTAATTACTATTTACTGTTTGATCTGTGGATTAATAAGCATATATGAAAGCTTTGATTTAATATAAATCGTTTAACTGTCGAATTTAACTCTTATTTGAACAGTTCTTTGTAAAATAAAATACTATATTATATCTTATTACAAATTTCGAATTTTCATTTAATTTCAATCCGATTTTGCGTTTTATGTCATCAATTTTGAATATAATTAAATCAATATTTTACGTGATGATATTTTAATAAGTTTAAGTATATACGCTTTATGCAGCCAACTAAACTGAACTATTAACTGGTAAAGTTTTCGTTTACAACCAAAATAAATTTAAATTCAACTTACATTTTTTTTTGTAAACGTAAAAAGATTTTGTGATTGCTATGCAATTACCTCAACGACGAACTGTTTGATATGAAAATAAATTTTACTTTTTAACCACTTAAGAAAATGCTTTAAGTGACAATTTTATTTATCCTTGACCTCTTGATGCGATAGAATTATGGGTACAAATGCGATACATTTTTGAACGTAATATGCGCAATAAAACCTCATTTTGGGTCATTAATCGTACAAAAATAAACCAATCATTTCTTAGATATCAATTAAAGACTATACGATCCTTGTTTGGAATCCTTAGGATATCATCATTTATGAAAATGTACATCGTAAAGTACTTAAAGTGTTTTTTGACAGAAGTACTAAAGAACAATGAATGAAAGAGAAGGAACATAAGCATTAAGGAATGTGTTAGATAAATTTGTACGTAGACCTACATCATTAATGAGTTATACAAAATTTTACTTATATTTAGCTCTAAAATTATTTAAACTTCTACCTTTAAAAAAAATAATGGTCTGATGTTTCTTTTTTCTATGACACTATAAAATAAGGGCAAATACTAAGATCTATATCTATACTATTATATAAAGAGGAAGAGGATTTTTGTTTGTTCGGGATAAACAAAAAATACTCGATCAGTTGCAACCAAATTTCTACCCATGTTTCTGGACATAACTGAGAAGGTATACTTCATATATATATATATATATATATATATATATATATATATGTTATATTTAGATATATTTAATCTCGAAAAATCTCTAAAATATATGTATGCACTAGTGGAGATTTGCCGGTTGAAGGGAAAACTTGAATTAATGAATTTTGAACTGTGAGTTTCTATCACTGTGTGAGCTGTGTTTGAACTGAATGATTCGAATCAGTCGAATGAATAATATTACAAAAATAATAGAATTACATTTAGGTTAAATAAAATAATATTAAATAAATTTGAAAACTTTTTATTTAACGGACTTCCCGTGGGGACGGCGTGTGGGGCTAGAGTGATGAGGTTTGCGAGAACCTCGTGGAAGACTTTACCGATCATCACCATAAGCCGGTAATAAACATAGTGCTTCAGGGACGCTGTTTGGAATATGCAACGGTGTGCTCTTATAATATAGTCCTGTTTTCAAAATTCAAACGGGGTATTTGTTAGCACGTTGAAGGCGTCAAGTACACTCTATATCTAACACATCATGGTTATTCGGAAATGTTATCTATAATTGAAAAATTATCTAAATGTAAGATTATTTATTAAAACATGTAAATAATGAATAATCCGTTACAGTGCTGCATTACTCGTTCGGGCCGCTAGGTGGCGAGCAGTTAAATTCTCATGCTCTTATCTTACAGCGAGCCGCTCCCAAGATTCAGTAGAAAGATATCATTTAATAAAATATATTATAAAAAATGAATTGATGAAATCATTTTTCAAAAAGAAAGAGAAATATTGTAAATTGCAATTGGCCCAGCTGTGCATTCAGAAAAGCTGTTTTTTTGCATTGATAAATCTGTAGCATATTTCATATTTTTAATTAAAGCCTTACTAGATGAACGAAAATGTGAAGCGTATTTATAACCTTGAAGATTTTTATACGTATTTCTGAGTAGTTTACTCGGTATTGTTTAATATAATACCGTATTAGGATAATCAAAACTAATTGACCTTTACACGGTATATGACTCATATAAATATCAAGAGTTTGTGATTGGTTCAGACATGATATCGGTACTGTAATTGGTCGACGTATCATGATCGATCAAAATTTTATGTGTTCGCGATTGGTTTGATGCATTCCTTCTTGTGATTTGTTAAAAATGAAATGCTGTTATTTGACTCAGTATAGTTGATCATCAAATACTATTGATCTGATCTGTTTAAAGCTATGTTTTTAGATTGTAAATAATTTAATTCTAATCTATGGCCATAAATTGCAATATCTAATATCTAATAGTTGCAATATCCTTTGAAAAGTTTCATGAAAAAGCAACGAACTGGAGAAAATACTCTGGATTCGGTGATCCTTTGAACGTACGTATAATTTATCGCGATATCTTAATTTATATCGATTTCTTCACAGGTGTTTGTTTGGTTATACTCGTATAAACAGGCACAAAATGTATGACCGCATAATTTTGCAATTAAAATAAACTATTTCATCCGTATCTCACTCGTTTAAAAACCGAATCGCACAAATACGGTATCATTTTGTTCAAAATAAAAGGCTTAATATTTTCGTTAATAAAACATATTTCAATAAAACTAATATCAACGGACTATGAAAGTTAAAAAAATTAAAATAATAACCAATGCCAGTAAATATTGACTATATTATTCCATTTTTGAATTTTCAAAGATAAAAATTTCCAACTTACTTATTTTGTAGAAGGCGTTGTCGGGAATACGAACACTAAATTTATAAAAAAAATATCTCAATCCTTTCTTATGGTATACAGTTTTTAAATGTAAAATAGTGGCAAAGAAAAATGAAGCAAGATAAGGCATTTGTCCACATAATCATATTTTGATATCCTGAATCAGCCCTCAAGTTTCTCTAATACCTATGTAGACATCATGTGAACCTGGCATGTTTGAATTTTGATCGGTACATTTTTATTTTTAATTTTATTTATTATTTTCCTTATATAAAAATTACTGTGTTTAAATATTTGTATAATTTACGATTTAAATTTCCTGGTGACTGGGGTAATGCAACCTTAAAATAGTTGAAAAATAATACCTATTCAAATCTTTAACAACAAAGATCTCTAATCATTGAAATTTGACGTAATTACATCTTTTTAAAAATTATTTCTATTATTTAAATATTACTTGAAACTAAAGAAAATATGCGTGAATACAATCAATTCGAATAAGTTACTTCAAACTAGGTGTATAAATATTAAGTTCATTCTTTTTTTCAAAGTTCATTTGTACTTTTTAATCATATCTAACTTACTGAAGTTTACAATTATCAGGCTAAGTCAATTAATTTCATGTAACAAAAAACAATTTTTTATATTGTATAAAAAAAATAATTCATCCGATAATTTTTTCTTTCCCGTCTAGATTGCGCTATAGCAGAGCTGTAACTCTAAAAGGGAAATTTTGTAACCGGTCCAATTTGGTTATATACGATTTTCACAGGATCTTGATGTTTTGTCATATAAGAAAACCACAAAAACCGGATAGAAATTTTCCGGTTATAACGTTCATATTACGCGTGTGTGTGTGTGTGTGTTCGTTGCCGGCCTCTAAATTACCTTATATCTCCAGAACTACTGGACCAATTTGATCAAACTTGGTCAGATACCTTCTATATATAAGGCGCATTGATGCCAATAAATTTTCAGCTTAAAAGGTTAAGGGAGGGGGGTGTAAGGCTGTAAAGCAAGATCGCCCTCAGCATCTCGATATTCCGCCTATTTAAGATGATATTTTTCTTAAGCACATTTGTTAATAATTATAAAATAACAATATTTGTCAAAAGAAACTTTTTTCAAAATCGCACTGCCACTCCAAATGATGCCCTAAACTACTTTTCTTTTTCCTGTTTAGCCTCCGGTAACTACCGTTTAGATACTTCTTCAGAGAATAAATGAGGATGATATGTATGAGTGTAAATGAAGTGTAGTCTTGTACATTCTCAGTTCGACCGTTCCTGAGATGTCTGGTTAATTGAAACCCAACCACCAAAGGACACCGGTATGCACGATCTAGTATTCAAATCCATGTAAAAATATCTGGCTTTACTAGGACTTGAACGCTGTAACTCTCGACTTCCAAATCAGCTGATTTGGGAAGACGTGTTAAACCACTAGACCAACCCGGTGGGTGCTCTAAAATACTGGTATATTGTGATGTCACAAGTGAGCGGTAGAATTAAATAAATTAATAATATTTAAAGTGTAAAAAAAAATAACCCGTCTGACCGGGTCTGAACTCGATCGCTCGATTGAATCGGTACTTGGTGCGTTACGCCTTGCGGCTACACCGGTCTGCCGACCGTACAAGCGAAATTTGTATTATATAAGATGTTAAATTGCATAGTTTAGTTAGTGTCGACTGTCGCCGCTATACCACCAAACCGCGTGAATTAAATACAGTATGCGTGCGCGATTTAGTTAGAATTGTTGAATTAAATAAACGAAAAAAATATTATATTGAAATAAAATGATAAATATTTTTAATTAATTTGTATGTGTATAAATATGTAAGCCGTACTTCAGAAACAACCCACATTTGTAGGGCTTTCCCGGAAGCCACGTTACGGGAAAGTTCTACAACTGTGTTGTCGACTATTTACGTAACGTACATATAATTAGAGATACGTGTGCAAGTTATTGATAACATGTTTTTTTTCTGTTATCAGTTTACAATCAGAGCTAATGTAGATGTTTTTTTTTCTGTTATCAGTTTACAATCAGAGTTAATGTAGATGTTTTTTTGGTTCATTAGTTGTGATTATTTTAAGTTGCGCATGCGCTGTAGGTTTTTCAGTAATTTTTAAATAAAAATCGATTTGTTTTAAGAAAACATTAAGAATGAAAATATATTTACCGCTCAAAGTAACGTATACTATTGAAGTTGATATCCACAATTTCTTTGCTTGAATTTTTATTAGAACTGTTTATTATAGAAAATTAGATAATGGTTTGGCCGTTATTCTCGCTGGAGATGAAATTTTCAAATACAAAAAAAATGAAAGTAATTCCATAGGAGAAATAAACCTGATCTTCAGTGGTAAAACTTTGTTAAGTATATAAAGATTAGGAATTATTTAGAGAATAGTAAAAAAAATAATATAAAAAAAATATATATTAAAGTTATCTATCTGACAATTTTTGTTTTTGAGGAAGTCTCTTTTTCTACGGTTTGAAATGGAAATTTTCGCTTCTCGAAAATCTATTGATATATTACACACAGTTAATTTTGCTTGAAGTAACTGACCATAAAAAAGAAGAAACCATTTATTATTATATTCATATTTCTAAATGAAAACAGATATATTAGAGCATATAAGATTATTAGTTTAAACTTAAGTAACGTGTTTTCACGCTTTCAATATGTTTATTTATGTGCGAATTTTTTTGGGTGTGTGTGTTTGTATGCGCCTGTGCTTTGTCTTCTACTTCGCTTAGTATCTCTCGATGGTATTGACGAAAGTTCTTCAAATTTGGTTGAATCATTTATTTATATTAGACACAATTAAAAAAAAAAAATAAAATAATAATTTATAACAATTTGTAACCCAACGGCTGGTCTAGTGGTAAACACATCGTCGTCGCAAAATCACTTATTTAACAGCTGACTTTCGAAGTCAAAAGTTCTGCGGTTCCATTCCTAGTAAACGTTTGTTACTTTTATACGGATTTGAATTCTAGACAGCGGATACCGGTGTACTTTGGTGGATAGGGTTCAATTAACCAGACGTTTCAGGGATGGTCGGCCTGAATTTGTACAAGACTAAACCTCCATTTACATATCGAACATATTATCATCATCTTACTAGGCCTTGGATGGGTTGCTTATTGTTCACTAGTTGAACGAAATGCAAACTTAACGCATTAGGAATTACATCAAAAAATATTTTGTAGGAACGCTAGCCTTATATTCAAAAGAAAATTATTGGAGAAGACGCAACATTACAGTTATCTCTGAACCGCTTTTGCATACGCATAATATTCCTAATGAAGCTCGAAAACTATTTCAACTCGTTGCTTCTTCAGTTTTTCTGATACAATATTTTTTTTTAAATATGCTGCAAGCGAAACTGGTCAAAATGCATGCAAATAAATTTATTTATTTGCATGCATTCGTCGTTTTATTGCATGCTTCGTCGTTTTATCATAACTTTCTAGTTGCTTTTATTAATGAAAATTAAGCGATTGGTTAACCGATAATCGTAAATTATTAACAAAGCTGGACTATTAAATTTTTTAATCTTTAATGACGATTTATGTTTTTCTTAAAATTTTACGAATTAATTTGTATTGTAATAATTGCAGATATTTAACATCGTTGCAGTCAATAATTTTTTGGTTTAAGAATTCGGTTTAGTTAAGCATTAAGAATGGAAAAATTAATAATCAACGTTTTCTCATTTAAAAGGTCAACATCTTTTCCGTTACTGTGGCTTCTCTCCTTTCTTCCTCTTATTCTTTCTTTTTTTTTCCTTCCTCGTTTTTTCTTCATTTAATGTCATTTCTCTCCCTTGCGCTTTATCAACCTTATACTTCTCTACTGAACCCACATCAGGCCTACGACTATCTCAACCCCTTAGTTCATTCATTCTTGTCAGTTTTCTAAACTAACTTTCTTTTTTTCCAATTGTTAAAACTAGGCTATTACTTTTTGCCGGCGCTATTCTAGGATTACTTTTTTCTTAATTTTAAGTCTTTTGTTTTATTAACCAATCTCTTTAATAGCCTGTTTTATTTTAATCAATATTAAGATGATTTTATCTAAGTTTACAGACGTGAAATATTGGATTTTAGTTAGATGAGATAAAATATATGCTATTCAAGATAGTGTCTATCACGCACGTTTTATTCAAGAAAATCTTTACCAGGAAATATTTTTATTTCATCTACTTGTAAATAAATTCTATTTGGACGCATGTTTGTATTTTACGTACAGATGGCAAGCAAGTTTGTAACTGTTTCTTTTATGTTGAAATACTCGTACGTAGTTTTGTTTGTAAAAAGTTGAAATACGTAGTTTTGTTTGTAAAGAAATGCTGATTTTTGTTCCAATTCAAAAACATCTGAATGAAAAACGATACCACATTTGACTAAAAGTGTTATCGATCGAAAAAAAACATTATAAACTTCATAAATAATGTGTTTAATTCTGACAAAATTTTGTGAGAAATATATTATTATTTGTTTTAAAACAGATCCTCAATTATCTATCTCAGTGATATGATCTGATAAAGCATATTTCAAATTAAACGGCCTGGAAAATATCGTAATTGTGATTACTAGTCGGAAGAAATTCTTGCCGTAATTATAGAGAAGGAACTTAATATTCCTGCAGTTCATTTTTGATCCGAAAGCACTACAAAAGGATTTTTGGGACCCTATTTCAAAGACGGTCGTGTTGAATTGGTTCATATCTTTAGATTCTACTATCAAACAACTCTATTTTAGTCCTTTATCGTGCTCTTCAAGTTAGAAATTATTTCGATGAAAGTTTTAATTCTGTGTAAGCCTCTAAATAACAAATGAATACCCACCACGTTCATATGATTTGACACAGTGCAATTTTTTATTATGAAGAATCGTCATTTACACGGTATTTTTTCAAATCTAAAGGATCTGAAACTCAGAGCTTTTGATTGAAAACTCATTTGAATTTATTATACGGTAAAAAAAATTACTGGAAAAATCTGTTCAGTGGTTAAACGCTGCTATGAATGCATAAAGGCAGAATACCCGCATAAAATAATCGTCAGTCGTAACGTAAGTTAATTTTTTTTTTGTTTTATATATATATATATATATATATATATATATATATATATATTAAACATTTTACTTTAATTCTGTCAAAACATTTTAAGCTATTAATTTTATCTTTTTAACATTCATTATTCTGTTCATAAAACCGTTTTGTGATATTTATTACTTTATGAAAAGTATAGTAACTTGATTATAAAGTTTGTTTTTAAGTAAGTGGCTATCCAACTTAATTTAGTATCACTTTAAAAGTGTTTTTCTGTCATTCGTTGAGTTCGTTATTCGACTGTTATCTTATGTATTTCTCTTGGTTCATTTTATTTTATTTTAACAACGTAATGGAACGACTTACAAGTTTAATAAGAAATGTAAGATTGTTAAAAGTTTTAAGTAAATTCTTAAAAAAAAATTATTCTTTAGCAAAACTTATTTCAAAATGGTTGGAGGCAATCTCTAACATATATGAATAGAACTACAAGAAAAACGAGTTAATTATTTACTACGATCTAAAAGAGAACCTACGGCATCGTTTATCAAACCTTGCATTACTGTACATTGGATGTATCTTTATTGAAGATTTAACCAACGAACTAAACTTGTGGATAATCCTTTTGTAACGATCGCATTTGAAATACTTTGGAATATCATATTTTTGACACATTTATTCCATAAATTCGATAGTACAAACATTTTTCACGATCCATAATTTGGTGAAAAATATTATTTAAAACGAATTTAGATTCTATAAAGGGGAGGCTGTTTTTTTCAATAATGGATTTATGCGAATTTTTCAATCTAAACCGTTGGTAAGCATATTGAGGTAGATTAACATACGTTTATACTGCCACCCTTATTACAGTTTTCCTTGTACAGTTTCTGACCAGTCCTTATTCAATGCTAATAATTTTATCCAAACAACGACATATATTGAAAACATGCGAGTTAAACGTAACCTTGCTTTTAACTTGATTGGTAAAGAATCTTACAACGTAAAAGAACAGCTAGTGTACCGAACCTTAAGACCAAAGACCAAAAGCAGGAGATTAATTAATTTTTTTCAGTTAGTTAACAATCGGTAGATCGGTTGGTAGTAGCTTTCCATATGCCACTATGGTAAGCCATTTTATTGAATTTAGCGTAGTCCTGCAGTCCAGTCATTTTGTATTCCATCCTAGATCTAGATGTAGAATTTTTCCTTTCTGTAGCACCTTCGAGGGTGGACTTAAAACTACCGGGCAAACTTGACATCTCTAATCTCAATCTCGATAAAACTCGAACATTCTTAACTTTTTCAATCATTCTACAGTAGCACGATAATTCGTATACTTCCATCCTCTTTGGAAAATTTTGATAATCGAAGAACACAAAAGCAATTTTACAATTTTTTTACACTTTCACTTATTCTGCTTAAAAAATTAAGCTTTTGAGTTTTGGTATACTATATGAATATTGATAGAATTTCCAATTTCTCGCCAATTAAAATTCTTCGTGTTTCAGTTTCGTTAGTTAGTAATTTTTATTACACGTCTGCCCAAAAATGTGTGTAATGTATTTAAGACGAATGTACGTACGGATTTCAATTCCCGCGATAAAATTTCACTATATTACGGGTAAACTTGATAGTATCTTATGTTTTTGACCTGAAAAATTGAATAAAAGACATTGGAAAACTGTATTTCCTGTAGTTTTTATGATATCCAACGACTTTTAATAATAATCAAGTCGTTCGGTAGAATGACGCCGGCGAGAGTTTGTCCGACGGTGGAAATACCGAAGACTTTTTACTCCAAACAACTCGCAAATCGACATTTCAAAATTTTTTTAATTGTTTTTTATAAAAAAAAGTAATTTTATTGAAATAAAGGTGTATGTCAATGTAGATATAGATGTTCTTAATGAATATAGGGGTTTTTCGATGAATATGTGATAATATTCGTAATTTCACGTTTTTTAATTTTAAAATGTAAAATTTTGGTTTTACAACCGGAACTCATACACAAAATATCGAAAATTTATGGGCTTGTTCCATAAAACATAATAAGTGGGTAAAGTAGAACCGCTCCACAATGTTTGGATTTATATTTATGCGAATTATTATGACGTATGGGCATAAAAATGAAGATTTATTTTATATTATATTAAATACATTAGTGAATCCTATCCAGTGAAATGAAAATTGTTTTGTTATTTATATTTCAGTTTAGTAAGTTAGTGTGTTTATTATGTTTAACCCAAACATGTTCGGTTCGGTTATGTTGATAAACGTACTATTCGTCAGTACACGGAATCGATATACTATAACCAAACTTAAACTACGCTCGCTAACCTTTAATGTTTTGATTATTTCAACAAAAAATTCAGTAATTTTTACTTATGCTCTAGTTGTGCTTTTAATATGTAAAATATGTCAATATGGAGAATGTTTAAAATGACCGGTATAAAACAGCATGTTAGTGTGCTTTCTCTAATGTATTATCGGGTTGATTGTATTGAGTTTTAATGTTATTACGGTATTTCTTCAACGTTTTATTCATCAGTTATTATAAAACTAGCTATATTAACTAATTTTTATGTGATAGAATGCGAAAAAAGTGGGGACGTAAAACGTAAAAGACCTTATATCAAGTTTCTAAAAGGTTTGGTTTGCTTGACATTTTTCCGACCAACACCCCATTCGGTCGCGCTAAAGCATAAGACCGAATGTCGGTGCCACAAACGGCTATTGAGCCTCAAAACAGTTTAGCGACCAGTGTCCTAAATAGCTCCTAGAGCTTACCTAAAGGCGTGAGCGGACTAAGTGCGGTGCCATACACCACCGGCTTACTTGTCCCAACGGCTCGCTTGTCATATATTTACTAAGATGGGTAGGCGCACCCCGTCAGCTACTAAAAATATACATATGACATCCATAAATTAAAATTTACTTTGTCAAGACAGCAATTCGCTGCTACGTCTAGGTCACTGAATGCCAGCAAGTACCTGTCCACCATATTAAAGCGCTTGGAGCCTTAATTGGCTCGTGGTCAGCCATATATTTCTGGGCTAGCTTCCTACAGCAGGGCGGCAGAAGACTTCCCTTAGGTAAACTACCGATGTCGGTTGAACATAGCAACCGCCCTCAAGAAACTCCCACACGGCCCGACAATGCGGCTCTCGCCACATTGACTCGCCGCTTGCGAGTAGCCAATTTTCCCATTGACCTCTAAGTTCCAGGATGGCCCGGTCTCTGGCTCCGCCAAGAGCAAGGCAGTCAAACATCATTCTGAAACGTTTGAATATATATCATTTCATTTTACAAATTCATAAAGTGTAGTAGTCTTAAAAATAACTTTACAAACGTTTTGCATATAAAGATTTATTTAAATTATCTCGAAACAATCTATTATTTTGATATGAGAACACCACAACCTAAACATCTAAGATGTCTGTGGTGGATAGCTCAAAATTTTCAAATTGAAATGGAATGATTATGAAATTATTTTAAAACGTAATGTTAAATTAAAAAATTCTGATTAAATAAAAATTCTGATTTAACAATCTTCCAACTACGACCATCCTAAGTAAATTGGTGGCTATTTAACGTTTTACACTGTTAGTTTGAAGAGACAAAAACTTCCCAAAAGTGAAAATAAAAATTAGCAAATTTTAAATCTCTCAACGATTTATTTTTCGGTATGAGATAACTACTTGGGGTTGTAGACTATTTTTGAAACTAACTCTCGATCTCCTTATCGGCCTTTCATTTAGGGATCCCGGGTTCGAATCCCCGTCAGGCATGGCATTTTTCATACGCTACAAAACTTCTTTTTCATACTCTGACGTACAAGCTTCTGTGGTGAATTAATTCATCAAGCAAAATAAAAATCCGGGGAAAATATTATTAAGTAAAATGGTATATCCGCCATTTTGATTAGGTTATCGTAGCCCTGTAGTTTATTCGTTAAGATTTTTTTCATTACCCTTTAAAATGATGTGTCAAAACCCTATGATATCCAGCAACAGTTTTAGTTGCGGTAGGCTCATACTAATAAATTAGTTTGTTTTGAGGTAGTAGGTAGTTACAATAAGTAGCCATACTTTATACCACATATATATATATATATATATATATATATATATATATAAAATGTTAGGCTAATAATAAATTTATAAAGTAAAATTTTTAAGTTGTGGTGTTTAATGCAGTAATGAAAGACAAAAAATAATACAAGTGTTTCCATAGTGACTGATATTCACGAAGTAAAGAAATTAAATTATTTACCTGGAAAAAGTAGAAAAAAGGGGTCTTATCAAATAAAGTGAGTGCTGAAAGGGGTTGCAAATATTAACGTCCACGTCTGCCGGACGCTCGTCTAAGTAAAAATATAAATTGACTTAATAATAATGATATTAATCATTGCTCACTCAACCAAAGCGTTTCAGTTTTCTCAAACATTAAAAGATTTAATTACTAGTGGTTGGGGTAGCCTCAGCAGTAACACATCAGTTGGGGTTACAACGTAATCGCTACTATAAATATTTCAAACTAAACATTGAAGTATCGTGAAGTTTATGTGGTTTAACTCTCTTGTCTAAATACCGCTATAGCTCTAAAAGAGAAAGTATTGTAATCACTCTAATTTGGGCATATGCGATTTTCAACGGATCTTTACGTTTTGACACGTAAGGAACCGAAAAAAATAAAAGAAAACTGAATGGAAGTTTTCCGGATATTAATGTTCGTATGTATGTGTATTCGTTGAAGGCCTCTAAATCACCTTATATCTCCAGAACTGCTGGATCGATTTAGACCAAACTTTCAGATTGCCATACCATCAGACCAAACTATCAGATTATATGGAGTATTGATGTCATTAAATTTTCAACTTAAAAGGTCAAGGGAGTGAGGCTGTAGGGCAAGGTCATCCTCAGTACATCTAGATTTCGCCTAGCTACGGTCAAATTTTTCTTAGACTCATTTGTTAACAATTAAAAAATAATATTTTTTTTAACGTTTTGCGAAATCGTATCCCCACCTTAAAAAAATGCTCGAACTATTGCTACGTTGTGAGTCACTGGTGTTCGGTAAAATTAAATAGATGAATAATATTTATATCGTAAAAAAGTAACTCGGTTTGGCCGGGTCTCGAACTCGATCGCCCAGTTGACTCGGTACCTGGTGCGTTAAGACTCGCGGCTAAGCCGTCTGCCGACCGTACAGGCCCGAATTAAATACGGTATACGCGCGCACGCTCTTTAGTTAGAATCATTGAATTAAATAAACGAAAAAATATTACATTCAAATAAAATTATAAATAAAGTTGTGTGTGTAAGCCGTGCTTCGGAAACCACTGTGTTGTCAGTTTTTTTTATATACCATATATATTTTTAATGTAAATTCCGGATTATTTTATATTTCACGAACTACTCTGAACCGATTCTGTAACTTTATTTTAATAATTTTAAGTTAACCTAAAAGATAAATAGCTTTATCCTGTAAAAAAATATCACATTTTTTTCATGACAGTTAAAAACTTATATACATTATTCGTTACGACATATTCTTTAAGTGAAAATGTTAGAGCGTCCTTGTTTAATGTAACATGACAAATCTGTAAACCTAAAGTTAATATTTAATGGAATTTTTTTATATGAAACTTTGTACAAGATTTTATTAAACATTAATAAAGAAACATTATTAAAGATTTTGAAAGAAAATGAATACAATAATTAAAATTTAATATATTTAGAACAAGAAATAAATTAAATTTTTAAAGGAATTTTAAATTTTCAAAATCCCTTTTTTATTCATTTCCTATGGGGAAATCCTAGGTTTATTTTAGTTGCCGGTAAGGTAATATAGTAAATAGTTGATAGTCTGGTAAAATAACTTTCAATTTTTTCTTATACAGTTGTGCTACTTTGGTAAGGAAAATGAAAATAGTATTAGAAATTATTGTTTACGAAAGCAAAACAAATTTTTCATATAAAGGGTATCTTCACCCTTTTATTTTGGAAAATATTGACCGAAATTTTTTTTAACTGGTTCATGAATTCTTTTAAAATTTTACTATGGTATAACGTCAGAAATTAAAAATTTAAATAATTAAAAAAAAGTTACTATTTTCTTTTTCAATATAGTTAGATGTTGGTAAGAATACACATCCATGATGGTAGAGTCTGTGTTACGTAATCGTTACTATTCATTTTAATATGTGATACTTTTTGGATAAAATACTTAAAGTTATTGATAAAAATGAAAATAAATCATTATATCAGATAATTTTTAAAATAAAACTGTGTGTTGTTACTTTAGCAGGAGCGATATAAAATGCCGAATAGCACAAGCTAAACGAGCCTTCAGTAAGAAATATAATTTGTTTACATCAAAAATTAATTTAAATGTCAGGAAAAGATTTTTTAAAGTGTATGTTTGGAGTGTCGCTTTATATGGAAGTGAAACTTGGACGAACGGAGTATCTGAGAAGAAAAGATTAGAAGCTTTTGAAATGCGGTGCTATAGGAGAATGTTAAAAATCAGATGGGTGGATAAAGTGACAAATGAAGAGGTATTGCGGCAAATAGATGAAGAACTAAGCATTTGGAAAAATATAGTTAAAAGAAGAGACAGACTTATAGGCCACATACTAAGGCATCCTGGAATAGTCGCTTTAATATTGGAAGGACAGGTAGAAGGAAAAAATTGTGTAGGCAGGCCACGTTTGGAATATGTAAAACAAATTGTTAGGGATGTAGGATGTAGAGGGTATACTGAAATGAAACGACTAGCACTAGATAGGGAATCTTGGAGAGCTGCATCAAACCAGTCAAATGACTGAAGACAAACAAAAAAAAAGTTGTTACTTTGAGCGGGATTATTGACTAATTTTCGTTTGTTCAGAAGAAGTAACTAACATTAGGAAAATATATACAATTATATTTAAAGTTGTTTGATTATATTCGGCTTCGGTTCTAATAACCTTTAGATTACGATGGATTCTGTATCAGCTGATATGGTCGACGATGGGACATCGGATTGTGGAGGTCATCTGGTATCATCATGAAAGCGTATTACATAAAAAAGTTGTCGAATAGTTGTCCGACTCTAAAAGGGTAGCTCATAGAAAGTTAATCAGAGATGACATAGCGAACAACTTATCCGGAAATTCAAGCGATAACCTCAATGTGGATATGGAATCGTAGCCTATCACTAGAGTTCTAAGGTTCAAACCTTAGTTTCTGGTGAAGACAATATTTCTTACTTAATTTTATACTTTTATACGAATTTGAATATTATATTGTGAATACCGGCATTCTTTGGTTGTTGGGTTTCAATTAATCACGCATCTCAGGAACGGTCGACTTGAGGCTGTAGAAGAGTACACTACATTTATATTTTTTTAACTTTTTTTCCTCTTCCCAGGACCGAATTCCACAACAAAGCACGACACAGTCCAGGGGTGTCCATCTACTCTAACGAGCCTCCCAATCTACCGGCAGGACAAGTCGGCTCGCCGGTCGGATCTTATGTTATCGCCTGCCTCTAACTCCACGGGTAGGATTACCAAGACCGACTATGCCTTTCCTGTTTCCCCACCCCAGGAGCGGGGACGGTCTCGATGCCTTCTTGCCTCTAAAAAGACACCAAAAAGGGCATCCCCGCCGGGACTACAGTCTTTATATTCCCCCCCCCTCCACAAGAGGACAAGAGAGTCTCCGTGTCTCATCACTGCCATCCATCTGTGCAAGCACAAATGAATGGCAGCTCACCAGAAAGCTGTCCCTAATCCCCTTGTTACTCCAGCAGTTCTATCCTCCAGTCGAAGAACCTAAATGCAAATAAGTGGAAAAATCCCACTACCGGGCCGTAAAACTCTTCTGCGTGTGGCTCTCCAAACCACAGACACCACACCTCTGTGAAGCAGGGCAAGGGCCCGCCGATGACCTTCCTGACCACAATTGAAGCTAAGTTTGGTGCGATCAGGACCCGTACACCCAAACGACATATGCCCCAGCCCCAACACCTGAAGCATCAGTCCCCAGGGTTACACTTGCGGACCCAACAATGCACCCAGCCTACCTTCACCCGCCGGGTAATCAAGTGCTTGGCCACCCAATCAGTGCTTGGCTGTCATTACCCAGTGTCGTAATGACAGTAGCGTTCTGTGTGCTACAAAACGCCGGACGGAGTAAAGACACGCAAAAATTGGTGTCAGGTCTAACCACAGCAACACAGCAACAACCATCTCAGCCTCAAACACCGTCCTCAAGGTCGTGAATATGATGGACTACAGCTCACCGGCCTTCCTTCGGCTGCAGGTCCACCCGAAATCCCGCCGTACTACCACGAATGGCTGTCTTCAGTGCCGCAGCCCTGTTGGCGCCCGCACACATACGCGCAGGATCTGCCCACCGCCTCTATCAACTCCGCGTCAGACAGGGACCGAGACAACACGTCTTTGAATTTGTGGTCCATCGGGGGGATCTGAGTCGCAGCCTTAGTCCGTGGAGAAGCAGTACCCTCCCCACTGCAGATGCCTTTAACAGGGACGTCCAGGCCACACCACATAATCTCCTCTCCACGACGAACACCCGGTCCACGTCGCCCTTGATATCCCGCTTGGGATTAGGCCAAAAGCAGAAAATGAAAAAGGTACCAAAAGCACAAAAGGAAATAGGTGTGTACAAGAAGATAATAAATCTAGTTCGTGAGCAGGAATTAATAGGTCATATCTTCACTAGAAAGGATCAATGAGCCTTTTGTGTTGCTATTAGGAACCTGCACCACTCCATCTCGCTGAAGATAATTAGGGAATAAATCGAAGGCCACGTGAATAGAGTGAGAGATATAGTAAATAAATGCACGCCACAGATTAATCAAAGAGCCAACATCAACATTTTTCCAGAACCTAAAGCCGAATGAGAACAATAAAATATATTGTAGTTAGATTGCGTATTTCACCGCGGGTAGCAACAGACCTCGGTGTAGTGCATAAGGTGCCTACAATACGGGCACACCAAAAAAAATTGCTTATGGCTGTTTCGCTGTGTAAGGTGTGGTGAAGGCCACCGAACAGTCGATTGTCCCAGGAAGGACAGGAGAACTTCAGAAACCTGTGCTTTATACCAATCCGACCATCCGGCAAACTATCGGGGTTGACGAGTATGGCAAAAAATATTAGGAAATAAAGGCAAAAGACCGATCGGAACTTACAGTTTACTCCTAGAATCAAATTTGCTAGCTGTAGAACAACCGGTCTCAAGTATAATAATAACAGTTTCCCCACGTTGGGACAAGGCTGAATCTCTCTGTTAAACATATGCTGCGGCACTGCCCGTAATGGTAAGAATAATTTTGACGGTTTAAACAGGCTTTATTCAAATCCAAATTTCCTAGTTCAATAGATTGGAAGTCTGATAAGCTTGCTTACTCAGGTGCTCTCAAAAATCTGTTAACAAAATTTCTCCGAATTGTTGCATGGAACATTAACTGCCTACTTTCTAGGTGGGAAGAAGTAGAAACTATGGGGATACCAATTCCCTGGCCGTGATACTGGTATTAAACACTTACCGCCTTAGGTTCCTCGGTTTCTCGGCGTTTATAAAAAATCAGCCAGATAGCAGAATTCATGGAGAACTGCGATACTGGTCAGAAATTCTCTACGGCATTACCAGTTTCCGGGTTTCTGCACTAACCAGATTCAGAGAACCACAGTTGAAGATAGGGAATGGTTGGGACCAATAAAACTCTCGCGGTGTACTGTTCTCCGTACCATACTACAAGTAGTACGAGTTACTTTACATACTACCAGTTATTTTGGATTTATTTTTTTTACTTTTTTGTTTATTGCTACAAGTTGTTTGTTCTTGACAATTTCTTTATTGTTATATATCTGTCGACTCGCTATCGCTTTATTATTTGTTTGCTTTAATCGACTATTTATTTGTGTATCGGTTAGTATTTGTTTATTTTTTGTTTCTATGGACTGTGAAGTGAAGGCTGACATACCCCTTTTACTAATGAACTTCAAGAACCTTGCGTATTGATAGCTTTTGTTATGGATTAACTTATAACGGAAGTCACTTAAGAATTCCTATTACGTGCTTATTATCAAACGATTTACTTATGGTTAGTTTTAACGAGCCTATTGTATATATACTAGTTGTGGAACAAAAAAGAACATTAAATAATTATTTTTCGTTTTGGTGTGTTGTTTAATTAATTGTTTAAAGAAAAAAATGTTTATTCAGAAAAAGAAAGAAATTTTGGTTCGATTAGATTAGATTTTTTTATATATCAGGGTTGCGTTTTGAGTACAATCTACTCATAATTTACTTGTTTCTGAAAGGTTTTGCAAATATCATTAAAAAAATAAGTTACGAGACAAATAAATTTTAATATATTAATTTAATATATTTTTAAATACTATAATTTTACTTTATTAATAAAATACGATAGTTATAAACATAAACTTTGCTTTTCAGTACGATCGTCCTTTCCACGATCATCTTCTTTCATTGTACTGAAAATCATTAACGAAGTAAATGTCCCTGGTGGTTTATTCAAAGCTACGGGATGTAGTGTTACAAAAGGTAAATGTTTAGACGGCTGTTTAACCCATTTAACGTTTAAAAGAAGTTAACGTAATTTTTAATAAATATTTAATTGGTTTTTACTTACTTATACACAACTAGCCGGTCAGGGCTCGCTTCGCTTGCCCTTCTTCTCTAGCCAGGATGCCCGCTGTATTCGTTATCCTCATGGTTGTAAGTACAATCTTGATAAATGTTTGGAACGAAGTATTTCTCTATAATATTTTTTCAACACGTGTTAATATCGTTTCGTATTAGAATGTTTCCACTGTTGACTTTCGTCTCACTTCTGGGAAGGCTCGGCCGGTTACTGATGCATTCTCCGCACCACTGGTCTCTTTGATTTGTAATACTTTTTAATGTATTAGTCAGTCGCAAAGTTATGTTCGAATTAAATGGACGTGTGATCAAAAAATTAATCCACCTCTACTCATATAAATGTATATTATATTATAAATTAATTATTACGGTTGTTTTCTGTATTTTATTATTATAGCTATATATATGTTAATCTTCAATAAATTAGTGCGTTTCTTTCTTACTCGTTCTATTTGTGTCGTAATATCTGTCCAGGGATTGTCCTTAGTACCTGTTTTATTTTATCCATACAGTCCACAAATTATCGACGTTTGTTTTACGCATTAAACAATAAATAACAATGAAAGCATGAAAAGCTCTTTTTCCAACGTTTTCACCGTTCTTGACACAAAAGCTCCTAGCATAGACTAACATCACCTTTTTTGTTACCGTTTAAATTACTCTAGAATACCTTATATTCTAGAAAAATATCAATTTAGAAGCCTAAAAATCGGATATGTCATAAAACGCACAGTCTATTATTTTTACATCGGTAAACGGAATCAAATATAGTATATGTATGTCATTCAAGAGAAGAAATGTTCAACTTTACCCCCGAGGGGGCTAGACCCTCCACGGCTTAAAACCTAACCTGGGATAACGCGAATGAATTCTGAAAATTTGAAAGCAATCGGTGTGTTAGTTCTGCTGATGAAAAAAAAATTGTGAATGAAAAACTTTTCTTGCCTCTTACAAAGTTTTATATAAAATAACCAGATGTAAAAAGCCTCACACCGTTGGTGAAGAGCTTATTTTGCCAGGTGTAATTGAGATTGTAGAAACTATGTTTGCAGGTAATTTTTCCAAACAATTGCAGTCCACACCTCTATCAAATTATACTGTTGCCCGTCGAATCGGTGATGTAGCTAAAGATGTATAGAATCAGCTTTTTTTGAAATTGCCAGACAAATTGTTTTCAATTCGGCTTGATGAGGCGACACATAGCAATAAAGATGCTTATTTCATTTCCTATGTTCGATTTTGTGTTGATATGTCAGCAGTAGAACTACTTTTCTACAAACCAGTAGAACTCAAAACAACAGTACTCGTATTATTTTCTATCTAAATGATTTTATAATCGAGACAAAAATAGAGTGCAAAAATTGCGTTGGAATATGCACCGATGGTGCTTGTTCAATGTCTAGAAAATTCCAAAGTATAGAAACACTTCTGAAATAAAAATCTCCACAGTGTGTCAGGACACATTGCATGATCTACAGAAGCTCTTGCTTCTAAAGAAAGACGTGGTCTGAATATTGTGCTAACAACGGTTGTAACCGTAGTATATCATATAAAAATGAGACCCCTAAAATAAAGAATCTTTTCTCCATTTTGTAAAGGCATAACTTCAGTACATTCAGCTTTACTATTTTATTGCGAGGTAAGATGGTTATCACGTGGGTAATTTTTGCAACGTGTTTTTGAAATAAAGAGTTGAAATGGCCATATTTTGAGAAGAGGAAAACGGACTGGAAGCCGAAAAGTTTCCAGATGGTTTATTTGTGATGGAATTGAGCTACTTGGTTGTCATATTCGAGAAATTAAATATCTTGAATTTTCAACTCCCAGGAGCAAATACACATACGTTGGATACGAGTGATAAAGTTAATGTTTTTTTTCTAGAAAATTGGAGTTGTGGAACAGAAATTTAAAGCAAAAAACCTAGAAATGTTTGCAAATGTGGATGAATGTGTTAAAACCTACAAGGCTGAAAACCACGTATAAAAGTTGTTTTGGTTGAGAATCATTTAGCCATGCTACAAAAAATTTTAAAAAGCTTTTGTTGCTGACGACATCTTGGTAGCAAGTTACGAGTGGGATAGGGTTGCATTTCTAAATTCTCCCGAAGGGCTCTCAACTGCCAAGAAGAAATCTTCTTTGACTTCACGGTAAGTGGTGAAATCAAAAGACAATTTAGTAATAAAACACTTTTTGAATTTTGGGCTGAGGTGGATGATGAGTTTTTTACACTGAAAACAAGAGCATTTCGTATACTATTACCGTTTTCAACATCCTACCTTTGTGAAACCGGATTTTCTGCGGTGGCTGCTTTGAAGACAAAATTTAAATCTCGGCTAAATATACAAAACTCAAAGTGTCTACTTCTAATATTAAACCTTCTTTCGAAAAAATTTGTTTTGCAAGACAGAACCAAGGGAGTCACTCATAATTATTAAACTTGTTTTTAATTTAATATTGATAAGTTAATTATTAAACGCATTGTGCAGTATTGATACAATTCTAAAATAAGTGTATTATATCAGTATGAATGTTTATTTTATTATTTATTATGTCAGAATGTATTTTGTTTTGCTTCCCGTTTAGTAAATTAATAAATATTTTTAATAGTATTTTCTTTTCAATATCCTCGTGCCCCCGATATAGTGTTACACGCCCCCTAGGGGGGCACGCCCCACAGTTTGAGAAACACTGGCTTACCATATTCAGCGGCGTGTACGAACCGAATGGAATATGAATCCTTCTATATCCAAGTCTATTCGTCAGTGGGATACGACTTTAAAAGACTGGAAGTTTGGTTTCACAAACTGGAAATCATTGAAAAGTTTTAATTAGTGGCGAGAATGTGGATCGTACAAGCAATGCATTAACTGCCAATCTTGGAAAGTAAATTAGGGGGCTATACGAACTAAAAATTCCACATTTCCACTGTTCATGACATCGTTTACGAGCGGTAACGTATGCAAGCGTAGAAGTTAAAACTCCATCAGATTAAACCAAATGATCGCCGCCTACGATATCAGTTTGCTCCAGAGGTAATGCACCGTTTCGAAAATAATTATTACCTTGGTACGTTGTTATTTATTGATGAGGCAAGCTTTTGTACGTGCTGGAAAGTTAGCAGACACAATTGTCGAATTTGAGATACTGAAAACCCCCGTAAATAATGCAAAATGAATGGGAAACACCGAACCTCAATGTCTGGTTAGGACTCCACAAAAATGGCGACATCGATCTGTTTTTTTTATGTAGCGTACTTTGATGGATGGTACTTCGACGTGCTTGAGAACTTCGCTGTTCCTCCGATTCCTGAAGGCTTCAGTTTCTAATAATATGGTGCTCCACAACACTTTATTCGAGGTGTTACCATGTTGTTTAACACTATCCCCCGATGCTAGATCGGTCGAGGCGGTCCAACTGCATGGCCACCTAGATCTCTGATGTCAGGCTTTTGACCTTTCTTTGATCGGGGATTTATTTAAAAAAAGGGTGCACTAAAGAAAGGTTCGAGATTTGAACGATGTAAAACAAATAATTTTTGAAGTCGTTGGTCTAATAACGCCGCAGATGCTCCTAAACATCTAGCAAGTGTTAGATTATTATCGTCTAGACGTTTGCTGAGGTACAAAATGTGCATTTATTGAACTTAATATATAAATAAATCAAACATTTGTATGCTAGTCTGTAAGAGCATTAAACACTTGCAGGCTTGAATATTCTCGGGTTGTGAATAATTCCTTCATGAAAATCAACATTAACAATTTTTGATGCGTTTTCCTGTTAAATCGATATTTCTGGTCTAATTATGATGCACTAGAATTTATACAGAGATTGAATGTTACAGTACAGCATATTGTCGGATTTAAAAAAATGATAAATTGCAAACGAATGTAAGGGAATAAACAAACTTTATAATCTATGAATCTGATATTTAATTTTATTTTTTTGGCGTGACAAAATATTAACATTAAACTTTTATTTATTACAATGTCGCTAATTTACCCACTATACATACATAATATTTTCTAACAAAGCACACGAAAAATTTCAACTAATATTTTAATACCGATTGACATTCACATCTTTAGTCAAATTCATAATTAATAAGCCATTTACTGGGAAAACAAAATTACGAAATTTTGTTCAAAATTTTATAAAGCAGGCTTTCGAATAAGATAATTAGTTTCGTTATTATGTTAGTTTTGTTATCGACCAAATAAGATTATAAACCTCAATCGTGGCGATCCTGTTTTATATACGTACCGAGACTAGAGATCACTCAATCGGGCTGTGTTTACGTCCTAAATGCTAAATTTCTGGGTGTGTCTCAGAATTCTCGCGATTATTGGGTAAAGTCTAAATACTCCGTATTTAGTTTCATTGATGTATCATTATGTAGATACTGCAAAATGTTTTTTTTTTGAATTGACTTCGTGTATGTCGACCGACATTCCCTTCAGGTGAAATATAAAAATTTAACACTTGTATGTGCCATTAATTATTTCGACTCGTAAAACAAATATGTGATTACACTATAAATTTTTACATTTAATTCTTTATTCCGAAAAAGAACATCCCAGTAGTGCTAATGATAACTGCTGCATTTAAAAGTAAATGATAAAAACCTGCTTTTATATTTATTTATCGCCTACCAAGTTCTTGTTTTCATATTTCAAAAAGTACCAGATCTATAGCAGTAATACATTGTTTCAGTTAATTAATTGAAATCGTACAATATATGTATACAGTAAATTGTATACCAGTATATAAATATTGAATCATAAATGGAATTGGATTTTTTAAGAAATTTTTTTGGTATGTTTATCGGATAAAAAAATGGTGATGATAGTTCTCTCTCTTTGGTTTGGCCACAATTAATTGTTTTCTGGATAGTTGTTTGTCTTTATGTCTGATGAAATGCAAAATATGACGATTGTATATATCATAGTATTAACAGAATTGAGGAGCGGTCTATATTTTATCGGGAAAAATATATTGTATCCTAATTGATAAGTTATATTCACACCTTTTTTTTTTTTTTTTTTTTTACTCTCCTCCTCTTGGCCGGTCCGACTGGTTGGTATTGCGCCACCCAGGGGAGTGCCTGTTGTACTCAAATGGGCCTTCCCACCTACCGGTTGTATGTCCGGCATGGCAGGTCGGCCCACCGGTCAGTTCTTTTGAGTCTATTGATATGCCCACCTATATATACCGCCACGCCATACCATGATTGTCTTGACGTGACGATCGGGTCTTTTCTTTGATCTTTCCTATCAAGAAAACCCTTGGAGTCCCCAGTGGCTCATCGAAACCGGCACACCTCAGCATGCCAGTCCTCACCACTGGGGCTATCCGCCCTTCCCTATACTAAGATCAGAACCCCGATCTCCTCTCGTCCTCATTTTTCTGCGTTAATATTTTCTTAATAGCTGAATTAACCTTCTTCCAGGCATCTTCACTCTGCAAAATGTGATTAATTAATCTGCCGTTACCATCAGATGATAGATCGATGTCTACTAATTCTTCTCTCCATTTATGGCAGTCAGTAAATGTGTGCTCAACATCATCTTCGCGATCGCAATACATACATTCCGTCGATGCTCTTCTACCGATTCTGTGCAAGTAAAAATTAAAGTTGCCATGCCCTGTAAAGTACTGTGACAGGTGAAAATTCACTTCCCTATTATATTCACACCTTATGATTAGTTAAAGAAACGGAATTATGATTGGTTGAAATTAACCCCCAGTTAATTGGTCAGTTCCTTTTACATATTTGATTGGTATGTCGTATTATCTTTGTGGTAGTCAATCGTATTCTAATTACTGGTTGGTTAGAAAAATGCAGTAATCTGATTGGTTGACCCACCGGGTTGGTCTAGTGGTGAACGCGTCTTCCCAAATCAGCTGATTTGGAAGTCGAGAGTTACAGCGATCAAGTCCTAGTAAAGCCAGTTATTTTTACACGGATTTGAATACTAGATGGTGGATATCGGTGTTCATTGGTGGTTGGGTTTCAATTAACCACACATCTCAGGAATGGTCGAACTGAGAATGTACAAGACTACACTTCATTTACATTCATACATATCATCCTCATTCATCCTTTTTTTTTTTTTCTCTCAGCTCCCCTGGGCCGGACCGACTTGTTGGTATTACGCCGCCCAGGGGAGTGTCTTTAAACTTAAATAGGCCTCCCCACGTACCGGCTATATACCGGCAAGGCAGGTCGGCCTACCGGTTAGCTCTTTTTGAGAGTTCTTTATCAATATTGGCCCCTTGGGGACCCAAAAGGGCAATACTAATACACCACGCCAGACCCAGTTCGCCGCGACGCGGTACCGGGTCCCTTCAGTATTCAGTGTGCTCTTGCCTGACTGTTACCCGTGGAGTCCTTGGTGGCTCATCAGTGCCAGCACACCGCAGCATGCTGGACCTCACCAGCAAGGCTGTCCACCCAGTCCTCTAGCCAACACCTTGTCTTCTCTCATCGGAGTATTTCTGTAGAACAACTTGTCTAACAAAACTAGCAAATTATTCCAGTTTGACTCGCTTCTTAGCATGTAGTCTATTGTTGTCTCTGGAGTTATACCTGTGAGTGCCTTACTATGTCTAAGTGTGTCCCACCTATTGCACTCAAAAAAGGTGTGCTCAGCATCATCTATCTCGTTGCAGTAGTTGCAAATTGGCTCTTCTCTCTTGCCTATTTTGTGCAGATAGTTATTGAAGGAACCATGTCCTGTAAAAAACTGCGATAGGTGATGATCAACCTCACCAAATCTTCTCGACAACCATGGCTTGATGTTGGGGATGAGGGTTCTCGTCCATCGACCCACAGCTTCCTGCGACCATCTTTCCTGCCAGATATTATAAACGGCATCCCTGACCTCTTGTTCTGGCTTGCCTTGTGCCCTCTCCACCCTCTTTTTTGCGATTAGGTCAATAGGAGGTGTACCCGATAACACGCACAGGGCGGCATAGGAGACTGTCCTGTATGCGGACACAACACCTAGGAGCACACACCTGTGCGTCCTCGCCAGTCTCTCTTTGTTGCGCCTGATGGCGATAGAGCGCCACCAGGCCGGAACGGCATACATAAGCGAAGACACGACGGTGGTCGCCAGTAAACGGCGCTTTGAGGCCCGAGGGGCATTCTGCGATGACATAATGATGTTTAGACTTTTTATCATCCTTTCTGCCTTGTTGCATACATCGACTATGTGCTCGGTGTATCTACCGTTTTTCTGGAGGATAACTCCTAAGTACTTGATGTTATTCGCTTCTTCTATAGCATGACCGTTGATGGAAATATTGAACGTTTCTAGCACTCTTCTACCCGTAAAGGCAATACACCGGCATTTTTCCGTAGACAGTTGCAGACCCCTGGACCTCAACCACTCCTGTATAGTGTCGATGGCCGCATACACCCTCTCCCGCACCTCCTAGACCGTCCTTCCCTCTACGAGGACTGCAAGGTCATCCGCATAAGCCAGCACCTGAACGCCGACAGGAAACTCCTTCTGAAAGAGTTCATCTATAATCACCAGCCACAACAACGGCCCCAGAACAGAGCCCTGCGAAACTCCACCGTGCATTTGAAAATGTACTGTTTCTTCCTGTGCTTCCACCAGACATCCTCTGTTGGACAAGTAACATTCAATTTTCCTACGCTGGTACGGGGTGAGGCCCCTAGCCGCAATTGCGTCATTAATATGACCCCAACCAATAGCCCCGAACGCATTTTTTATGTCTAGTGATAGCATCAGTGGAATTCTCCTGGTTCGCCAAGTGCCTCTCTTCACCTCGTCGGCCCATCCCGAAATTCGGCAGATAGCCTGCACGGTGGATCGCCCCCGCATAAACCCGTACTGGTTAGGACTGATTCCGGCTCCCTCTTCTAGTTCTTTGATGATGCGGCGAGCCAGCATCTTTTCCACTAGCTTCCCCATCATGTTAAGGAGGCTCAGGGGTCTATAGGTTATATCTTCCTCCAAAGAGGTGCCTTTAGGTAGGAATACCACTCTGGCCTCCTTCCAGCAGTCGGGGAAGTCTCCGTTCTCCATGCCATGGCTGGCAATCTCGAGCATCTCCCAGGGAGCCTTCTGAACCAGCCCCTTGATCACTGCCGTGGGAATCTTGTCCGGGCCAGGGCTCTTTTTGGTTGCCAAACTCCTCGCCGCAAGTTGTAGCTCTTCCATGGTGAATCTTCTATTGTCGCAAGGTGTGGATCTCACGATATCAGGCACTGTATGCGGGAACAACCTGGCTACCTCCCTTGCAACACTGGTCTTATTGAGGATAGGCATACGTCTCCCGAACTTTTTGGTCACAATACGATATGCATGGCTCCAGGGATTGCTGTCAAGCTCTTCGCAGAGCCTGATCCAGCAATCCTTTTTACGTCTCTTAATAGCCTTATTGAGCGTTCTTCTTGCCTCGAGGTATCTATTGGCTATTTCCTGGTACCCTTCTCTGTTATTTCTAAGAATACGTTGTTTCCTTCTCCTAAAGGACTGGAGCTCTTGTCTCATTGCTTCAATTTCAGCAGTCCACCAATATACGGAGCGCCTCCTTGTATTGTTAGCTGCCATTCTGTCCATTTCCTGCTTTATTATATTAGATAAAGCCTCAGGTGATTGTTGATGTCTATCAGACAGTCTACTTGCAGTCCTGTTGACGATTTGCTCTATTTGTACTGATGAGAATCTCGGTGGGGGGGAGTGCACTTCACGCCTGAAATCTACGTCTTTCAGATCCAAGATAGTGGCGCGGTGATCGCTCGCTATATCTTCTGAGAGAACCATCCACTGGTACTGATTCCTCCTCCACCTACAGTCCAGGATGGTGAGGTCAAGCACCGACCGATGACCTCTCGCTACGTACGTGGGCGTATCGTCATTAATGCAGATGCAGCCGGCAGTTTCCAGGAGATCGGCAAGGATCTGTCCCCTCCTGTTGGTGTGTCGACTGCCAGCCGCCACCATTTTGCTGTTAAAATCACCCAACATTACGATCCTCTTGGTTGAATTGGTAATCACATCTTGTAAAGTGTCGATGAAGTTAGATGAATCCTCATTCATCCTCTGAAGTATTATCTAAACGGTAGTTACTGGAGGGCTAAACAGGAAAAAGAAAAAAGTAATCTGATTGGTTAATTGCTTAAATAATGTAATCTGTAGGAGCGGTGAAACGTAAGTGTTAGAGATATGCGAGGATAAATGTGAATTCTCATTGGTTTATTTTTTATCGATTTTGGGAGAAACAGAATGGAATTTTCGATCGTATTTTATTGTTTTTACCAATTTTAGGTATCTGTTATGATTGTGCAAAAGTTAAATAAATTTCACAAAATTGCACTTTTATTTAAAACTCTTGAATTGGTGTATCTAAATCTTTTGCATTAGTCTCTCCCGAAGTTTCATACAATAATTATAAATTTGTATGCATGTAGTTTTTCAAATAATCGTTAAATTCACTTGCGCTTCAATCGTAAAATGATACAACATACGTAAAATGTTACTTGGTAGGAAAGTTTGAAAGGATTCGTTATATACTGTGGAATTTGATTAATTTATAAAAATTTCATAACATTTCAGAAATTTATCAGATTATGCTTTTCAAAATATACCGCTGTTCTTGTTGTCAATGATTTTGATTATAACAGCCAGTAACTTACCAAAGTGGTTTGTTGTTTTTAAATAAAGATTTATGAGATTGTGTTTTATTGTTTATAAAATGACCATGTGTTTTAATTACATTACAATTTTATTAGTTGTTATTAACTAAGCTACATTATAACTTGATGAGTCCTGTGTTTATTAAAAAAAAATTATTAAATTATATTGACCGGTTCTCTTAATATAAGCTGTTACTTTAGGATAGTTTTATCCGAGATACACGGCCCTCGCCGTATCGTATATTGCCTTAGCTCACACTCGCGCTAAGTGTTTCACGCAGTTTGCTAAACGGAATTTCTTTTCTAATTGTTATTATAATTAAGTATTTTATTTTTTATTTTCTTGTAAATGGATACTTTCATATAACAATTTTTAGATATGCTCTTTGAATTTTATATAAAAATAATAGTTTAAGTATAGAATTCGTTTTACTGCAATAAAAATTAACATTATATAAATCTTCAATTTATTTCTAAATTACAATTATTTATTTTCAAAAAATTGATATTGATTTTAGGGTAAAGTAGTTTTTAGAGCTGGTTTTTTTTTCTTCTTTTTCAACTTCCGGAAGCCGTATTTAAATGAAGACAGTAATAGTTTTTTCTAATGAGTTTTAAAAATTATTCTTTTATTAATTTTTATTACATTTATTTTTATGTATATTTTAATTTTTATTTTAGTTTAATTGTTAAAAATTTCACGCTTAAATATTTCATTTTTATAACTCTTTTTCTCTTTTTATATTAACCACATTAATATGATTTATATCAGTCTATCAATAAAATTTTATACGAATGAAGATTCTTTTAAAATAAAGTGTACCTTACCAGATTTGCATATAATTTGAATACTTAAAAACAGACTATTTAAATTTAGCTGTTTTTGTTAAAATTTATTTTTTAATTTTTTATTTTATTATTTATGCGATGTTACCATTTTATTAATTCGTTATTTTTTTGTTGAAAATTCACTATTCATTATTCAAGTGAAAAGATATTTTCTTTTTAAATAATTTTATAACTATAAATGCACGTGAACTGTGAAATTTATGGGTTATTTAGTTCATTTTATCCCCTACGTAGGATTATAAAATGTAATATTGTTCAAAAATTGCACATTTCTTTCTAAGTAAACAATTTATGTTATCTTTATTAATTTTAAAGAAAATTATAACTTCATGCAAATGCTTAAAAATAAATGTTTATTAAGTTTTCATGATGCATTGTGAATTTATTAAACACACGAACCTCTTTAAAAATTACCGGTTAAATTTATACAAAATTAATAATTTAGAATTAATTAGAAAACTGGGTCGAAACCCAGAAACACCAAAAATGTAATAATAATAATAAACAAATAATTGAATTTGTTAAATTTTTTTACGGATTGGTAAATATGACTATTTTCACTTTCCCAAAATTATGTAACAATGACACATATGCATTTAAACAATTAGGGGCTAATGACTATACCAGTCGATGCTCCTATAACTTCAACTTCTTTAAAAGATGCCAAAAATCATCTATTTTTTAATATGGATGTACGTGTTTTTTTTTTAAATTATTAAACTCACTTTTTTGGCTCTTATAAAATCTCAGTAGATGAGAGATACTGGAAATATTTTATTCTACTCACAACAAAATTAGGACTACAATTCATCGTTTTATTCATAGAAGGAATTGACTGTAGGTATATATTTAAAATCATTACTCTCAGAAAAATTAATCATTTTCAGATGCTTTCTATTTCGAGACAGCCGTTTTACACTAAATAAAACTTAGTAAGGTATATTACCAAAAAATTAAAGATTAGACGTAGTATAATAATATACCTTGCTTGTTTCTCTAAAAGCGATTAATGAATACTTCTAATATTAATTTCTATTTATTTAATTTTCATTTATTCAAATTGTTTGATATTATGAATCGATCTGTTTTATGCAATTGTGACAATAATATATATATATGTGTGTATATAGCACGTTTTGTTACAAATACTCTATGTTAATATTATTTTTTTTTTATGGTTAATTCAGTAAATAAATTTGAGTTTGTTGATATTAGTAAGTTATATCGAATAACAGTTTACTAAAGTAATGAAAAATGTCTAACCGGGAGCTTCCGGAAAAAAGGTTGAGACCGTACCACTCCATTAGAGATTATTATTGGTCAACAACACTTGATTATTGGTCTATATGACTTTATTCTTATGTAATACAACATCAGTGACGGACGTGACAAAATGTTTAAAATCACACAAGGTTTTTAAACGTTAAAAATATCTATAGTTTATTTTCACTAAATTTGCTTTTGAAAAAAGCGAACTGCGCGTCTGACCGATTGATAGATACGTAGGTAACAAAATATATAATAAGATGTATATGATTTTACATAAATATTTTTTTGCAAATATTTGTCCTTGATAACATTTATTAACATTAATCAAATATTTTAATTATATTTTTATAGATAAAATTTGAAAAAGGTGTTAAAATTAATTAATAAAAAATTATTTAATTATATATATATATATATATATATATATATATAATGCTGAAATTAATGGTTTTTGATTTATGACTGAGCTTGAAAATTCATATTCGACTTTAAGTTTACTTGCAACTATTTATTGTGTATTATTTATTTTGGGGGTTCCTTAAGGACCTCCTTATCACCGTCTTTTGTCAGGGAACATACTTATGGCTCCGCAGGAGTATCGGTTGTAATTATAATTGTTATTGAGCAGAATTTATATATAAAACTATTGATAGTCTCAGTTTTCCTGTTTATTTAAAAACCAATGATAAAAAATAGAATTTTTAATCGCTAGACTTCTTTTTAATGATTAATTAATATCAATTATTTCGTTGAAACGATTTACCACATGTAAAAGTTTAACCAGAATATAAATTCAAACCTACCGGGTTGGTCTAGTGGTGAACGGGTCTTCCCAAATCAGCTGATTTGGAAGGCGAGAGTTCCAGCGTTCAAGTCCTAGTAAAGCCAGCTATTTTTACACGGATTTGAATACTAGATCATGGATCGGTATTCACGATACCGATCAGAACGATAAGAACACCGGTGTGTTCTTTGGTGGTTGGGTTTCAATTAACCACACATCTCAAGATTGGTCGAACTGAGAATGTACAAGACTACACTTCATTTACATTCATACATATCATCCTCTGAAGTATTATCTAAACGGTAGTTACCGGAGGCTAATCAGGAAAAGAAAGAAAAAAATAAATAAATTCAGTTAAATTAAATATTTTTTCAAAACTCCTTCATTAAAGTATATATGCATCTATGATCACATACCGCTAGTTATGTAAGGGACACATGTATTTAGCGCCGTTCAAAGTTTTGTTAACTTACTTTTCTTTTTCCTTTTTATCTTTTTTAGTATAGGTAGTTATTTTTATACCGGATTTGAATAATATATCGTATATACCGGTGTTCTTTGGTGGTTGGATTTCAGTTAACTACACATTTCAGGAACGGTCAACCTGAAACTGTACAAGACTACACTTCATTTGCATTCATACCTATCATCCTCATTCATCCTCTGAAGTAATACCTTAAGGTGGTAACGGAGGCTGAACAGAAAAAGAAAGAGGTCAGTCTTATTGGTTAATCTCTTTTAAATTAAATTATCTAATTTTCTTTTGAACATAATATTTTTACCATTTTATTTTTTTTAAAGTTGTTTGATTTCCCAAATTTGCACTTTTCTTCAGAGTTAGAACGAATTTTTGACATGTAGGACTCGTTCAAGGAGGTTTTACATAATTTTTACGTTCAAGATACATAATTTTTACGTAAATTCATTATCATTACAATCACTTTCACATTTTCTTAATTTTCTATTATTTCACTTAAAGCCAAAAATTGTTATTTCTTTATATTTATTCTGTAGTAAGTTTTTGAGTTGGTGATATTTTTTTAAAAAATCCACATTTAGATTTTGCCGAGTCCCGGCAGGTGCGACCTGTTGGTCGCACCTGCCGGGACTCGTTCTTATCAGTTCCGGTGCACCAGAGTCCCCGTGTTTCATCATCGGCAGCCACCCACCTAAGCGTGGACAGACGCCGCTCCACAAGTGGCTGTCCAGCACCCATTGCTACCCCACCATTCACGGTACTGAAATAAACCGGAACGCTCCCAAGAAGGAGAAACTGAAAAGCCAGACACTAGGCAAAAGTTACCTTCCACAAAGCCTATAAACACCAGGACAGCAACTCACTCACATTCATCACACTCATCCGTCCGGTGACCCGCCTTCCCACAAATAACGCATATCTGCGAGTTCCCACAAGCGGCCTGCTAATGACCCGGTTGCCCGCAATTATAATACAACGTTGAACGATCAGTCCCGCTACAGGTCGAGGACATGTTACTCCGGTCCCAACTGCGATAACATTTGTCATTAGGATCTCTCATGGAGCCCGGCAATTCACGCAGCCGACCTTAACTCTGTGTTCAATCAGTTTCTTCACCACACTGTACGTTGTCACATCGGTGGTGTTGTGTGTTGTCTCATAAGCTGGACTAACCGACGACACTCGAAATTCGGGCGGACTCGCCACCACTCGGCATATGGCCTCAGTAATCTTCATTTCAGTCGTGGTACATTCTATATCCCGTATGTGAATCACTGATCTGCGATCACCCCTCGTCTTCATGCAGGTCCTTAGCTTTATCCTGAAGAACCGCCTTCAGCCTTATCCGCCTAACGGCCTTATCAGCGCTCTCAACCCGAATACGCAAATTCCCTGCAGGCCCCTGTAACCACCAGCCTGTATTCCTGTAGGCCCCACCAGCAACTTATTAGATAAGAACAAAAGAACGTCTGCCTGACAACCAGAAAATTTCCTTAAACTTTATCTCAAGACGCCTTCTCTTCTCTGTTTTGTGAACTTTCCCCGTTAGTCGACGATCGAGGTGTAGACCTAGGTATCTCACAATCTCTGTGGAATTACAACGCCATCAAGGTGAACGCGTGGGCAGTTACCTCTATTGATAGTGAATGTTACACGGTTCGATTTTTATTGATTAACGCGTATTCTCCATGTACTCAACCATCTGTTGATGAAATACAACTCCAATTGTAGGCTATTAGATACTGCTACAGTTAGGCTGGCATCAAGTACATAAATATGTGCTCAAAGTAATCTTCAATAGCGGCTCCAGAATTGTCAATTATTTTTAGTAATCTTTGTATTTTATGTATTTAACATTATTTAATGGGTTTTATCGAAATAATTTACACGGATTTCAAATAATTTCTTTTTAGGTTTATAATATTTATAATTTATCTTATGTTGTCGTAATCTATATTACGTATTTTTATGTATCGATAAGAATAAATATTTACTTATTCTTATTTTAATTTTCGTTTTATTTTTACTCGTTTACTTATATCGTAAATATAAATGACGTGCCATGAAACGTTTCATAATTGTTTGTATTCAATTTCATTTTCTTTATCGTTATACATATCTATATTTTTAGAAAATCAATATGAGTTTTTGTAGTCGTTACGCAGCTCCTCGTTTCGTATAACAGGTTATAAATACCCAGAAAATTAAAAATTGAACTTTATTTTTGTTTTAATAGAGGTCATCTGCACTATAAAAGCAAATGAATGTTTACAGAAAGTAACACAATTAAAGGCGAATGAACCGCATGCGATAGGAAAGTCAACGGTTCGTTCACAGCTGCCCGAGTACAATAGCAGCTGCGGATATACTCGTATGTATGCTAAAATATCACGCTGTATTAGTTTCTTTTAAAAACAATGAATCCTTACATCTATTAGCGCTTCTGATCGCTTTTAATATCGATTTAATTTCGCAGTTAAATAACGTTAAAAAAATAGTTACATAGTTTTTTCCTGTTAATCTTATAAATTGTTTCTATAAAATAACATTATCGATTGGTTATGAATTATATTTTTTATTTGTTTTCGTGTTAAACATTTTTCTTTAAACTTTCATTGAATATTCTAACAAATGTCTTTCGTTGTATAATTTCCACATTACTAGTACTATCCGTTCCCCATAATTCTACACCGTTCATCCAGATTGGGCGCAGGATAGCCTAATAAATTAAGATCTTGTTGGATAATGTGAGGCCGAGTTCCTCCGTATCAGGCGATGAAGTTCCCTGTTCCTTATGGTCAGCTGTTTCCTCTTCATCCTCACGTGACACTTCCAGGTCAAACGCCGATCCAGGTGAAGTCTCAGGTACCGCATAGTCTTCGTTTGCGGAATCAAAACAGCATCGAAGTACACACCGGGACAGTTACCCACATGGCAGATGTGACGAGCCACGACTTACATTGATTATCCTTAATCTTCCACTTTTTCTGCCACAAGCAGACACGGTCTAGCGCAATTTGTAGGTCCTGCGAGGCTAGGCCAGGGTCTTCGTTAACAGTCAGGGTAGCAGTATCATCGGTGAACGTGGCGACGATGCAATCATCCAGGGCCAGAATGTCCGCAGCGAATATGGAATACAACACTGGGTCCAGCAAAGAGCCCTGAGGGACACCCGACCCGATCTTAAAGAACCTTGAAAACTCGTCATTACATTTTACCTGAACAAATCGCCCCTCAAGATAATTCCGCAAGACTAGGAAGTAGGATTGAGGAAGTGTATATCAAACTTGAATTGAAAAATTATATAAATGATTTTTCACGGTTAGGATCCTACATTATGAACGAACGCATTCCAAATCTGAACTGAAGTGAACAATACAATACATGTCACAACGATCTATATTGTGAAAAAGAAGAAAATTACCCAGTCATAGGACTCTTACGAGAATAAAGAAGAAATGAACTTGATTTCATGACTTAGCAGTAATTTAATATTAATAGTGGCCCCTTGTTGCACCGCATCGTTATTATTACAGAATGGTGTTATACGTTTTAAAAAATCGACTAAAATCCTAGCGAACCGGTGCTGCTCCACAGCGTTATTATTAAAAGTAATCGGCTAAAAACTTATCTATTTACAACACGTCTCACTCCAACCCCTTTGTTTTTCTCTTTCCTTTCCTTCGGCAGTTAAAATGCGGACTCAAAACTTATTTTCAGTCCGTCCAGACGTTCTACCGAATTGATCGGGCTGATTTTTGAAAATATTTTTCGCTATGTTCCGCAGATATGCTTCAAGCATTGGCGGACCTTCAAAGTAGATTTTCCTATGAATAATAACCACGAAAGGTTCCTCAGTTTAAGTTAAAAAATAAGGATTTTTTTTAGTAATTCTCAGAAAAGATTTAAGTTGGGGTTCTGATTCCGTTTGATGACATACCTGTAGGTCATTCCGAGCAGAATGTGCAAAAAATCAGCCCGATTAGTTAAGCAGAACGTTCACACGAATTGGAAGTAGGTTTTCAACCCAATTTTTACTTCCTTGTACGAAGTAAAGGAAGTACTGTGATCGCCAAAAATTTTGGTTTTCAGATTTCAACGGAAATATCTATTTTGACCATCCCTGAATCCATTTTGACTAGTTTCGGCATGACTCTGTACGTACGTGTATATACATATGTACCTCGCATAACTGAAAATCGAAGAGCCGCAGAATGTTGAAATTTTGGATTTAGGACTGTTGTAACATCTAGTTGTGCACCTCTTTTTATTGCAATCGACTGAACCAAAAGCGTCCAAAAAAGTCTGAAATCAAAAAGTTTGGATTTTGAACTTTTTCTTAACTGCAGTAGTAAGTCCTCGTTGAGAGCTTTTCAACTATATAACATAAGTGGTACTTAGTTTCATTGGTTTCAAATGAAAGTTCAATCAATGAAATATGAGGATTTTGTAAGGGGAATACACTTCGATTCGAATCCGACTTCATATACATATTTTTTTTTTTTTTTATTTGAAATATTGATTAATTAATAATTATTGACCTCTGATTGTAAAACAAAACTTTTACAATAAATAATAATTCAATAATAACAATAAAAAAAAAATGAAAAAAAAAATTTAGAAGTTATTAGTGAAATAATAGTTTATGTACTCTTCTACATTTTAATTCAAAAATGTTTACAATCAGAGAATAATAATTATTAATAAATTAATATATTTAAATTAAAAAAAAAAAATGTTTATGAAGTCGGATTCGAACGACAAAGATGTGTCTATGGTTACAGATTCGACACGTTTTTACTTACCCCACACAACTACTTGAGCGACGTAAAACAAAATTAATATAGGGTTAGCACAAAGGACTGGTGCTGTTTTGAACATGGTTTAAATTAAAACAGAATTACTTACAGTTTATGTTTTTTATTTTTCAAATTTGTCGTCTCAAATATTTGTTTACATAATTAATAAATTTCAATATGTACGCCCATAGTCGCTCGACAAATGTCCAAACGATACTCAACTTCTCCCCAAACATTAGTTAACATTACACAACTCCATTAATTGTTTTTTCAGCAAAGAAGAAAGGCACGATTTTTCATCACACCACACCAAACATTAACTTTAGGCGAATCGCGTTGTTTGTCAATAATTGCGTGTGGGTTTTCAGAGCCCCATATTCGTGCATTGTGTCTGTTAACACATCTATTCACATGGAATGTAGCTTCGTCTGTAAAAATTATATCATCTAAAAATGATTCGTTTTCACTTATTCTGTCCGACATTTCAACAGCGAAATTGTAACGTTTTACACCATCATCGGGTTTCAATTCCTGCATTATCTGGATTTTATAAGCGTGTAATTTCAGTTTTTTATGTAAAACTTTGTGAACTGTTGATTTTGGAATACCTAATTTGACGCTTCGACGGTGGATGGACTTCCCAGGACTTCTAATTGCCGATCGTCTAATTAGTTCAACCGTTTCGTCTGGTGCACTTGGTCTGCCGGTTGATTTCTGTTTCTTAACCGATCCGGTTTCTTCGAATCGTTTGAACCGACGTGTTACGTTATTTTTGTCTGGTGGATCTCTTCCGAATTTACGTCGAAACGCACGTTGAACTAAAATTACGGATTTTAATTCCGTCATCAATAAAACACACTTTGCTTTGCCTTTATCCGAGAACATAGTAACTCACTAAACTCACCGCAACAATACAAGAACTGAAGTTGTGGTTACAACTGCCGATAAACAAACTTTTGGGTTGGAGGCTTTCAGGGATATCAATATAACATCTAGAAATTTCCCTACAATCTTCCTATGAATTACTGAAGCCGCACCATTCTTTTATGATAACTCTGTATAATGCTGATACGGACACCACAAAAAATTTGATGCAATGTGGTGACCACCACAAAGTAGTTGTGTAACTGTCCACTTTATTAAAGAATTGGAGTATCGAATCTCACTTTCAAATGAAATAAGTTTAAATGAAGTGCGGAAAAAAATTTGTTCATGTAATTTAATAGGCGTACAAGGTAGTCGTGTGATGTCCACATTGGATTTTGTTTTAATATATAAGATGAAAATTTCTCTTATAACTGTTTTACAAATCATACAATCATAAAACAAATTTCGCTCATATGATATACATGTATTTGGGTATATATAAGGGGGTGAAGCTGTACAGCTTCACCACCTTGACATTTTAGGTTGAAAATTTAGTGGCATCAGTTCCCCATATTTAGAAGTAATCTGACCAAATTTGATCAAAATCGGTCCAGTAATTCTAAGGCCAGTAGTTTAGAGGCCGACACAAAACACACATACACACGCGCACGCGCTCACACACAGTACATACGAACATTAACATCCGGAATATTTTCATCCGTTTTTTGGGTTCCTTAGGTGTCAAAACGTCAATATCCGGTAAAAGCCGCGTAAGCTCATATTGGACCGATTATAACACTTTCCCTACTAGGGCTATAGCTCTGCTATAGCGCTATCTAGACGGGAAAGTAAAAATTCATATATTAAGACCAACATTTTTATGTGTCATCCGTTCTAGAAGATACTAACCCAAAATTACATCTATAATCAATTTCGTTTTATCAGAGAGTAGGTTTGGTTTGTCATCAAGGTTTGCAGAATATTGGACATTTAAAGATCAACCGCACTCACTCTACTGCTTAAATTTAAATCCCGATTTGAGTTATTTAATATTTTTTCATATCTTTATTTAGATTTTTATTTTTATTTAAAAATGTTTATCTTTATTTAATATTTTATTAGCAATGTTTTTTTTATGTCTCGTTTTAGAAGAAAATGTCATTTAAGTTTGAAGTTTATTGTCTTTTGTGAAACATTGTCAAAACTTTACTTTAATATTTATTGGTGGTCCTTCTTACAACAAATATTAAAAATTTGATTAGTAAAATTAATGTAGTAAACGAGTTATATCTAAATTCAGTTCATTTATAATTGAATATATTTTTTTATGTAGGATTTCATTCGTTTCTGAACCTTATAATAAATAATTAGGATAATTAAAGCTTAATTTTTTTCTGTTAATGTATGTTATAAATTATTTTATCAAATTCCGATTTTTTTTTTAACTTTTCAGGAATTTCATGATTGAATTAACGAGTGAGGAATTTTTGTAATTGTCATATAGCCGGCTTCATCCGGCTTGTTCCTCGCTTCTATTCCAAATATTTCTACGAATTTGAGAAAATGTTCGTGTTAAATTCGGCTGAGAAAAATATTTTACATCGTAATTATAATAAATTAATAAAGAAATATTTTACTTGATTGTATTTTATGAAGGGTACTGAATTAATCGGTTTAGTAGTTTTATTTTTATTTTAAAACATTCGCACCCCAATTTTTTGTTCAATAGGTATGATGGATTCGAAATATATGATTTAGTTTTTACTTAATATATATATATAATTAAGCTACTCCAGCAAGTAAATAAGTTTTAAAAAAATTGCACTTAAAAGGGAAAAATGTTCCACTACACCCTCAATACAATCTTGGGAACTTATTTTTTTAAGTTGGCGCCAAATTCAAACAAATTTCTTAATCCGTATCCCATGTACTCGTAATTCATTTTAATTTGGGTCCTATTTCAAAACATAAATTTCAAAAACTATATTGAGGGCGTAGAGGAAAAAATGATTTCTTGTTTTCGGTGCCATTTTTTAATCCATTTTTATTTTTGGATTCGGCTCGATTTAAAAAATAAGACCTATTATTTTGCTCTTTTTAGTTTTTTAATTTCATCGAATATGAAATATGTAGACCTAGAAAACAGACTGCTCATAAGAGAAAAGAACAGTCTCTTGAATTGGGTAATTTTTGTCCATAAACTCTTTCCCGTTACTTTTTGTTTAATACAATAAGACGGTACCACTATTAGCAACTCATCTATCGATTAAAAGTAGAAATCATGAAAATCTGGAGTCTCTGATCAAAAGTCATTGCACTGACAAAAATTAAAAAAATATATATATATATTTACGAATCAAATTGATTAGCCCCTCCTTTATGAATTCGGTTAAAAATTACAGAAATTGTGTACTCCAATTTATTGTGTTGTTTGCTACAATTGATGAATATTCTGAAACCACATTTGGAAGAAAACCATCAAACGAAGATAAGCTTTCAACTGACGTCAACAAATGTGGTGGTATTTTGCACGCGATAAAATTAGATGAGTATTTTGTATAAAATCGTGAGTTATCATTAATCACAATAAAATATTGATTGTTATTAATCACAATAAAATCTTGAGTTATTTTTTCCGTAAAATATCTATCAGTGACGGTCTCGTAAATGGAGTTATAGTCATCTTCAAGAAAATCAAGTGGCCAGCTTTTAGGAGAGACCAGTTAGAAGATGGGAAGTTGCCAGATGTTTTTTTAATTCGATTCGAATACAACACTATTAACAATCGTGTGAAAAAATGAAGATACTTTTCGCTTGCTCCTGTCAGTACGACTTTTCAAGCCACTAAAGAATATCGTCTAATAGAATATCGTCACTAATAGAGCTTATCGTCGAACGGTTGCATTAATCCCGAGCTAGGAGGTGACCTACACAAATTGTAAGATACTATACTTAGATAATCGATCTTGCCAAAAGCGGTTTTGCGAAAGGTCGAGCGTATGTTGCTCTAGGTCGAGTGAAGAGCTTAGAACTATTATTGATTAGCTTTGTATGATTTGGTGCCTAAAAAGTACACGGTACAAATCATTAGCAGGGATACAAAGATTACCAACGTTTTACTATTTGATATTTTTTTATTTTAAACCAACATACTTTATTTATTTATATGGATATTAATCCACTAATAAACATACAATCACAGCTTTCTAACGCCATGATCAGAATTTAAAACGATTACTTATTTGGTTTTCTCTGAATTTCTAAAGAAATTTTGAATCGATTTTTATAAAATTTACATGGGATCACCAGTAAAAGAATTTCTTTCAATCAAATATCTTTAGCCGTTATTTATTTTAATTTTTTTGTATCTGTAAGCATTTACAATCAGTATCTCATAGCAGACCATAATTAAATTTGAGTCATGATAATCACGTGAAAACAGGTCTCCCATGGAAAAGTCATTAAAGCATACCACGGTTCAACACCTCATATATAACAAAAGCACTTGTACAGGTAGTCCAAGTAAAGCTCAATATAAAAATATTATATTATGTAATATTACATATTTATAAAAAATAAATAAAACAATGTCACCAACATGATTATATGAAAATAACCGTATAAACAGCCGTTCCTCCGAGATCTCGGTAGATCGCTGTGAATGGTAGGGATTACTGGGAAGTAAATGATCCGAACCGGTGGGGGAAGCCAGCAATGGTGTACCCCCGTTATTCTTTTAATAAAAATAACTATAATTCCTAGACTAGAAAAGTGACGTTCACTACACAGTGACAGAGTTATCCTGTGTTCCTACTCCTAGATTCTTTTTCAGGTCATTCCTCTGGTTACATCTCCCAGGTCCAGCAAATGGAAAAGTTTCAGTCACCTGATGTAATCGCTGTCGTCCAATAGATTTACTGCCACATAATTTACACGGTTGTCTAACCTCTCTTTACATCGCCAACCAGTTTTTTAGATCTCTTCGTAAACAGAACGTAATCCTAGATAGTCATGAAATTTTCTATTCTACTCTCAACAAACCGCGGTGCCTCTTTTATGGTCCTCACCAATTGATTTTTGAATCTTTGAATTATTTCAATATTGCTGTTAGATGTCCTACGCGAATGCTGGATCACATATGTCCAGATAAGTTAACTCTGTAGATAAACAGTTATTAAATAACGATAACACTGTGAATTTCTATCCAGAAACCAGTTTACTTCACTATACTTGATGTTAAGTTGTTTCCTCTTTTTTGCCACGTGGCCCTTCCACGTCAGAGACGTTCTGAGTGTAAGTCAAAGCATATAAATGCTTTGACTTAGTACACTTCAGTCGAATTAAGAATCTCCTCCTTTTTTGAAGTTTATTAATAAAACTAAGATCAGCTGGTTAAGAAGTTTTTTAATTTTATCCTATTTTGGAGTACTTGGACGCATTTTCGTAATTTTGAAGGCCACAACAACAGTTGAAGTTAAGGTAGAAAGAACCATCTTATGATTTTCATTAAATTCGGTTCGGCGATTTAGACGTGATTTTCCAACATTAAAATAGATTTTCATTCTAGTAAATATAAATTATTAAGAAAATTTTCCTTCGATCGAGTAAAAATCCTAATAATTATTTTAAGGCAAGTTATATACTTATAATAGTGAATTAGTATTGATATAAAATAGGCCAGTAAATTTTATTAAAATAAGATTGGTTAAAAGCTAAAACCAGATTTTTGAATTTAAAGAAAAAAAACGAGAAAATAATGAAAGAATTGTCAAAGAATGAATAAAAATTCATTTTTATTACTGCAAGTCATTTCTTGTATATATCTTTAAGTAGATATAATTGTGTTTTAATGTTCAACTTGAAATTAAATGTCAGGTTATGTTAGATGCTGCTACTTATTCTCATAGTTGTGAAGCATTCTTCAAACTACTTCAGTCTAGGGATTTTCAATTTCAGACTCGTCGTATATAACTTGCATTCTCGGCAGAAATTGATATCAACTTGCATTGACCTAAATAATACTTATATTAAACTTTCAACCTTCTTTATTCTTTCATTATCTCGAACGAGAAAACTATTTGTAATTTCATATCTATCGCTATTTTTATAGTTTTTGTTTTAACAAAAATTCGAATTTCAATTTTACTTTATGTATTTATTCACAAAACTCTTCATAAATGCGTCACTTAAAATGTTAATCGGTAGCGTGTAAAACTCTGGCTTAAAAAAAGGAAAATTTCATAAATAATAACAAAATGAGACCACATTTTTTGTTTTTTGTACTTTTTATGCGAAAATGTGCTGTTTGATTTAACAGATGGTTGAGGATATGGAGAATACGCGTAACCTCGGATGTGAGTACTGTGCGTTATCTATTCGTCTCGAAATTTCAAATTTTTTAAGAATACTTTTCTTTTTTTTCTCCATCGGTTCATCTTTTTTTTTTTATTTTACTTATTATATCTTTTTTACTTTCTGTTGTTCCGGTTTTTGAAGAGTTTCGTTGAGAACTCCTTACTGCATGATTTGGGAAGTGATACAATTTACTAAGGATTTATGAAAATTTGTATAAACATTATATTTCCAGTGAGCAACAATTTTTTAAGGTATTATCGAAGCGCTTACAAAGTCATTTCTCCATCATCAGGAATTATTCAAAACTATGAATTTGTATCCGTGCATATATTGTTATGTGTATGATTACAGTTAAAATTAAAATTAAATTAAAATTGTTATTTTCAGCCAGAGAAAATAATAAAAATCAATAATTAAAATAAGTTATAGATTAAGTAAAATAAAACGTCATGTCAGTAAGATGTTTCGACTTTATAAGAAAATTAAATTTATGTAAATGTAACTGATTGCAAATAAGCTTTGAAACAATAAAAAAAAGCTCGTGTGTACTTATGTACGGAGATAAGAAGTTATACTTCTTTGGCGTGAATAAAAAAATAATTTTTTTACGCATTCATAGAAATTTGAACTGAGTCAAACGATCGATAGACGACGTTAAATACCGTGAATAAAAGTTTGAATAAATAAAACTTAAATTAAATAATATTTATTTTATACGCTTTAAAAAGTATTGAAGTATTCGTTTCATATAAAACAAAGTTCATCGAATATATTTCGATTAGTTTATTTCCAATAATTCTTCGGATGACGATTGAATAGGCACGAGGGTTATGATATGATACAAAGAGTTTTATTTTATAATAGTGTATTTTATCAAAAATATTGTTTTTGGTAAATATAAAATTATTTATGCAAAATCAACAATTTATCTGATGTGTGCTATTTTCTGTCATAAAAAATATAATTTTACTCATAAAAAATAATATTTACATAAATATAACTTCTAATCTTGATACACAGTTTCACAAAAAAAAAAAAAAATAAATAAATAAATATACGCTGTACTATAAATAACGTTTTATGAATATCAAAATAAATATTCACAGTTTAAAATATTCGTCTTTAGAAATCCTGTATATAAATACATATTTATTACGACTCAATATCTGTTATGTTTACAAGACGTGCTAATCACTTAACTGCATTGAACGACTGACTGAATTATACACTACACGCATGTGCGTGCAAACTGATCCTATTGGGCCTGCGCAAATCTTCATGGTGTGTTACATCGGTGCGTGCAACTTCCGTAACTTGCTGAAATACACTCTAATCAGTTTCTCCTGACACACCAAAAGAAGTATAGAAGTATAACTTCAAAATATAATAAAATATTTTAAAATTATATAAGTATTTTATACAATACAGTGTGTGTGTGTGTGTGTGTGTGTGTGTGTGTGTGTGTGTGTGTGTGTGTGTGTATATGTGTGTGTGTGTGTGAAAATGACCTTAAAATATCAATAATATTTTTGTTTATTGATCATTATATACTTATATCTACAGTAAATAAAAACTAAACAGATAACATGCTAAAATATACACCTGTATTCTTTTTTATCTAAGGATGAAATAAATTCATTGATATAGATAAAATTCATGAAGGAATTTACTAAAATATTAGTTTATTTTGCAAAAAAATTACAATTTATGGATTTTAATAATCATTTTTTTTTTTTTTTAAATAGCTTAGTTTGTATTATTCACATCAGATTTTCTTATGCTTAAGAATGTAAGTTATTTTCAAGCTAACTAATCCATTTTGGCTATATTTTAGTCACGCTAGCATAATTTTATAGAAATATTTTCACACATATACTAATGTCATATTAATCTATATTCATATACACTGTGTAAATTATTTGAAAAAAATAATATTTTCATTTATTTGCTATTTATTATATATATACATACAGGGTGTCCCATATAAATTGCAACCCAACCTTATAGGTATTGAAATAATAAAAAGGCAAATAATAATAAGGTAGGTATTGAAATAATAAAAAGGCATGTGTAAATGTAAATGTAATTTTTATTATTACCATCTATTACCTTACATTTAGAGTAAATGTTGGAAGTGGCCGCCATCTTCTTGAATATAAGCTTCAATTATTTTTACAGCATTTCTTGCAACTTTTTTCAAAGTTTGTGGCTGGATATTTAATAAAACTTGTTCAGTATTGACTTTCAATCGTTCAACCGTTCGTGGTTTGTTGCTGTAGGCTTTTCTTTGAGGTAATCCCTTAGAAAAAAATCCGCCGCAGTCAAATCTGGAGATCTTGGTGGCCACAAGCCTTGACCGATAACACGATTACCAAAGAATTCCTAAACGAAATCAGAAGTTGAACCTGCGTAGTGCGATGTCGCACCGTCATGTTGTAGCCGGCAGTGTCTGTCTTCCTCTTCCAAGGGTGCGATGAACTGAAATAAAATATCCTGATATCGTTCTGCATTAATGGTGTACTCGAAAAAAATAGAATCTATTATTTTCTACCGCGATATCGCGCACCACACGCCCGACTTCTGCGGGTGTAATTGTTTTTCGTGATAAACGTGGGGATTTTCAGCGCTCCAAATTCTACTGTTTTGGCCGTTTACGTAGCCATCCAAATGAAACCGTGCTTCATCTGTGAAAAATAACGAATCCATAACATTAATTCCCTCACGCAGAAATCGACGGAACCGTTGACAATATTGTAGCCGTTTTTCTTTGTCGAGTTCAAGAAGCTAATGAACCGTTTGAATGCGATAAGGTCGTAATTGTATAATTGTTTGGTCGCCCGATGAACAGTCGATTTAGACAAATTAATTTCAGAAGATAAACGTCTGATCGATTTATTTGGCGAGGCGAGTAATCGGTCTTTGATTTCAGCGACTGTATCTGTATTCAACACTGACGCAGATCTTTTGTGTTCCTTGTTATTAACAGAACCGGTCTCTCTAAATTTTGCGACTAACCTTAATACTGATGTTTTGTTAGGAGCTGGTTTATCTGGGTACTTATGGCGAAACAAATCTTGCACTGCGACCGCTGATTTCGTACTGAAGTTCGACTCGACTATGAAAACACGTTCATCTAGCGTAAACACCATCTTGTCTCTAGCAATACACTGAACGTTATGATTGCATTGTTGCTACTATCGGTAGTGTTCTACTGCGTCGCCGCGATGTTCAGATGTTGGACGAGTCAGCCCATTTCAGTAACGAGTAAGAGAGTAAGCTTGACTTTTGAAATTTCATGGATGAGTGATTGATGTGTTGCGTTTTATATGGGACACCCTGTACTTCTTATTTTGCTCTGTGTTTAACCCTTTCACTGGAATTTGATTTTCGTGATAGCAGATATATGGAAATTCATTAAGAAATTTTAAATATAAGATTCCCAACTCAGTCACTAATACATATATTTATTTACATTTTTAAATACGAGTATGTTTTTTAATAAATTTCCACGTTTACGTTCTGATGAAGCAGAAATTTTCACGAAAGTACTAAATGCGAAGAAAATAAAATAAATAATAAGTAGTAAGCAAAATCTTTTAAATTCTAAACTAATTTTTGTAAACATCTATATACTGCTGCTATTAGGTTGCAATTCACTATATTATTTCTTAGCTGTCTAGTTAATACACCAAAATACATTTCTTGAATAACTGAAGAACAAACTCCACAATGATATAAAAGCTTGGCAAGCGAATTATTACTACAAAATAACTTTTGTAATCGTTAAAATTACTAACTAACCGCTATTGATTTTAACAATCCTTTCTATAAATAAACAGCATTTGTATGATTACGTAAGAAATATAAATTTTTCTATTCTACTACACAATTGCCAGTTCAGAGTTGTTTCACTTTTTTTATGCATATTAGAAAATTTGCAGCCAAACTGTACTCGAAAAAGAAAAAACTTAAAAGAAGTATTTGTAAAATGGAAACAGTTTATATATTGACAGGGGATGTTTGCAATAAGAAATTCTTAAGATATAAAGCTAAATTAAACACTACAAAACAGTAATTTTCCCAGAAGTCTTATATGCAAGCGAGTGTTTAGAAAATTTTATTAAAAGAAATTCTTAAGGAAGAATTTTGGACCCAAAAAAAAACAGAGGAAGCTTATAGGTTAAAATCTAACAAAGAAATTCAGGAAAAAATAATAAATTTAAAAACACAAATGAGGAAAAGAAGAATGAGATTTTCCGCTATATTTACAGAAATGACAATAGACTTATAAAACGATTATTTAATTTTTACAAATATAGGATGGCATTGGGAAGTGAACTAAGATCTAGAAAACTAAATAAGATTGGAATAAGATAATAACAGATACTTAGAGTTGAAAAAAAATCGAGGTTTCAAACTAGATGAAAAGTAAATCCGAAAGAACCGTTCCAGATATTTAAAGAATAGCCAAAAAAAGTGCTCTCAAAAACAGTGGAAAAATACTGGTAAGGAAGAAAAGAAAAGGAAAATAAGATGGAAAATGCAAAGAGATCTAAAATGGTCTAATCAAAAAAAAAGAACATGTATTATTGGCCTAGTTACAACCATTGATCGTAAATTGAATTTTTTATTCTAAATAAATAGGTTAGTATATAAATAAAATATCATTACATCTTTTTTGAAAGGATAGAGTTTGTAAAATAAATAAGGTAATAAATAAATTAAATAAACTAAATAATAAAAAAAAATAATAAATCTACTTTTAGAAAAGTAAAGAAACAGATTAATGAGATTAAAAAAAAGTAAATTGTAACTCTATCTTGTGTTTCCACTTAGTGAAAAGAATTTATACTAAAAGACTATCTTATTCTTTAGTGATAGAAAATGCTGATAGAAATGCTATTAAGGAAAAGATCCGCTCTTATCAAACTGCCCTATTTTGTTTTCCTGTATAGATATTCGTATCTAGCTTATCAATATTGCACAATTATTAATGGATTTATTTCAATTTACCTTAGGATTGAATTTCTTAGGACAATATTGAAGTTGTTCAAACTTTTATTGAAAACTTTTATTAAAAGTTTTCACAACTGTTGCGTAACACCTGTTTACACAGCTGTTCGAAAAGTTTCGATTTTTTTATCTATCAAACAATAACAAACGTGAGTAGGTTACGTGAATGGTGTAACCAAGCAAACCTTTGGAATGTTTCCAATTGAGTTTGAAAGTACTCTATGTTATACATACAACAGAAAAGTTACGTTACAGTAAAATTAAGTTAAAAATTTAATTTAAAAAAAATTCCAAAAACCTTCGTAATTTGTATTTCAGATAAAATGTTTAAATCGGTATGCCTTTCTAACAGAGAGCTGCTAGTAAATACTATCAAAAACAAACGAGACAAAATGTTGCTACACAAATTGAAGGATAACCGAGCATTACGTCGATCATTATCCACTATAAAAATTGTAAGGGATTTAAAAATGTTCTGTAAAGATTTAAGATTTACGGAACCTACATTTTCACGAATGTATTAATTGTTCACGGCTTATTACCACCAGCAGTTCACTGATATATGTGCAGAATAAAAAACGGAGTCCAACAAAATTTACTACTGCAAATAAAGTGGATCTTAGATATGTACCGATTGAATTTCAATTTCTTAGGTATGTTAAATAACTTTTGACTGTCATCAGAAGGGCTGCTGAGTTGTAAGCATCTTTTAGTTTTGAAAGGTTATAGAAAATTAATAAACACTCAGCAGTTATTGAACGTCATAATGTGTTACAACGACTGTTGAATATCGCTAATTAAATTTGAATATTTTCATAACCAATAAAAAAAAAATATACATTGAAGCCCAATTTGAAAATCATTAAATATCTGTGGTATATGTAAATTTATATTATTATATAAATAGGAAGAGGGTTTCGTTTGTCCGGGTTAAGTAAAAAATCACTCGATTAGTCGGAAACAATGTTTTACCAACATTTCTCGCCATAACTGCGAAGATACTTCTATATTTCATCACAAAAGATCTTTAAAATATATATATATATATATATATATATATACAGCGTTATCATAAAAGAATGGTGCGGATTCAGTAATTCATAGGAAGATTGTAGGGAAATTTCTAGATTTTATATTGGTATCCCTGAAAGCCTCCAACCCAAAAGTTTGTTTATCAGCAGTTGTAACCACAACATCAGTTCTTGTATTGTTGTTGCGGTGAGTTTAGCGAGTTACTATGTTCTCGGATAAAGACAAAGCAATGTGTGTTTTATTGATGACGGAATTAAAATCCGTAATTTTAGTTCAACGTGCGTTTCGACGTGAATTTGGAAGAGATCCACCACACAAAAATAACATAACACGTTGGTTCAAACAATTCGAAGAAACTGGATCGGTTAAGAAACAGAAATCAACCGGCAGACCAAGTGTACCAGACGGAACGGTTGAACTAATTAGACAATCGGCAATTAGAAGTCCTGAGAAGTCTATCCCCCGTCGAAGCGTCAAATTAGGTATTCCAAAATCAACAGTTCACAAAGTTTTACATAAAAAACTGAAATTACACGCTTATAAAATCCAGAAACTGCAGGAATTGAAACCCGATGATGGTGTAAAACGTTACAATTTTGCTGTTGAAATGTCGGACAGAATAAGTGAAAACGAATCATTTTTAGATGATATAATTTTTACAGACGAAACTACATTCCGTGTGAATGGATGCGTTAACAGACACAATTCACGAATATAGGGCTCTGAAAACCTACACTCAATTATTGAGAAACAACGCGATTCGCCTAAAGTTAACGTTTGTTGTGGTGTGATGAAAAATCGTGTAATAGGACCTTTCTTCTTTGCTGAAAAAACAATTAATGGAGTTGTGTATCTTGACATGTTAACCGATTATTGCTTTCCTCAGCCGGATGAACTCGAAAACATTCATCGACTTCATTTCCAACAAGATGGTGCTCCCCCGCACTTTAATGCATCGGTCACAGACGCTTTGAACGAAAAATTTGGAGATCGATAGATAGGCCGGCAAGGACCCATACTTTGGCCTCCAAGAAGTCCAGACCTGACACCTTGGGATCTTTTCTTTTGGGGACACATCAACAGCGTTGTTTATACACAAAAAATTCGCCACCTAAACCACTTAAAAAACAGGATTAATGAAGCAATGACAACCATTAACGAAGAAATGTTAACTAATGTTTGGAGAGAAGTTGAATATCGTTTGGACATTTGTCGAGCGACTAAGGGCGCACATATTGAAATTTATTAATTATGTAAAAACTTGTTTGAGACGACAAATTTGAAAAATAAAAAACATAAACTGTAAGTAATTCTGTTTTAATTTAAACCATGTTCAAAACCGCATCATTCTTTTATGATAACCCTGTATATATATATATATATATATATATATATATAGAGCAGTGGAGATTTTTCGGTTGAAGCACAAACTTAAATGACTTGAATTAATGATAGAGACTGTGAGTCACTATCACTGTGTGAGGTGGTTTTGAATTGAATGATTGAAATCAATCGAATGAATAACATTAAAAAATTAATAGAATTAAATTTATGTTAAATAAAATATCAAATAAATTTTTTAAATATTTTGTTTAACAATAATGGGATTCTCGTGAAGACTACGTTGAGTGTAGAGTAGTGAGGTATGGGAGCACCTTGTGACAGGCTAGACCAAACATCACCATCTTCCGGTAACAAACGAGATGCCCCAGGGGCACTGTTTTGGAAGTTGCAATGGGGTTCTGTTATAATATATCTGCACAGTCGTCGGATTTTCAAAATTCAAACGGGGAATTTGTTAGTAAGTTGAAGGCTCGGCAAGGAGGGTGAAGTTGTAAATTAAAGATATTCATTAACGAAAAAATAGATTAATTCTTTGCTTCATTATTACATTTGTACCACCATGGGAAAGAAATAAGTTATGAATTTTTCGTCGTCAAAGGTGTGTGTACTAATAGTTGCCATAGCTACTACCATTATATCATTTGTAATTTAGTTTCTTTTTCAGGTCTCTATAAAGCCTGTATGCTATAATTATTATTTATCAGCATTATTCTCACAAGCATGAGGATAATGTACAGTGTGGGGTCCAGGGAGTGGAGCCCTGTGGGTAGGTAGGAATGACGACCGAAGTAAGCTTGCGGTGTCCAAGGCGCCGGTCGCCCTGGAAAATTGAGAATGGCGAGCAAAGCATGCTCTGCGGCCATCCGAAAGATCCCTTAATCCTGAACGCCCCGAGGAGCTTTTGAGTTGGCTCCGGGATTCACCTGGGCTGACCTAAGCTCCGAGGGTTTAGGTTCTTGTTAGACTGGGCTGGTACTATATGTATATTTTTCAAAGTATATATATGTGTATATCATTTCAATTCAAATTGAATACATATATAGCAAATAAATTAGAATTACTGGATTTTCCAATTTGTGCCGTTAGACACCCGTACAATAATTACTGGAGTATGATAAATGCACATTAAGGATGACACAAGTTATTTGATTACTGGAAGCAGGATATAATGATGATGATGATACGGTGGTAGTATGATAACAGTGCTAATGGTACATTAACTGACTGAATTCTACAATAGTTGTCAAAAAAGTTTTGTTAAAACTATAACGATTTACATACATAATACATAAATATTATCGTAGTTAATAATCTAATAGCAAAGATTTAATGTTATAATTAGATTAAGTTACCAGTTATCAGGTTTAATTTTGTTAACACATTCACTGCTTGTTTTTCATCGGTGTATTAATCGTCCGTGCTGAATTATTAGTATTTTTTTTTGTTTTTAACTCATTTAAGTATACTAGTTGTCAACATTTATATATATCTTGGGATATTAAACTTTTGAAAAACACAACCATGCACTAATGCGTGGTGCGCACGGGAGACGAAAATGCACTGGATTTTTACCATCCGTGTTGAACACTCACTCTCGCATGGTTGAGAGTATTCGTAATTTTTTTATTTGTTCATGGTGACAACTTATATTAATTAATTTTCTACTCTTTTAAATAGTGTTGCGACGTCGTCGGGACGCCCTTGGTTAACAGCGTTGCCGTAGATTTTAGAGCTAGGGTGGGCTGTATATGTTCATAGGTGATGAATGAAGACAACACCTTGTTGATTACTGAAGAATTGTTTAATTGTACGCCGTCTTGGCGGTTTAAAAGAATTTTGTAACATAACACTTGTAACTTATAACTTAACTTTAAAGCTAAATAAAACTTAAAATAATGTTCATCCGAACAAGAATTGAGAGTCCATCCGGACACGACCCCCTTGGGTCAGGTATGAGTGTAGACTGGTTTAGACGCTACGTACAGTGCTCGAGGAAGCAGCTTGTGACGTAGAGTGGCGTGATGATCTGGTAACCATAGTTTTCTGTAGGCACTCTAGCCACCGCTGGGTTTCAGCACCCGATAGCAAGATGGGGTGAAAACGTGACAATTAGATAAAAATAATTTATTTGTCTGTTTTTTGTAAATAAAAGGCCCGTTACGCGGCTAAAGCTGCGTTCCGGGAAAGTCCTACAACTGTGGGTTGTTTCTGATGCACGACTTACATACACATACCCACACAAATTAATTTGGAATATTTGACATTTTATTTAAATATAATATTTTTTAGTTTATTCAATTCAATGATTCTAACTAAAGCGCGTGCGCATACCATATTTAATATCCGCGGGTGTGGTTGTACTAGCTGCGACGGTCGGCACTAACTAAACTAATGTAATTTCACACTTGCATAGAACAAATTTCGCTTGTACGGTCGGTAGACTGGTGTAGCAGCGAGGCTTAACGCACCAAGTACCGAGTCGACCGAGTAATCGCGTTCGAGTTCCGGCCGGACCGAGTTACTTTTTTACACTTTAAATATTATTAATTTATTTAGTTATACCGCTCACCTAAGATATCAAAACACAACAGTAACGGCACAACACAACAGTTTAGAGCATTGTTTGGGGTGGGCGTGCGATTTTGCAAATTCTTTTTTTTTTTGTAAATATTGTTACTTTTTAATTGTTGTGTCTAAGAAAAACATGACCTTAATTAGGCAAAATCTCGAGATACTAAGGTTGACCGTGCTCCGCAACCTTAAACCTTGTTGAAAAGTTGAAAATTTAATGGCATTAATGCCTCTATGTACATCTAATCTGACCAAGTTTGGTCAAAATCGGTCCAGTACTTCTGGAGATATAAGGTGATTTAGAGGCCAACACCGTACACATACGAACATTAACATCCGGAAAATTTCCGTCCGGTTTTTTGGGTTCTTTAGGTGTCAAAATGTCAAGATCCGGTGAAAACCGCTTATGGCCAAATTGAATCGATTATAGTACTTTCGTTTCTAGAGCTATAGCTCTACTGTAGCGTTTTATAAACTGGAAAGTAAAGGAAAGACCTAAGTTTGTGGATTTTATTTATAAAAAGTACTTGTTAAATTTACTTGCAATAAATCCTTAATTTATTCCGTATATCTATAACTGATTTAGAATTTCCTATTTTACTTTTGTATCAGTTAGAGTAATTTTCAGTTTATTTTCATCTAATTTCATGTATCATCTGACTTCTTTAAAATCTGAAAATTAGTTTTTCTGTAAATTGCTCTGAACTGTTTATTTTTTAAACACGTAATGAAATAATACATTGCGTATTTTAACGTTTTTATTTAAAAGAAAAATAATCAAATTAAAACTATTTCTGAATGCAACTTTTATTAAAAAGGCTATAAATAATCGCCGAAAAGTATTAATTTAAAAAGAAACATTTTTTAACATATATAGCAAGACAAAAAATATTAAAACAAAATAAACTGTTAAAAAAATTCCGGGTGAGCAACTGAAAACCGAACCGAGCCGGCTCGAACTGCAGTTTGAGTAGAACCACCTTTAACGCTGCTTACTAGCACCAATATTGCTTGTATTTGACACTATTTTCGTTTATTGTCGTCAGTTGTAAACTGTTTGTGCTTCAGTACAGTATAGTTTCGTTCTTTGCAGTTGTATTTTTCTAAAACGCCTTATTCGATCACGTAAAACCTTTTCATTTCATTCATAAATCATTACATGTAACCGTGTTTAATCTGCAGCGGTTCTGTTTTAAGTTTCTCAACTGATCTGTAGACTTAGAATGTATAATACGATTTTCTGTCTATTTTTCGCGTCTGTTTGCTTCAATAAAAAAAAGAAGGTTTTATTTACTTTTTATTGTCTATATTCACATTAATTTTCTCAGAAATAATTTCTCTACAAGTTTTGTTTCTAAATCTTCCGCATTTATTACTCATTTAACAAAGCTATTGTATTAAAAACCATTAAAAAAAACTTGTTTTTGATACCGAATTTTGTGTTTTACTTCGGATATATTAAAAAATACTGGAGGTACAGTTCTGGAACTTGTTTTATCTTATTTCCCAGCTTAAATTGCATAAGAAACCACCAACAATACGCCTTGATTTAGGTCTTAAAATTCACAGAAAGTTTTTTTTTTATTAAGAGCTGAAGTCCAGGCGAAATCTTTCGCTAGCCGTAACTCAAAAACAAAGCGTTTCTAGGACAATTTTTATATAAACCTTTTTCATTATTTTCACCGGTAGAACATGTCGTGAAAGTTTCTCCGTTTCTTCGTGGGTCACTACTTATAATAAAGGAAAATATATATCTTAATAAAATAAGAAAATTTGTTCTTTCCTTTGGTGAAATTGTATTGTGAATATTACCAAACGTAGACTCTGTAGGATACCTAAATAAGTATTATTTATTTACAGTATGACTTTTATCTAATTTTACTAAATTTTAATGCGAGCTACTTTGAATATCGGTATGATACTAAACGACTTTTATAACTCCTTGAACGTTTCAGTTGTAATGATCACAAAAAAATATATTTCAAAAAAATGTATCACGCCAATATATATTTGGTTTCAATTAAAAATCTTTAACTTAGGTTATCTGTAAAAACGTTACAACGGGCCCACCAGATTAACTTCTTGTACTATAGAAAAAAAAGGATCGCCAAACTCGATAAATTAGTGAAGTTTAAGAACGTAAAATGTTTAAGGAAGTCCGGGTTGAATTGAGATTTTCCTTCTCTTTTTGTGGCCGTTTATAAACGATATATTTCGTGACTAATTTTCTTTTCCTCTGCACTTTTTCAAACATTGTGAGCTGAATGAAAATATATATATGAACTTTAGATCAAGTCACGAGAATGGTTTTAATATTAAAAGATATGAGATTTAATAAATCTCACGTTAATGAGATAATGTAATTTAAATTTGTGAAGTCCAAAATATAAAATTAGAACATAAATTTAAGTATACATATTATTATTTAATGTAATAAATAATTAAAATAATTTTCTCTACTTCTATATTATAACGTTTTAATTACGCGGCTGCAACCTGCACCGATCAAAAGTCTACTTTTTTCAAATAGTGATCAATCAAAAGCAACTATTGTTTAACGTATCAGCTGTTTTTTTTTTACTTTGATTTTAACCCAATTTAGTAGCTAGCAAGCAGAGTTTAATTTTAAAGTACACCGTTAGGTAAATAAGTCTCTATATTACACTGTTTATCCTTTTGCTAATTATGCCGAATTTTTAGGAAGAAATGTCTGTAACACCGATCCATATTTAAAAAAAAAAAGGAAAACATATAACGAATAACCGATTGCCACAGAAATGTATTGTTTAACATTTTTTTTTTGAAAACTTTTTAAAATATACTCTTTAAACAATGTATTCTATCATCGATTTAAAACGGTTACCCCAATATTTTCTCAGCCGTAGAAAAAATACGGTATGCAACTCTCTATAATGGCCACAGTGCACTCTTGTGAAGTTTACTATCCTCGCCAAGGCTCATGTCGCAACTTACTTCGCATTCGTGAATTAATAGTTATCATTATAGGCTCGTTGCGTAATGTATTATAATTTAATACGAAAAGTTATTATTAGCATTTAATTATTCAGACTTCGTTTTAAGTCAGTGTTATGAAATAATTTAAAATTACTACTTTATTTTGTTTGTAATTAAAAAGACCTAATACTTGTAAAAGAAATAAAAAAAACAACAACAAGTTAGATCTGTTTTGTAATTTAAATTCTGTCGAAGAAGAAAAAGAATAAATCAATATGGTCAAAAACAGAATAATTGAAATGTTCAAATGGACTTTGTTCTCTTGACTTTGGTTTGGGCAAAGTAATAGTGGTGTACGCAATATACCATGATAACAAATCTTACTAGAATCGTTTATTTATTTTACTTTTCTTATTTTTTTTCGTTTTATTGTAAAGAATTACACTTTGTTGTCTCTTTACACACGTTTCATTGACAGATTCAGGGCTATTTCAATCCATTTAAAGATAGAAGTGTTTAAAAGTTGACTAAGATTTACTACTGAATTTAAAACATATATTTGTAGATAATATGAAAGTAATGAATAATTCGTACTATTTTATTTATTTATTTTTTTTAAATCTTTTCACGTATATGTCCCCTTTAATTTTCTGAAAATTATATTGACAGTTTTAAATTTTTATTTATTTTTTTCTTTTTATAGATCCATTTTAATGTAGTAATAACTTTATCGAGAACTTCTTTTTTATTTTTATTTCTTCTTGAATTGGCCGCCTTAGGACCACAGTAAATATCTTAAACATATTTTCTCTTTTTACTTCCTTTCTTCTCGATATTTCTTTATTCTTTCTCCATATTTTTGTTTCTCCTTCACTCAATCTGTACTCATATTTCTTTTTCGGTTTTTCCTGAAAACCCTTGTTTTCTAAAATAACATTTCTATATAAGATTATATTTTCTGTGGTATTTAGTTTTCCTAATGAAGCTTTAAAGGAAACTTTAAAAGCTTCATTAAACCAGGTGTTTTTAGTTTTTTTTTTAAATTATATATGGAATTAAAAATTCTTTTAGTATGTTTTTTTCTTCCATTCTGAAAAAAATCAAAAAAATCTGTTTTCTTTCCTTCATAAAATCTGAAAGTAAAACTCAGTTTTTCTAATTCTCCAATTACTCTCTTCAGTTTTAACTGGCTATAATATTTTTCTCTCTTTCTTCTCTAGCTTTTCAATTTCGTTTATCTTATTCATACATCGAGACTTACAAACATTCAGGTGTAATAACTGTACTATAATGCTTAGTTTTGTTTTAGTAGAAATTGATTTTTTATTATATAAATGGTTTAAGTGATACGCAAGATCCATTTTACTAGTTCTAATTTTATTCGATTCTTTGTCTAAATCGTTGGATTTAATTATTTCGCCTAGATATTTAAATTTATTCACTTTATTATTTTTCCTTTATTCGATTTTTAAAACCTTTGAAGCATTTTTAAAATAATAATTTAACTTTCTACAGTTTTAATATCCGGGGACAAAACTAGCAGATCATCTCCAAAGGTCAAATAATTAATCTTGAAATTTTTACCCTTACTTTCTGTTTAATATATATATATACCAGGGTGATTCAAAATTATACGACAATCTCTCAGGAGCTGATTCTATAGCTAAAAATAGGAAAAGGTTCATATAAACTTTTTTTTTTTTTTGTCTTCAGTCATTTGACTGGTTTGATGCAGCTCTCCAAGATTCCCTATCTAGTGCTAGTCGTTTCATTTCAGTATACCCTCTACATCCTACATCCCCAACAATTTGTTTTACATACTCCAAATGTGGCCTGCCTACACAATTTTTTCCTTCTACCTGTCCTTCCAATATTAAAGTGACTATTCCAGGATGCCTTAGTATGTGGCCTATAAGTCTGTCTCTTCTTTTAACTATATTTTTCCAAATGCTTCTTTCTTCATCTATTTGCCGCAATACCTCTTCATTTGTCACTTTATCCACCCATCTGATTTTTAACATTCTCCTATAGCACCACATTTCAAAAGCTTCTAATCTTTTCTTCTCAGATACTCCGATTGTCCAAGTTTCACTTCCATATAAAGCGACACTCCAAACATACACTTTCAAAAATCTTTTCCTGACATTTAAATTAATTTTTGATGTAAACAAATTATATTTCTTACTGAAGGCTCGTTTAGCTTGTGCTATTCGGCATTTTATATCGCTCCTGCTTCGTCCATCTTTAGTAATTTTACTTCCCAAATAACAAAATTCTTCTACCTCCATAATCTTTTCTCCTCCTATTTTCACATTCAGCGGTCCATCTTTGTTATTTCTACTACATTTCATTACTTTTGTTTTGTTCTTGTTTATTTTCATGCGATAGTTCTTGCGTAGGACTTCATCTATGCCGTTCATTGTTTCTTCTAAATACTTTTTACTCTCGGCTAGAATTACTATATCATCAGCAAATCGTAGCATCTTTATCTTTTCACCTTGTACTGTTACTCCGAATCTAAATTCCTCTTTAACATCATTAACTGCTAGTTCCATGTAAAGATTAAAAAGTAACGGAGATAGGGAACATCCTTGTCGGACTCCCTTTCTTATTAGGGCTTCTTTCTTATGTTCTTCAATTGTTATTGTTGCTGTTTGGTTCCTGTACATGTTAGCAATTGTTCTTCTATCTCTGTATTTGAACCCTAATTTTTTTAAAATACTGAACATTTTATTCCAGTCTACGTTATCAAAAGCCTTTTCTAGGTCTATAAACGCCAAGTATGTTGGTTTGTTTTTCTTTAATCTTCCTTCTACTATTAATCTGAGGCCTAAAATTGCTTCCCTTGTCCCTATACTTTTCCTGAAACCAAATTGGTCTTCTCCTAACACTTCTTCCACTCTCCTCTCAATTCTTCTGTATAAAATTCTAGTTAAGATTTTTGATGCATGACTAATTAAACTAATTGTTCTGTATTCTTCACATTTATCTGCCCCTGCTTTCTTTGGTATCATAACTATAACACTTTTTTTGAAGTCTGATGGAAATTCCCCATTTTCATAAATATTACACACCAGTTTGTATAATCTATCAATCGCTTCCTCACCTGCACTGCGCAGTAATTCTACAGGTATTCCGTCTATTCCAGGAGCCTTTCTGCCATTTAAATCTTTTAATGCTCTCTTAAATTCAGATCTCAGTATTGTTTCTCCCATTTCATCCTCTTCAACTTCCTCTTCTTCCTCTATAACACCATTTTCTAATTCATTTCCTCCATATAACTCTTCAATATATTCCACCCATCTATCGACTTTACCTTTCGTATTATATATTGGTGTACCATCTTTGTTTAACACATTATTAGATTTTAATTTATGTACCCCAAAATTTTCCTTAACTTTCCTGTATGCTCCGTCTATTTTACCAATGTTCATTTCTCTTTCCACTTCTGAACACTTTTCTTTAATCCACTCTTCTTTCACCAGTTTGCACTTCCTGTTTATAGCATTTCTTAATTTCCGATAGTTCCTTTTACTTTCTTCACCACTAGCATTCTTATATTTTCTACGTTCATCCATCAGCTGCAATATATCGTCTGAAACCCAAGGTTTTCTACCGGTTCTCTTTATTCCGCCTAAGTTTGCTTCTGCTGATTTAAGAATTTCCTTTTTAACATTTTCCCATTCTTCTTCTACATTTTCTACCTTATCTTTTTTACTCAGACCTCTTGCGATGTCCTCCTCAAAAATCTTCTTTACCTCCTCTTCCTCAAGCTTCTCTAAATTCCACCGATTCATCTGACACCTTTTCTTCAGGTTTTTAAACCCCAATCTACATTTCATTATCACCAAATTATGGTCGCTATCAATGTCTGCTCCAGGGTAAGTTTTGCAGTCAACGAGTTGATTTCTAAATCTTTGCTTAACCATGATATAATCTATCTGATACCTTCCAGTATCGCCTGGCTTTTTCCAAGTGTATATTCTTCTATTATGATTTTTAAATTGGGTGTTGGCAATTACTAAATTATACTTCGTGCAAAATTCTATAAGTCGGTCCCCTCTTTCATTCCTTTTGCCCAGCCCGTATTCACTCACTATATTTCCTTCCTTGCCTTTTCCAATGCTTGCATTCCAATCTCCAACTATTATTAAATTTTCATCTCCTTTTACGTGTTTAATTGCTTCATCAATCTCCTCGTATACACACTCTACCTCATCATCATCATGGGTGCTTGTAGGCATATAGACGTTAACAATCGTTGTCGGTTTAGGTTTTGATTTTATCCTTATTACAATGATTCTATCGCTATGCGTTTTGAAATACTCCACTCTCCTCCCTATCTTCTTGTTCATCACGAAACCTACTCCTGCCTGCCCATTATTTGACGCTGAGTTAATTACTCTAAAATCACCTGACCAAAAGTCGCCTTCTTCTTCCCACCGAACCTCACTAATTCCTACTATATCCACATTTGTCCTACCCATTTCCCTTTTTAAATTTTCTAGCCTACCAACCTTTTTCAAGCTTCTAACATTCCACGCTCCGACTCGTAGAATGTTATTTTTTAATTTTCTGGTGACCCCTTCCTTAGTAGTCCCCACCCGGAGATCCGAACGGGGGACTATTTTACCTCCGGAATATTTTACCAAGGAAGGCGCCTCCATTATTGCTATGTGAAAATGCAGAGAGCCCCATTTTCTTGGAAAAAAAGCAGCTGTAGTTTTCCATTGCTTTCAGCTGCGCAGTACTCAGAGGACTGAGTGATGTTGATACGGCCGTTTAAGTCGTCCTGACTCACGCCCCTAACAACTACTGAAAGAGCTGCTGCCCTCTTTCAGGAATCATTCCTTAGTCTGGCTCTCAACAGATACCTCTCCGATATGGTTGCACCTTCGGTCCAGCTACTCTGTATCCCTGAGCACTCAAGCCCCCTCACCAACGGCAAGGTCTCATGATTCATAGAGGAGGTCATATAAACATACACTCGAAAACTCTTCTTTAGCGAGTTACGGCTAGACAAAGATTTCGGTAAAATTTCAGATACACCGGGGAAATGAAGAATTCCTATAATTCTGGGAAGGTAAATTAAGGAGCTAATTTAGTTTTTTCTTATGGTTTTTGACCTGAAAATATTAAAGAAATGGGTTCCAGGGTTCCAGAACTATACCTCGGTTTTTTTAAAGATGTCTGACATAAACACAAAAATTAGGGGTAAAAAATAATACGTATTTGCATTTAACTTAAGAAATCTTTGATAAACGGTTAATTAAGATTTTTTTTCCATTACAAATGTAGAAAATTTAATTCTGTAAAGATTCAAGTAAATTACTTAAGTAAATATGATGTGGACACCACACGACTTCATTTTAAGCCTATCAAATTACATACACACATTTTCTTTAAAATGAAAATCACATAAAATTTTATTTCGATAATAGCTTCTGATATGGTTTCATTTTCTTTTTTTTGTTATTGAATTATTACTCATCCTAAAGATATTTTTACAATCAGAGGTTAATAATTATTTATAAATCAATATATTTAAATTAAAAAATGGAGATGAAGTCTGATTCGAACCGATGTGCCTTCCTCTTGTAAGAACCAAACATTCCATTAATTAAAATTATATTTGGCTGTAACTCTGGAATCAATGAAAATAAGTACCCCACATCGTTGAAAATCTCTAAATAAGGGCTTATTACTTCAGTTAAGAAAAAGTTAAAAATCCATATTGTTTTGGATTTGGGCTTTTTTTACACTATTGGTCCAGTCGATTGCAATCAAGAGGAGAGAGGTGCACAACTAGAAGTTACAACATTCCTGAATGAAAAATTTCAACATCCTACGGCTAATCGTTTTTGAGTTATGCGAGATACATACGTATATACAGATGTCACTCCAGATCAAGTCAAAATGGATTTAGGGATGGTCAAAATGTATATCTCCGTTGAAATCTGAAAACCGAAATTTTTCGCGATCATAATACTTCCTTTACTTCGTACAAGGAAGTAAAAACATAACAGATTGATTTGTGGAAAAACAATTACTGCGTGAAATAAATAATTTTGTTCGTGGGTTGAAAAAAACTTTTAACATAAAATGTAATTATACATAAAATGCTGTTAATTTTTTTTTTTAACATTAATATGTAAAACCATTAATATGCATATATTGTTAGTAATCATTATAGCATATGTTGTACAGTTGGTTATTCTTAAAAACAAGAAATATTACTTATTATAAATAAAGGTAAAGGTTCAAAAACTATTTTTTTTAAAATAGGACGTAATATACGTAAAAAAAAGGAATTGTTCTTAACAAGACTTCAAAATCGTATTAAGATCAACGATTATTACGGACTATCTAATGGTTTACACGGGCTTCAAAGATCGTTTACATCCTTGGAGATAGGAATGAAAAAACATAGAATGAAAATAAATTAAGGAAAAACTAAAGTAATGAAAGTAATAAAAAGGATTTAGAGATAAAGACAAGTAAATGAGGAATAGAAAAAGTAAAAAATTACAGATTTTGGGGGAATATTTAAGCAGAAAACTGGAATAGCTCAATGAAAATAAAATCTCTACTTAGAGAGATAAGGAAGAGGTTAGAAATGCTATGTACAGAAGTGCAGCGTGGTCGATGTGGAACAGAGAGAGGGACTGGCTTTTGTGATGTAGATTACAAAACGGATGGAAGAAGTAAGGTAGACGGATAAAGTGAAGAATGATGAAGTAATGAACAGGAATAAAGAATAAAGCCAACTTATGCAGTAATTAGACAAAAAAAGGAATCGTGGTCAGAGAAAGTGGAATCTTGACAATTGCATTGAAAAGTTTAGTAGAAGGAGAAAGGAAGTGAGGATGAAGACGGATGAGGTGAAGATTGGAAACTACACAGGGATGAAGAAGTAGGAATAGAAGCTGGGCAGAAATGGATGGAGAAAGAAGTGGTATAAGGGACATGCCGCCATCCCCATTAGTAGACGATAATGAATTTATTATAATTTTGGCTATATCAGCCATAGTAACGCTAATATCAGAACAAAATTTAGATATTCTTTGCAAAACGGCATAATACACACATTCAAAAAAAATGTGGAATACATTTATACGAAAAATATCTAAGTAATAAATCAGATCATCGTTAATTGACATTTGTTCGCTTATGTGCACTTAAAATGTGTGTGTGTGCGCGCTCTCTCTCTCTCTCTCTCTCTCTCTCTCTCTCTCTCTCTCTCTCTCTCGCTCTCTTTCTTTCTTTCTTTCTCTTAAATAAGTGAATAAGTAGTAATGAAAATTAATACAAAAATGTTGTTTTTCTGAACGGACATTTAATTAAAAACACTGAAATTTATTTAACTAATCTGTACGAAATAGTCATAATGTTATAATTACGACTATAATTGTGAAATTTAATTCCTTTTAATTTTTACTTTTCCCGATATAGCGATATATGCTACTGCTGTAGCTATAACGGGAAAGAATGTAGATCGGTAAAAAAAAATCTAAGAAATTAGATTTTTTAAAGTTTTGTGCCTTAGAGACATTTAAAATAAATGTTAACAAAAAAAAATACGTGTACATTTAAATAAATTATCAATAACGTGCATTTGCGATGTCGACGGGACGCCGTTGTTCAACTGCGTTGCGGTAGATTTTAGAGCTAGGGTGGACTGTATATGTTCATAGGTGATGAATGAAGACAACACCTTGTTGATTACTAAAGAATTGTTTAATTGTACGCCATCTTGACGATTTAAAAGAATTTTGTAACATAACACTTGTAACTTATAACTTAACTTTAAAGATAGCAAACATAAGCTAAATAAAACTTAAAATAATGTTCATCCGAACAAGAATTGAGAGAGTTCATCCGGACACGACCGCCTTGGATAAGGTATTAGTGTAGACTGGTTTAGAGGTTACGTACAGTGGTCGAGGGAGCAGCTTGTGACGTAGAGTGGCGTGATGATCTGTAACCATGGTTTGCTGTGGGCACTCTAGCCACTGCCAGGTTTCAGCACCCGATGGCAAGAGGGGGTGAAAACGTAACAGTGCAAAAATATGTTTCTATTCCAAAGCTCCCAGATTTAGAAAAATATATATTTGTCAGACGAACGCTTGTGCGTATTTACGCATACGCATGTATGTTGGCCTGTATTTGGTCTTATAGCTGTGGACCTTTTTGATTGATTTTCTTAAAAACTTGTTAAATAGGTACTAACTTTTAGAGGAAAGACTATATTTTTACTGCTGCAGCCATACTAGTTTTGAATTTGGAATGATTTCATTTCATTAATTAGTTTCTTTTCCTCCAGTTAGAAAAGTTTTTATAGGTTGTTTTGTTAACAACTAGGGATTTATTTTGGTGTAAGTAATTAAATTTATTAGCTTGGGTAGCTTAGGCTATCTGGGCCATAGGTTATCACGGGGTTATTCTTGATTGAATTCCACCTCTTTTGGTGGGCTTTTATCAGTTTTGTGTATTTGTTCAACGGTCAGAATTCGTTATATGCCCACAACGCTTTTGTAGTTAGTTAGTTCATAGATGACGCCGCTGAAACGCTATATTGAGATAAGAAAATAAATAAATATAATCTAACAAAACCTAACCTACGCTCGCTTCGCTCGCTAACCTTCGCTCAGTAGTCAAAGTTAGCGAACAAAGCGAGCGTAGCTAAAGTTTGGTTAGATTACATTTATAATTTTATTTATTTATTTTCTTATTTCAATGTAGCGTTTCAGTGTCGCCATCTAAGAACAAACTAACAACTTACGGAAGCGTTGTGAATTTATATTTATTTTTGTAACTATGTATTATAAAATTAGAAGTAAATATCTTTACATAAAAATTTGAAAAAGTGATCACTTTGGTTATCGTTTTTCAATAAAAAGGAATTACTTTATCATAAAGGGAATAATAGATTTTAAAAACGGGTCGCATAACTTTCCAGGCTACACCGGTCAAGTTAGGCAATACATTGCGAGCTTTTTATATATTTTGTAACACAAAGGTATTGTTTAATACCTAATTAAGGGATATCATTTCATAACCGTTCGTCTATATACCAAAAATTCGTTTTGTTTTCCTTTATAATTACGCTAAAAATTATTAACGATAAAAAAAAAATGGGACGTATAAATCTAACCGAGGTTCAAACCCAGAATTTTTCAGATGAAAGTGTGAAACGCTACAAGCTCACCGTGGATGTCAATAGAAGGTTTAATTCTTACTAATAAGTATTATTACGGAAAACGATGAACAGTATAAGCTTTAACGGGCGCATGAGATAAATAAACTGTTCATTTAGACCGATATATATTCCAGGAAAGTATTTTAATTTTTCTTCTTTTGTTAGAATAATGTTTTTGTTAGATTAGGTTACGTCAACATTTTTTCCGAGTTCGTTAAAAAATTCGCTTTTATAAATGACTATTACTGTTACACAAGTTAATAAACGCCTCTTGAGTAAAAGAGTATATTTATTGCCTGTAAGATAATGATAATATTTTGAAATACGCTTGAGGGAAAATTTAACAGCGTACACAATTGTACTCAAAGTAAGTAGGAGTTAGATTTATTATTCGGTATTAACAATCATATAAAATTACCGTTTTATTCTTTCAGGTAATACTAACAAGATTAACGTCGAAGTTTTATCGGTTAAATATTTCATCATATAATATTACTAAGCGGTTAGCCGTACAAAAATACCTGACCTTTATAGTTAAATTCTACGTTTTGCGAATGATCTTACCTGTTAAACAGATTACTGTATTACAATATTGTGTGTTTCTAATTTATTCTTTACCGTTTGATATTCATGAGTCGCAAAGCTGTTAAAAACATGCATATATGATGGCAGCTGTATTTAACTCTTTTGGTTCGCGATACGAAATACAATTATCTCAAGAAAATGGAGGAAACAATAAGAAGAATGAGTCATCCTATAACGTGTATTTTATACGGATACTAGGGGAAGTAAGAAGCGGTTTCCCGCCATATTTTTCTTTGAGTCAGATATACTGTTGCGTGTCAGCATGCCTAGCTCTCAGAAACACCGGTAAAAATTATTCCTTCATTTTGTTCACTATAAGGAATACCTGCATCACGATTATAATTATTTCACAGAAGCAGTTAAGATTGTTTAAATGCTTCGCAATTATAAGAAAGATGGATGTTGTAAAGCGAAAAATTAATAATCCTTTCCTATAAGAAATATTATACTTACTGATAGAAGTATAATTATTATTCTTCATAATAGAAGAATATACACTTGGAAAAAGCCAAGTGTATATTCTTGGAATATACACTACAATACTGAGATCAGAATTTAAGAGAGCATTAAAAGATTTAAATGGCAGAAAGGCTCCTGGAATAGACGGAATACCTGTAGAATTACTGCGCAGTGCAGGTGAGAAAGCGATTGATAGATTATACAAACTGGTCTGTAATATTTATGAAAAAGGGGAATTTCCGTCAGACTTCAAAAAAGTGTTATAGTCATGATACCAAAGAAAGCGGGGGCAGATAAATGTGAAGAATACAGAACAATTAGTTTAATTAGTCATGCATCAAAAATCTTAACTAGAATTTTATACAGAAGAATTGAGAGGAGAGTGGAAGAAGTGTTAGGAGAAGACCAATTTGGTTTCAGGAAAAGTATAGGGACAAGGGAAGCAATTTTAGGCCTCAGATTAATAGTAGAAGGAAGATTAAAGAAAAACAAACCAACATACTTGGCGTTTATAGACCTATAAAAGGCTTTTGATAACGTAGACTGGAATAAAATGTTCAGTATTTTAAAAAAATTAGGGTTCAAATACAGAGATAGAAGAACAATTGCTAACATGTACAGGAACCAAACAGCAACAATAACAATTGAAGAACATAAGAAAGAAGCCGTCATAAGAAAGGGAGTCCGACAAGGATGTTCCCTATCTCCGTTACTTTTTAATCTTTACATGGAACTAGCAGTTAATGATGTTAAAGAACAATTTAGATTCGGAGTAACAGTACAAGGTGAAGAGATAAAGACGCTACGATTTGCTGATGATATAGTAATTCTAGCCGAGAGTAAAAAGGATTTAGAAGAAACAATGAACGGCATAGATGAAGTCCTACGCAAGAACTATCGCATGAAAATAAACAAGAACAAAACAAAAGTAATGAAATGTAGTAGAAATAACAAAGATGGACCGCTGAATGTGAAAATAGGAGGAGAAAAGATTATGGAGGTAGAAGAATTTTGTTATTTGGGAAGTAAAATTACTAAAGATGGACGAAGCAGGAGCGATATAAAATGCCGAATAGCACAAGCTAAACGAGCCTTCAGTAAGAAATATAATTTGTTTACATCAAAAATTAATTTAAATGTCAGGAAAAGATTTTTGAAAGTGTATGTTTGGAGCGTCGCTTTATATGGAAGTGAAACTTGGACGATCGGAGTATCTGAGAAGAAAAGATTAGAAGCTTTTGAAATGCGGTGCTATAGGAGAATGTTAAAAATCAGATGGGTGGATAAAGTGACAAATGAAGAGGTATTGCGGCAAATAGATGAAGAAAGAAGCATTTGGAAAAATATAGTTAAAAGAAGAGACAGACTTATAGGCCACATACTAAGGCATCCTGGAATAGTCGCTTTAATATTGGAAGGACAGGTAGAAGGGAAAAATTGTGTAGGCAGGCCACGTTTGCAGTATGTAAAACAAATTGTTGGGGATGTAGGATGTAGAGGGTATACTGAAATGAAACGACTAGCACTAGATAGGGAATCTTGGAGAGCTGCATCAAACCAGTCAAATGACTGAAGACAAAAAAAAAAAAAAACTTACTAATTCCGCTCAATTAGGAAAATATAACAATGATTTAATGATACCTCTAATTTAATTTATCTGACGAAAAAATGATGGACGGTGGTGGCTGAACATAATGGGAAAAAGACCTACTTTGTTTTGGTTGATGAGTGAGTCATTTGTTTACATACCAAGCTTGTTCTGTCAACCATCAGCAAACAGTAGAATTATATTATTAAAAGAATACCTGAGCAGTTGTTAACTCGCTATCTTTCACTTCAGTTCAGTTTTTTGTTGTTTGTCTGTTTTAATGTGTGGTCTGACAATTCTCCATTCTTTCGTTTCCTGTCAACGAGGTTTTTACATTCTCTAGACTGTATAAATGAACGAATAAACCTTTATTTTCTTCGTCCAAAAAAATAATTACAATATATAATTAGCAAACATAGGATAAGCTGTGCACAGCTATTACCCGCTTTATATAATATTTATAAAAATTAAAACTATTTTTTTAAATAAATAATAGAATCTAAAGGTTCCTACATAAATAAATTAAAGTTCTTACAAACAAAAACTTAATTGTTAAATATTGAGATCGATTAAAATTTGAACTTATTATCTTAGAAAAACGACGAAAGAATAAAAAAATAATTGAACATAATAATACTATAACAAATGAACATCCGTACCCGTGCATTCTAAATTTAGTAATATCAAGAAGATTAGAAGAATATTAAGATGATGTAAATAATATTTATATTATTATAAATTTTATCCTTAGTGTATTGTATAAAATTGGAGTAAAACTTCTGTTATATTGTTAATACAATTTTGTATCGATACAAAATAATGCAAAATAATCGTAGTATTAAGATTATGACTATAATTATAAATTTACCCCTAATAAGTTTGCCTTCCTTCATTTTGATTACCTGTGTTGTAAGATTTTATATAAAAATCTGAAACGTTATTAAGATCGGATTACAAAAATTAACTGATTATGTGTAATTTAGACAGGATGGCAAAACCATATTTAGAATCATACTAGATCATGAATACCGATGTTCTTTGGTGGTTTCAATTAACCACACATCTCAGGAATAGTCGACCTGAGACTGTACAAGACTTCACTTCATTTACTTTCACACATATCATCCTTATTCATCCTCTGAAGTAACTCTTACGGTGGTTTCGGAGGCTAAACAGTAAAAGAAAGAACAATTTGATTCGTACACATTATTTATTCATCATTATCCACTCGTTTATTTCTTTAAGGTGGTTTTTGATCGCTCTGCTATAAATAGATCTAGCAGGAGTAAGATTTATCAGTTTACCAGAAATGTACGTGAAATATCTTCTGCAGATTGATAGGTCATTTCGGGGCAGATTATATAATATATTACGGTCTCAGATTATATGATAAATCACAGGAAATTAAGAGGTTTATATTTCTGATAATCTATAAAACAATGCTTTTGACGTAGAGCTATCTCATTGTTCACACGTTAAATTCCAGAATAGATCAGCTGTAGGCTAAAGTCTGGGACTATTTAAGGCTATTTTTATTAAGTATTTTTGAAGCACATACGAGGTGTGTGAGAAAAGTAATGAGACTGACGTTTTACTTACCAAAGTTTTTATTTTTTTCAAACAACAATATTATTCGTTTAAGAGTAGTTCCCCTTGGGCAGCTATACACCGGCGCAGTTGTTGTTCCCACTCCTGGTAGCAGTGCTGGAAGGCTTCAACTGGTAGGACTTTAACTGGTTGGTCACAGTTTTTTGAATGTTCTCTAGAGTTCCAAAATAACGTCCATTTTAAGGCACGTTTCAATTTCGGGAAAAGGAAAAAGTCACAAGGACTCAAATCAGTAGAATAGCGGAGTTAAGGAACCGTAAAAGTACGTTTTGAGGTCAAAATTTCCCTGATGGAAATGGCCGTATGACACGGGGCATTGACATGATGAAGCATCCACTTGTCTGTCTGGACTCAAGCGAATCACTCTTTTCCTGAGCCTTTCTAGGTCAGCTTTGTAAAACACTCGGTTGACAGTTTGTCCTGGAGGAACAGATTCTTTATGCACGACACTCCTACTGTCAAAAAAGCAAATCAGCACGGTTTTGATCTTTGATTTGCTCATTCGACATTTTTTCAGTCGAGGAGATGACGGAGTATGGCACACTTCTCTTTGCCCCTTTGTTTGAGGATCGTACTCAAATTTCCAGGATTCATCACCTGTGATCACATGATTGAAGAATTCTTGATTATTGTCGATCCTCTCAAGAAGATCAACGCACAAGTTTCTTCGATCGTCGTTCTGTTCCGTTGTGAGGTTTTTCGCCACCGATTTCGCACAAACCTTTCGCATGTCCAAATCGTTTGTAAAAATTTGATGTACGATGAAAGTGTTTAAATTTAACTGTTCACTCATCATCCTTATTGTCAAACGACGGTCTGATCTCATAAGAACCCTCACACGCTCAACGTTTTCGTCAGATTTTGAAGTTGAAGGTCTCCGTGAGCGAGGTTGATCTTCAACGTGTTCTCGGCCTTCCAAAAATAATTTGTGCCGGCGGAAAACTTGTGCTCTTGATAAGAAATGTTCCCCATAGGCCTATTTCAACTTTTCAAAGGTCACACTCGTGGATTCCCCAAGTTTAACACAAAACTTGGTTGCACAACGTCGCTCTAAATTCTGATGCTCCATTTTCATAACACAACTTCACTGATGGCGCTGTCAAAAATAATGTGTTGGCTGAACTGAGTTGAAACTTGTACTGAGCATGTAAAAGGGATGAACAAACCGGTCTGCTCAGACCGGTAGACACAGCGTTGCCAGTGTTATCAATCTCATTACTTTTCTCACACACCTCGTACGCTATATATTAAAGTGAACATTTCTTGCCCCACCCCGTGTACATATTCCATATTACAATATTGATCGGGCATACACAAAATATACTACTAGCGATAATGTTATATTTTAGCTTACTAATTTGTTGGAATTTAAGGATTAAGTGTTTAATTCTTTTGCACGTAATGTGCGCTTCCCGTTTAAGATTATGGTCTATTCAGACGCCAAGATATTATATTTTATTTAGTTTATCCAGTTTGGGACATGGAATAAAAGTTGGCCTTTTGAAGTTTATTGAATGCACAGTTAAATTATTTAGTTTTGGAGGCTGAATCCCATAATTTGTATAAAATGTCTTAAACACGCTTTTTTAACATTTAAAATATTATTTAATATTTTTAACATTTAGCAAATATTCGTCAAACCGGGCTTTGACACCCCATCCTCTGAGGAGCCCATGAATATCAAGGCAGAGTCATCAGCGGTATGACAATTTATTTTTTTTTTTTTTAGTTTTAGTATTTTATTACAATAAGAAATAAAATAGTAAAATACAATAAGAATAAAATTGGGGATAAGATTGATCCCTGTGGTAGGCCGTTTTCAGTCGACTGCTTTATGCTACTATTTTTGTCGATCGTAAGTATTTGCGATCTGTTTTTTTAGGAAACTTATAAATAATTTATGAGGTAAGCCACGTATTCCCAAACTATTTAATTTTTGTAGCAGCTTTGAATGCGGAACGTTGTCAGATGCTTTCGCCAGGTCTAAATAAACTACTGTAGTTTTTTTATTAACCATAAAGTAATTTAATATATGGAGCCTATAAAGTAATTTTTCGTATCTTGGGTGCTTTACTTTGGTTGAAATGCATAATGATTTGAATGAATTGTGTTGAATTTACTTAATTTTTTTTTCACTCGTGATTTGACAATAAAGAGTAAAACAAAAAGTAAACAAATACACGCATACCTCGTATTTTGCATATTATCTTGCAATAGTTCTCACTATTGCGTATGTAGTATATTGATAGTATTTACGTTGAACATGGTATAGTTCTGTTTGTGTTTTGGGGAGTATTGTCGATTGTATTGTTAAATCGTGTACGATCAAGGAAACTTCACTTGCTATTACAATTATGTAAGTACCACCAATAGCATTTCTTTAACACAGTAGACGATTTTTTTTTTTTTTTTTTTTTTTTTTCTTTTTTCCTCTGCTCCCCTGGGCCGGACCGACTTGTTGGTATTACGCCGCCCAGGGGAGTGTCTTTAAACTCAAATAGGCCTCCCCACCTACCGGCTATATACCGGCATGCCAGGTCGGCCTACCGGTTAGCTCTTTTTGAGAGTTCTTTATTAATATTGCCCTTTTGGACACCACGCCAGACCCAGTTCGCCGGGTCCCTTCAGTATTCAGTGTGCTGTTACCTGACTGTTACCCGTGGAGTCCTTGGTGGCTCATCAGTGCCAACACACCGCAGCATGCTGGACCTCACCAGCAAGGCTGTCCACCCACTCCTATTCTAGCCAACACCTTGTCTTCTCTCGGTAGACGATCTGCCCTTCCTTCGATTCACCCTTTAGAATCGAACCTCTCTTAATTACGCTCTTCCTGTACCAAGAAACATATAACTGACTACTATCAATTGATCTTTTTTAATAAACAACGTTTTAATACGTTTTTAAAATCTTGAAAAATAAATAATTTAAATTCCTTAACTTAATTAAACAGATTAAAAATAAAAATTTCTCTTCATTAAATTGGATAATTTAAATTCAAATTTAGTTGAAAAAAGTCATCGACGTTAAATTATAATGCAATAGTTAATTCCCAGTTTCTAAATTATTTGAGTTTAGTTACAATTCTTAATAAGGATATTATGACATCATTACATTTGTAATTTTCTTCGTTAAAATTTACATCTAATAGAATGTCTTGCTAAATAAAATACAGATAAAAGTAGAACATAATAGGAAAATATAAAACAGAATATGAAAAAATCAACTTTATTTTGAATTTATAAATTCGTATGTTTTTTACCAGACTTCAAAAAAGGAGGTTACGTATTCGACCCGTATATATATATATATATATATATACATATTTTTTAATGTTTCTTCGCCGCATAACATTTTTCATATTAATTTGATTGAAATAAATTTAATTGAAGTCGACGCAGCCGCATTTCTCAGTGGTGCCATGATATTGAAAAAAATTTTTTAGACACAAAAAATCGGTTTGAAAATTGACATAAAGCAATTCGCCGTCCGGCGAGTAGGCAGTGACAGTGGAAATCCTAATCTATATGTATGCGTCACGTTAGATGATGTTATATGGTCTTCTGCACGGCAGGGAATGTGAGTTTTTACACAAGATATGTAGCACCGTTCATAAAATCATCAGAAATCGAGATATCTCGTCTTAAATCTTTCAGACCCAATGTACATTACAGTTATTAGTGGGAATCTTACAATTCTATTTACGTGTATCACATTACATGATCTGTTGCGGTCTCTCTCAAGGTTGGACAACTAAATTGCTTTGTAATACTGTTGATTTGCGATTACTAATCAACGTATCGACGCCTAGAGTGAAATGTAGCACATTATTCAATCCCGTGCAAGGTTTCTCAATCTTTATGCGTCAGCAAGTACTTTTTTATTCAGTGTGAGGTATTCAGTGCTATACGTGATCTAAATCGCCCAAAGCTAAACCATCTAGGCTTCTGACTCGGTACATAGAGCAACATAAACTTGTCCTTTTGCAAATACTTTTATCCTCAAATCTACTACAGCTTTATTTAATGTTTTATCTTACAATTTATGCATTGTTGCGGCCCTACTTAAAATTAAAGGTAGCATACGATTTCTGCATCTCCGTATCCTTTAGTAGCTTAAAACGTTGTACTTACTGATGTAATAAGTACACAATTCCCTTCATCATTCATTTTTGTGCCTATTGTTTCGTCATCGAATTTTATTAACACAGCTTTTGGTAACTTACTCCCTTTCAATTGGTCCCTTCGTAGGGCAGGCCGTTTGAGTTTCTTTACAATCTCTTCACACCAGGAGGTTGAACAAAACACCAATGGCCTTTTACTGCGGCAACTGAATTATATCCCCAAAAAGGAGCACAATAACTCGGCCAAATAACTTATCGTTATTAATCAGACACAGAAAATTATGAAAATATATTTAAAAAAAAAACGGAACCGACATCAAAATGCGCTAAGAAGTAATAAATTTCGTTCAAATACTTAATTAATTCATTACATACTTTTTGAATCGGTGCCAAAATACATGATCATACTTTTGTGGTACTTTGAATGGATCTATAAATGGCGTATATAAAAAGACGTAATAATCGCAAACGGAAAAGCAATCAAACCACATAATTATGAATTCCACTAATATAATATCGGTATTGGTTTTTATTTAGTATACGTATACAATATTATAAAAAAAATTATATTATATCTAGAAATTCATTTTGTAGAATCAGGAGCCGATTCAAAAAAGCGTCGAAGGAATTAATGAAGTATTTGGACGAAATTATTTTTTACTTTATAGCGCACTTTGATGTCGGTTCCATTTTTTAAAAATAATTATTACTTAATTATTCATATATCAGCTGCTACAAAATTATATTTCAGTTTTATTTGTTTTGCGTCTTCTTTATTTCTGTTTTTATATCAGATAGTAATTTTTCAGTATTGACTTTGGCTATTAATTTGCATATTAATGAAATTTTTCAGAACTATTTCAGAAAATATAATTTTCCACTGCTATCTGGTGTTACCACTGATATTGGATTCCTAGCGTTTAATTAATTCATGTGTGTACGTGATAATAATTAAGAATTGTTATTTTTAATTTTCCATCTAAAAATCAATATTTTACTTATTCATTATTTTCTTTTAAACATTAGTTTAGCATCCTTTTACCTTACGGTATCTAATTAAAAAAATAAATAACAAAAATAAAAGAAACATATTTTTACATCGCCTGTTTTATAATAAATATATTTTTTATTTATTTAACAGAATGTTTTTTCTGTTTAACGTTTGCTACAGGAAATTTATACGGAACTATCACATAAAAATCTTCTACAATATAAAAAAGAATCATTGAATTTTGTCTATTTAGTGATTGCAAGGGTTGAATATATTAAAAAAGATAATAATAAATATGGGTCGAATTGAAAAATCTCCTTAAATACTTTTAAATCAATTAAAAGTATTCATTAATTTTAAGTAATTTAAAAAAACATTCCATTGAAAAATTACAACCAATAAAAAGTTACCTAAGATTTCTTTTTTGGTGGTGGGAATGAATTACGGTGAAATTTAATTTTAACAATATTATAAAAGTTTAAATAAACAAAAAAAGTTTAAAAAAATTTTTTAAATCGATATATTTAAACTTTTAAGGTGGGTTCCCCCACCTTAAAAGTTATGCCCTGAAAGTATTTTTTTTCTGCCACTTGCACTAATACTATGCTTAGGAAGACGCAAAAGTAATTCCATCAAAATATATGTAAATAAACAAAAAGATAGCTTTTTCGATTTTTGGTGAACGTTTTTTTACTTGATTTCTACTTCTCATTTTCTCTCATGTCCATTATACTTTCTTTTTATGTTACATAGTTAGCATTTCAGAATCACTTTTGTCCACCTTTCTCGGTTCATCTTTGTTCTTAGTACTATTCGCTATAATTTTACCAAGGGTATTTTTTACTAATTTTTCTTTAATTTCTCTAACTATGTACTGAGATTTACATTAAGTGGGTTATGCCTACAAAATTTATAGAAAATTTACCCCAACCACCACACTCCCTGGAAATATTGATCTCAAACTTTTACAAACAAATTGTCCCATATACACGAGTCTCTTGAAAAATTTCATCAAAATCTATTTATCGACTCAAAAGTACAACACAATATTCGTACATACGTACGAATATTAAACCCCCCAATTTTTTTTTTTTTTTTTTTTTTTTAGACTTTTTTCCGTATCATAAAACGTCGAGAAATGAAAATACAACACGTACCCTATTTTTTAACTGATTACCATACTTAACGTTTTGCAGAATAACTCCAGAACTATGATGCCCGTAGAATAAAATTTTGCAATACAAAAAAACAAAAGCAATAAAATTAATGTTTACTGAATTGGTAGCAAATAGATAAGAAAAAAATAGGAAAAGAAATAGCCTAGTTAAAATTACAACGAATAGTACAAAGAGCGAAGATGAACAGAGAAAGGTGAACAGAAGTAATTCTTAAATAATAAAAACATGTAATATAAAAAGAAATTACAATAGAAATGAAGAAGATGAGCAGTAGAAATTAAGTAAGATTGTTGGTGAAAATTGGATAAAGGAAACGAAAGAAAAGAAACAGTGGAATAAAATTAAAGATGCCTACATTAAAAGAATGATGTAATAAGACTTAAAAAGAAGGAATTATATTGTACCTCATTACTTCAGCTTTCTTTTAGGTAAATTTATTTTCCTACCCCATTTATAACTACTTCTTTTTTTTATTTTAATCAAATACTCCCTGGAGTGTGTCAATTTAATTTGAAATTCTCAATCTATGACTAATATCAATTTCAGGCTTGAAATAATCTCATTTTATTTAAATATCAGATATTTTAAAATTAATTTTACTTAAAAAATCAAATTATTATTGATAGTTACCGTAATATTACTGTTGTGTGTTAAATTATCTACAATATTAAGTTAATTCTCTTGATAATTGTTACATAATTATAACGTTTGCTTAATGGTATTACTTTGTATCTACATATCTCTTCCAGAATTGAACGGCAATAAAGGAAAGCATTAATTTGCGTTTATTAACCACCTACATTTACAATTGATATTCACTACGAACATCACGTGTATTATGCTAATATCATGCGGTATGCAGGCTAGATGGGTAATTTAATATAACAATGATGTCTAGGCTGCTTTGTATATAGGTGTTTGTATACTGCACGCACTACTCATGTATTATTAACCGTGAACCAAATCGTTAACTGTATACAAAATACATTAAACATCAAGTCATGAATTTTAAACATTATTATGTTTTTTTGGCCGGGTTAGATCCTACAAAACATATATAATAAAACATGCGAGATAAAAACGTGTAACAAAAATACTAACGAGAAAATTAATAAATTAATGAAAGATTTCTAGACATTATAGAAGTTCAAACTTGTTTCAGACAAATATAGATGCAGATATAGGATAGGGTTTCGGCATCCTCAGTTAAAAGAAGGAAGTAGTGAAAGATTCTGTCGTTGCTTTAGACCTGTGCAGTCTGTTTGGAAAAACCAATGCATTCATTGCACGCGATTAGCGGTTATCTGGTTTTGGCTCCGAGAGAGTATACAAATAGTCACAACATAGCCAAAATACTTCAGGATGTTCAACAAGTGACGCAACCTTAAGGAAAGCATAAGTTGCAATACCAGTTGAAAGTGACCTCCATTATGCAATTCACATAATTGAATACGAAGTTGTATTCTCTTAAACGCGTGTTGTAACGGTTTTTAAGGAATTCCAGGAACACGTCGTTCAAATTTGTTCTGCAACACGGAAATGGTTCACGGATGAGTTTTGTAAGCAGCAACCTTAAGGTATCCCTTAAACTTAAGGATTGACTTAAACTCATAGTATTGGCTATATGAGCCGTAGCGTTATCCTGCTGAAACAAAGTCTACTCCAGCCGATCTGCAGATATAGTGTTTACAAATTGTTGTACCATCTATATGTAGCGTTTACTGTTCACTGTGCTGTGAAAGAATGTAATGATTTACCTAAATGACATTGCACACCAAACACCCATGTTTTGTCCGTGTAGTTGATGTGGATTTCCGTAAACAAAACGCATGAATTCTGTACATTCGCGTATCCATCAAGGTGTAACCGTGCCTCGTCAGATCAAAACCGATCATCGAGTTCTTCTCCATCTAGCGTTACAGATGATATGAACTTTTTTTTTTTTTTTTTCTTTTTTTTCCCTACTCTCCCCGACCGGATATCCATTTAAGTATTCTCAGTCGGGGAGAGTGTCCTTTTACTCTAAGGGAGTGTCCCCCGCCCACCGGTTGTACACCCGGCACGGCAGGTTAGCTCCCCCGGTCTCGGATCTTTAATTTTATTTTATTCGCCTGCCTCTAATCCCCCGCCTCGGAGACGGGGTATGGCTACGCCACCTCCCATCCCCTCAGCAGGGAACCGGGTCTCGGTCATTATGTCTTTGCCTCTAATCAGCGGTACCGCCCCCACTAAGCGCCGAGGCACCCGCAGGAGCGGCACCGCCAACCGGGACTCGGTCTTTTATTTGTCCCACACTCCCCAGGAGTTCCCCCCCTTCTCAGGAACCCGCACACCACGGCGTACGGGCCCTCCACGGAGGGACTGTCCTCCCTACCCTAATTTCATAAACCCCTTCTTCTGTCCTCTTCTTCCTTGGTGCGTAAGATTTCCCCGGCAAACCTACGGAACCAATCCCAGATGATATGAACATGAATATCCAGATGTGGATATAATATGAACATGAATATCCAGATGATGATATGAACATGAATATCCAGATATGATATGAATCATATCCAGATGATATGAACTGCTGACGGAAAGGTATACGTTTCTCAGTGTCTGCAGGTAACAACTCGTGAACGACACGAATTATGTACGGATGCATTTTTAAATGCTTGCGCGATGCCGTGTGGGCAGTACCGACGGAGATACCAGACCGGCTAGATAGGCATTGCACAGACTACTAGGGACTAACAGAATATGCAGCTTTCATGTCAATCAACGTTTCTGGTGTTAGCACTTTCGGTCGATCACTTCTGGCTGCTTCTGCTGTCTCTTGGAATTTGTCATATAGCCGCTTGACGGAGCACTTGTTTTATGCATCCACACCGTGTTTTTCTGAAGGTATTTTAGGTCTGGCATAACTGGAAAATCTAATTAATCGGGGAATATATCTATTCTCTGATGTATTGTGTAACCTATTATTCCTCAATTTTTCTCAATTAAGCAGGCAACAAAGAAGAGAACATTCTTGTATAAGGTTGCGTCACTTTTTGAACATTCCGTACATCATCTTAATGCTATGGGCCTGAATATATTTAAATATTCTATCCTGTATTTTCGTAATGCTCTTCTACTGGGCTTGGAAAACGCTGGAAATCGTGTATATTATGGTCGTATAATTCTTACAGGTAAATAAATGGAAGATAAAAGACCTATTATTGTAGTTACAGACAAGCATGAAATAAAAATATTGTGATAAAGATGACAAACTACAGAGATTTGGCAGATCAGGTGAAAGAAATATGGGACTAGTAAAGTGCGATGAGTGAAATTCCACACTCGTTTCATAACGTAATAAAATCCCTTGATTTTCCAGCTAGTTTATCCTAGAAAATGCAGAGGACTCTCCTCTTGGACATCTTTATCTTAATACGGAGATATATGAATATAACATCTGATTCTGACGGCCGCCCATGATATAGAATGGGAAATATAAATCTCAAGAGTAATGTAATAGTTCTTTTCGCATACGGATAGTTAAACGTCATAATATTTTCTCGTATACATTCAACTGATTTGGTTTATACCTTGCAACGAAGGTTGGCTGAACCGCTGAAAACTGATGATAAGCTATTTGATAAAAATAATAATAATATTAAAGACATTTCATTGTTGTCAATGACAGAGGACCGATATCAAACAGCCTGTTTAAATTTTTAATTTACTGAAATCTCTTTTGTATGAATATTTTCTACCATGAAAACAGTAAACAGTTTTCTTCTTCTAAAATGTTTTTCACGAGCTGAGGTATCTCTTTATCGGTTAAAGGCTCATGCTGTCTTATCATTTTTTTATATAAACTATAGCTACTCAACCTACCTAAATTTAGTGCATTAAGTCGTGGGGGACAATCAGAAATTATAGCGTTAAAGTTTTAAAGTACGTTATTGGCTTCTTTTTTTTTTCCTTTTTCTGTTACATTTATTGCTAATCATTGTTTAACAACTGAAATAGCTATTTAGGTGTAAATTTTAAATTTAAAAAGAAAAGTTGTGAACAATTTTTGAACCTAATTTTGTTTTTCCAGAATTTTATATAACACAATCAAAACTTACAGTACACAATTTTGCGGACACAGTAAAATTTCAACGACTTTGTTGATAGTAATAATAAATATTTTATTTGTTCTCTTTCAGGTTTGATCTAAGAGACCACGCTCTTCATTCAAAAAAACGATAGTGCATGTTTTCGTTTATTTGTTGCATGTGCTCACATTTTTATTTTAATTGCTATTGGCGCAGAACGGATCAATGGTGCAGGCGGCTGCGCGCATCGCACAAACGATCCATTCGTTCGAACTATTTATACTTTTCGAACGATTATTCGTTCGAACGATTTAAACTTCTTGATACAAACGAGTTATCTAAAATTATATTTGTGTTTTGGGGATAAAAAAGGAAAACGTTGGGGTTATAACTATGTTATAAACCTCTCAACTCAAGTGACAACTAAAAATGTTTAGGATTTTAAAGCTTTTCGTTGTACAGGTTTTTCTTGTTGTTACTGCGCTAAATTCATGAAATATTTACTTACAATTGGCAAAAACATTTAAAAAAATCATGTGTAATGAAACATAAATCGTGTAACATTTTCGCAGCGGGCTTTGGGCCAGCCTTTTTCCTAGTATTGATTACAAACCATGGTATTAAGGTAAAAATAAGTAATGAAATATATCGATAATGAAACCTATACCGACGTGAACTAGTAGTTAGAACATTAAAAAAATACTGACCATTTATTAATGTGATAATAAGTTCTGTAATTTTTTTTTCTCTTACAGGTAAATAAAAGTCATTAAAAATAATCCATATACATTACAAGGTAAGAAAAATAAATATTAATAATTAACAATTAATTAAAAATTTTCAAAATTTATGTAAGTTTAGATAGAAAAACAACAGTCAATTTTTGTGGTTCTTTTTTCTTCTCTCGTACTTGTTGGTTATTAATAAAATACAAATTAACTTTGCAAAGAAAACAATGTCTTTCGTCTGTATAATTCAATAACTTTAAATTTGCGAGCGTACCTATAGAAAAGGATACGTTCAATATGTCGTAATACAACTGCGAAATTTGTAACAGAGGATGAGACTACATTAAGAAAGTGAATAATGTTTAATTTAAATTTAAATAAAATAAAATATTTAAAACAGGAAAAATTAAATATTTTCTTTAAAAACTAGACGTTAATTGAGATAGCTGAGGAAAAGTTAATTTTTCCATTAAAATACAAACATTTCTTTCTTTAGTAGATAGAATTATTAAAATAGTACGTTATGTTACGAGCCTATAATAATCCACGAGTGCGAATTAACCTAAGACACGAACCATGGCGAGTGTCGTAAACATCGTAAGAATTCATTAATCCCTTTATAAAGAGTTGCATACCGTATTTTTTCTACGTTTGAGAAAATATTGTTGGTATAATTGATTTAAATCAATGATAGAATTCATCTTTTACGGAATATTGGTTTAATTTTTTAAAAATACATTAAATAATACATTTCTGTGGCAGTAGTTTATTAGTCATAAATTCTGCCTTTTCTTTAATGCAGATATGTGTCATAGGAAGACATTTCTTCCTATGAATCTGACATAATTAACAAAACGATAAACAGTGTAATATAGTAACTAAGTTACCTATCGGTGTACTTTCAAATTAACCGGTGCTTGCTAACTACTAAATCGGATTAAAATCAAAGCAAAAGAAGCTGACAACATTGTTGTAGGACTTTCAGTTGTGAAAATCCTACAATTGTGGGTTGTTTCTGATGCACGGCTTACACACACAACTTAATTTAAAATATTTATCGTTTTATTTAAATAAAATATTTTTTCGTTTATTTAATTCATTGATTCTAACTAATTCGCTCAGGTGTGGCGGTACTAGCGGCGACAATTGGCATTAACTTAACTAATCTAATTTAGTTTAAAGAACAAATTTCGCTTGTTCGGTCGGCAGACTGGTGTAGCAGCGAGGCTTAACGCACTAGGTATTGAGTCAATCGGGTGATCGAGTTCGAGACCCGGCCAGCCGAGTTACTTTTTTACACTTTAAATATTATTCATTTGTTTAATTCTACCGCTCACCTGTGACATCACAACACAGCAAGCGACTACAACAGCATTTTTTCGGGGGTGAAAATTTCCCAAATATTATTTTTTAATCGTTAACAAATGTGCCTAAGAAAAATATGACCTTAATTAGGCGAAATCTCGAAATACTGAGGATGGTCTTGATCTATAGCCTCACTCCCTTGACCTTTTAAGCTGAAAATTTTCAGCATCAGTACTCCATATACAGAAATAATCTGTTCATGTGTGATCAAAATCAGTTCAGTAGTTCTGGAGATATATTGTGATTTAGAGGTTGACACCGAACACACGTACATACGAGCATTAATATCCGGAAAAGTTTCATCCAGTTGTTTTGTGTTTTGGGTTCCTAAGGTGTCAAAACGTAAAGATCCGGTAAAAACCGGATATGTCGAAATTGGACGTATTACAATACTTTCTCTGCTAGAGATACTGTTCTGCTATAGCGCTATCTAGACGGAAAAATAAAAATACTTGATACTATATACAATACCCGCTTCTGATCGGTCAGTGGTTGAAAAGAGTAAATCAGTTGAACAGCTACAGCATAATGAAAATTTGTTTCATTAACGGTTCGGCTCCATAATTCAAACATTGTAATACAACCCTTTAAAAAAATAGTTAATATTTTATTTAAACGTTATGCTAATGTGTTAGATATTCTTATTATATTAATAAACATAATGTTTCTTTCATTAAATATTTCTTTTACGTATTATAATTTCTAATAGTCGTTATTTAAGCAAATATTCTCTGTATTTTCAATTTTGTATGTTCTATCAGTTGTTTCGGTCGGGTTAAATAAAATGGCATGACATTTAACGCGTTGTCGACCCATGTAAATAAAATCCGACAATAAACTGCTGTGTAATTTTGTTTCGCTTATTAATGTTCAGCATTTATTGCGGTGCTAAGGTAATTTTATTGTACAGTTAATGGTTGTCAAGAATATTTACTTAAAATATTAAACATCAGCCTGCATTAAATCACTTACTAACTGGAACTATTAAATAAATAAATTAGCTGAAATAAATATCTTATTTTAAATATTGGTTTTATTTTTATTTTTTCAATTGTTCATTTTATTTTATATTTTTAACCGACCAGTAAAAGAAGAAGATTCTCAATTCGATTGGTATATAATTTTTTTTATGTTTATGTAGGCTATATTAAATTCTTATTCATCGACAAACTGAACAATTTTTACGGTTACTTTTGTTTTTGTAGAGAAACTTCCTTCATTGTTCCGTTGTAAGATTTTTACCTCATACCTTGTAGGAAAAATTATTTTTAACGGAAAAAATATATTATCTATATAGACGATTTGAAGATATTGTTTTCTAATTTGACATCATCATTCCTTAAGCATCACGAAATTTGTTAGAACTTCTCCGGTAAGAGTCCGCAGAACTGAACGGCACGGCGAAGTCAACCAACTATGTTTACAGTTCTGAACATGACCTAACCTAAAAGTGAAATGAAAAGCGAAAAAAAAATTTTTTTAAATCAGCGTGAAAAGATATTTCGGTTCAATTAGATTTGTAATAAAGTATACTATCAAAAATATCTTGAATCTTGTTAATAAGATTTTTTTCTTCCATTTGATGAACCGCAGAACTCGAATATGTTACTTCTTCTTCAAAAAGGTTGGTTTACGAAACGCACCGCTAGGTAGCAGTACTTAATACTAGGTAGCGTACAAAAAATTGAGGATGTATTTGAAATAATACAATTTAAAAGAAAGTATAGTAAAATAAAATATAGTAAATGAAAGTACTGAAAATGAAACAGTTTTAGGGAAACTTCATAAGAAAGCTCCCCATTGTAACGAGTACAATCACTCGACTTAAGAAAAATTTCGACATATCTTCGCATATATATATATATATATATTTCACTTTCTTGTGGACACGATAACTGCCGAAATTTTGCGCCAATCACTTTCAAAATGATACATAAAATATAACGACCCAAAACCTCGATCGAATTCGTTAATGAACAAAATCGGACTATAGGGATGGAAATGGGAGGGCTTTTACGAAAAATCAAAATATCGCTATAACTTTCCTATTAAGTAAAATACCCAATTCGTTTAAAGTTCCTAATATTCCTTGGATAAGGTCCTAAAGCTTATATAAGTAAAGTTTTTTGATATCACCTATCATTGGAACAGGAGTGGAAAAAATGTGGTTTCGAAGACAAACAAATCATACCTTTCTTACAGTATCGAATCGGTTTAAAGTGGTTGTTAGTCCTCTAATTACTTTAAACGTTTATCTGAAACAATTTTTGGTATGACCAACCCTTACGGCAAGGAATGATCAAAACGTTAGAATTTTGTAGGAAGATTTATCGTATGTAAACATGTGAAACGTTTTTCACATGTAACATTGTCGTATTTGTAAATTTGAAGTTTTTCTTAACTTTAAGGTAGAGATCTTTTTAATCCCCTAATTAGTACCGGTGAAATCTACCTCCGCCTTCCAGCGTGCCAAAAGGGATTTTTTTTTAATTCCCATGACTTCATTATAAAAAAATAAAAGTATTAGTTTACAAGAGATTATAGCTGCTAATAAATCACAAAAAAACACGAACAGTAGGAAAGTGTTGCAAATGAGGCAACAAAGATTTGTTACATAAAACAGAAATAAATTCGATCGGTAAAATTTTTATTCTACAGTTAGAACTATTTGTACTAATTGACGTAGAAGTAAAAAAAAAATGTATTTAATAATACAAAAAGTGTGTCCGCGGATGCGATAAAAAACGAGGGATACAGTTACAAAGTAATAAGTGTAATATTACATCACGGATCTTCGATTCGTGAAGATCATTGTACCAGTTTCATTAAAAAATGAAAAATATGATATGTACTGAATGATATGATTATCAACAAAAAAAAATTGGCCAAGAAATTCAAAAAATGTGTATTTGTTTGTTGTAGAAAGGCAATAAATTTGAATAACAATTCAATAAGATAATCAGTAATTCTTAAAAATAAAAAACAAAAAAATAATCTAACAAAACGCAGTGATATCAGAAAAATTACAATGAAATTCTAAACTTTACAGTAAGTCTCGCAGATATCATTTCTTCCGCTCAAAAAACAAAAATTTCTGTTATATAAATAAAACTATTTAAAAAAAAATGATGCAGATATCAAAAAACGTATGATACTACATTTATATTATCAAAATCTGATATTAATTTAGAATTTTGTTTAAAAAAAAATACATTATAAATATATGTAATAGACAATAGGTATACAATAATAGATAATAAAGAATGTTTAAGCGTTCCACATAATAAGCAAAAAGATTTGTTACAAAACTCTTACCGGCCCGATTTCATTTATGTGTTATACATATCACATTTACAGAAATAATACAATTCCTAATATTACTCGTTTAGTTGTATAATAAATGAAATTGAGATGGTAAGTTTTGTAACAAATTTTTCTGTCAAATACCCATGAGTGAGCCTACTATTCCCTATTCTCAAACGGAAAATAATAACTTCCTGACGATGATAATTATATTTTCTTTTGTATAGAGCTCTAGGGCTATCTTATTGATTGTTGCATTTCATTCACTCCGCCACTCACCATGAACTTCAACTACCCTCTTCAGGAAACAGAAAAGATCATTCGAAACTACGCGATTAGTGAAAGGAGGTTGCAAACAAGCCTCTTTTGCCGCACGATCAGGATATCATTGCCTGAATTTTTAGTATGACTATGGATCCAGCAGAATCTCAGAGTTAGGTTTCGCCGAGTCATTTCAGACGTAAATACCATGAAACCCGTTGACCCGTGAGGTCAACATGTAGGTATTTCAACTTTTTTGTTCGACAGATTTTTGAGATTCTAAGATTATTTAGAAGCAGTGTTGAATGACCCCCCACCCTTAAAATCAATCGAGTTGAAACTTTGGCATTTTAAATAACTCAATAAAGTACTTTCATCTTATTAAAGTTCCATTTTCTACAACCACTATACAAGAAGTAAAAAATTCCAAAAGACGAAAATGATTCTTCCCCCTTTTTTTAATTTTGTCCAACTTAATGCCATACTTAAAGATTTTTTGGGGCATTTTCAAAAAAATTATATTGAACCAGTCCAGTCGGTTCGTATTTTGAGAACATCTACAGGATTTATTCAAAATACTAGCCAATACGTATGTACGTACATTCATACATCATACAGAAATTTCTGTTTTTATTCAGGGAGTCATAGAACGTTCACCAAAAACCCGATATTGAAATCTTGGATCGATCTATGTATAGCTGCTGTTTATCAAAAATAGAGCACTAGCCGGGAAATTAGAAATTATACACGTTACATCTTTGTAACGTGTATAATTCTCAGCTCGCCTTCAATAGTTTGGTCGTTTTTTGCACTGCTTTTCATATTTATTGGGTTCCACTGACATACCTTCAACAGCGTTTTTTTCATTTTCGTAGCCCTATCCAAATTTAAAAAAATACAATCTTTTTTTTTTGGTTTACTTTGGAAGTGGGAAAATTTGCCTCAACCAAACGCCCAGTAGCCCGTACATACTGGGTGTGTAGGCTTCACCGCCTACTGCAGTGGAACCCGCTAAAAAACCACTCCCTCACGCAGCGTGATACTGGAATTGCCGCCGATGGCATAACCTCAGCACCACGGGCACACCTCACATTCACACTCTATTTACAAAAATATATATATATATATTATACACATAACTCCTTACAGTGATGTCGATCCCAGACGGGTAGGCCGCGTCCTCCGGGAGCTATCGATGACGAAAATGCAAGGGCTACCCCCCATCCGTCCCCGAGCGCTGACGCCCCATCACAGCCCTCACCAGACTTCTTCACTGACCTTCACGTATTCTTCTTCAACTAATTTAAAAAAATACAATCTGCAATAAAGAAAAGTTAACCTTTTTAATTTCTTCTTTAAAGTTTAACGATTTTTAACAGATTAGGAGCAAGTCAATTGATAATTCTTTATTATTTCCCACCGTCTTATTTAAGATGAAATTTAAAGAAGTGAATACGTATAACGTTTTTTGGTTGATACAGATTTTTTTTTAAAACGATTTTATTTTTTAAAAAAATTATTTTGTGGTCTATTTTTAATATTTGGATGAGGGTTTATAAAACCTTTTCATAAGAAAAGAATCCACTTTTATGAAACGCAAAGATGTGTAAATAAAATATATATATATAATAAATATATATTTATGATAAAAATAAGAAAAGAAATGATAAAATGTTAACTATTGTGATTTAAAGCTCTTCGTAATGCAGGGATAAGTATGATATTTTTTAACCTAAGGTTTTCAACTATACTTTTATTCAGTGTTCGTGTGAGAAGCTTTGTATATCATAAGAACGTATCAAAAAATATTAAAATATATTATAACGCTATAATAATTCTATATTAACCAATATAGGCGGAAATATAATGAAATCTGAAGAAATCTTCAAATTATTTTTGCATAAATTATAAGAGATTTTATGTATTGTTTATGAGATTTTTTATTAATTTTATGTGACAAAAACTTATAACGGGATTTCTAAATTAATTTTCTCAAAAAAATAATATAGTATCATTAAGATTTAACATTTTAGTAAAAACTTAACTTTTACTAGCTTTAGTAAAAAGCCGACGAATTGGATAATTTATTTTATAAATAAAGAAACAACATTAAACCCGACTTGTATTTCTTAACGCACGATTATGATTTTGAGGTAAAACAAATTTTTAAATAAATTTTTCCTTTCTTTCTTTGAATGTGAACGGTGGTTTTTCAATTTCTAGGATTTTTAGGTAAAGTATACTTTTAAGGCGTTTAATAAAAAAAAAGTATACGTTTGTGCTCACGAATATTTCAGCCCTCCACTTTATTACAAGAATTCAAAAACATTTTTCTAAAAGTAAAAATACGTCGTATTTTTACTTTACTGTTTCTTTTTATTTATTATTTATTTATGTGTGTATTATTATTTTAACCCTTCTCTGCAAGCATTTTCGTTTTCACCGCTTAATTAATACAACGGTTAACTATACTATTTTGTTAAAATTTCATTGATATTTTGAATTTCTTAAGTTATTTATATTTTTATTGAGTATTCGGGTAATTTTAAATTTTAACGATTCCTTTAACGGCTTCATTTATACTCCGGTTTGCTCACAACTGTTATCCAGGTGTGTTTAAGTAAATAGCTGACACCATGCGATTGCAGCTACAATAACCTTATAAAGAAACCCATTCATTCATATATTTTCAAAAGCATAAGGTGTGTCTATATTTATCCCCGAACAGCATGTAATCATGTAGAATATTAATAGAAAAGGACTCTAAATGTTTCTGTACTCCACTTCATAAAAAAAAGTAATGGCCGTGACATTTCCTCTGCGGTGATGTGGTTGCGTCTCAGCCTTTTATCTGAAAGGTCCGGGTTCGAATACCGGTTTGGGTGATATATTTTGTTTTAAAAATTATTCGCTTAACCAAAAATATTTAACAAAAAACTAATGCAGGCTCAGTTGAACGAAAAAATTGTTTTTTTTTTTTTACAATTAATTAAAAAAGAAATTATTTCCAATCAAATGCATTTCCATAAATTTTCATTTATTAGATGTTTACAATGTAAGAATTATTTTTGAAAGGCGTAAAAAAATGTTATATCTCATGTTAAAAAATATTGGTTAACCAAAGATATTTATCGAAAAAATTACATTAAGAAACGTTTTCTTTATAAAAATCAAAAATCATTATATTATTTTTAACGAAAAAGATTTTTTTGTATGAAAACTAATTAATTATTTTTTTTAATTATTATGAAAAAGATGTTTTTGATGTTATGAAAACGAATTTTCATGAAAATCTTATCAAAAATATTTAATTTTTTTAACTTATCATTTAAAAAAATGAACGAGGGAATTTGATTTATATACAAACGATTTTTATATTTGCTATAACAGAAAAATTATTTAAATTGAGGGTCTCTCAAAATTCCCTCAAGGGTTCTTTAAATTGAGGGTATTTTTTGTGAGGGTCTTTGTAGAATTTTTTTTCACTGAACATTCATTATAAATATTTAGTAGGTAAAATTCTTTTAGAAGGGGTTATTCTCTGGAGATGCATTTTTTTAGCAAGAAATTTTGGTGAATGTGGAGGCAATTTTTTTTAAAATTATTTTCCACATAAATTTATAGTTATTAATCCTTTTCAGTGAATTTTTTTTTTTTGTTACAGACTAGATATCTTTGAAAAGCTTAACATTCAAATCCATATTAATAAATTTTTTTCGTTCAACAAAACATACGTAGAGATAGACTGTTGCCTATGTTTGATTATTACAGACCACAAGATCGAATTTTTTGTTCGTAATGATTAATTTACCGTACTTATAAGCTTGTAGTTTATGCGTTAGACGTGGAATGGAAATCTTTCTGCTGTGAATAACCCTAATTTTTTTCTGTTAAATTTATAAAAGAAAATGGACATTGAGGATTTCTAGAAATGTTAATACTAATTTTTTCAAGCAGTTCCTACGTTGCAATTACGTTTAAACAACAAACGTGAAAATAAACCGATAATATTATATACTAATTGTAGAAATAAGTCATGTTTCTTGTCTACATCATTCTTTTTCCTGTGAAACCAAATTAATATTCCTGTATAAACATATCCCTATAATATTCATTGTCCAAAATTTGGTTCAAAAAGGTCACCGAGAGTATGCGATTTAACTATTTGTTCTCTAACTGTTCCTTCAAAGAATTAGTCACATAGATCTATGAAGTCCTCTACGTCCCGGTTTCAAAAGATAATTTCAGAATCATATCTTTGACCTTTAATATTCTGACTTATTTTATAAGTTTGGTGACAAGAAGGGCTTAAACCCTGCTCGATAACGATTGATGTTGAACACGCTTTCGCATTTGTTTCCACGTACGATTCTGTGTATCGTTTAACATTGCCGCCTATCAATACATGCTTCGCTCTTCCGTACGAGTTTTTTCAGGTTTTTCACGCTGAAATCAATCTTGAAAAATTTTATGGTTTTCTGATTATTCACTGTTATGTCACTGTGGCCTCTCGGCTGTAGATTTATAATTAAAAGATTTCGTTTTAAATTTCATCGCTTTACGAAACCATTAATATTTCAACAATGCAGTGTTGACACTAGTTATCGTTTAATGTACTTTCTGTGGTTTAGTTGCTGAAAAAAAAAATTAATATAAAATGAATAAAACGGTTTCTCAAGAACAATTCCAGTTATAGTCTTATTTAACTTTTTTCTTCAAAATCCTGCTTAAAGGTTAGCAAATTTTATCAAGTTTTAAGCATCATATATTTGGCTATTTTGTCTATTTTTCCTCTTTCTTTTTTTAGCCCTCGAGATTACCCGTTAAGTATTGCTTCAGAAGATTAGATGAAATCTCGGTTGTGAAAATGCCATGCCTAATCGGGATTCGAACCCGGGACCTCCGGATGAAAGGCGGAGACTCTACCACGGAAGCCGACATATATTCTACCTCTGCATTTATTATTTACATCATTTTTTTTTTTCATTCTATTTCAATGTTTAAAAAAAACTGGAATATTGTATTATCATTAGCGATTAAAACCCGATATAAAATTACATTTTAATCTGTTATGCTAAATAAATATTTTACCTTAATTTCTACATAATATAATTATCGAGTAAATCTTAAATTGATTTTTATTTATTTCATTACGCATTTCTGGATTTTTAAGTTCATTTCTTATTCATGAAAGTTCAAAATGGTTCTGATATTTTTTTACTTTATTTTTTCGATTCCGTAAGAATTACATGCGAATGCAAATTGTTTTTTACCAAAACAAATTAGAAAAAAAAAACATTATCCTTAATTTTAATGGTTAAAAAAGATGTATGAAAAGGTAATTAATTTTATATATCCTCGTAAATAACTAAACTGTAGAAATTTAATAAACTTATAATAATTATGTAAAATTGGAGACAATTAAAAATTTGTGCTAAACAAAACTGAAGTTTGTTTGTTTGTGTTTACTTGTGTTTTTTATTATTACAAAAAAAAAACTGAAGAATAGGGAAGGTTAAAAGAGAGAGCAGTATAAAATCTCAAAGAATGCAAAACAAGGGAAATTATCTCAACTGTAATTAAAGAATAAAATGCCTTGCCTGAACAAGTTGGTATTACCTTGTAGCCTACGTGTTGTAAATAATAGAGGTAAACTTTGTCAGTTTTTGTTCCTAAAATTACTTTGTTAGATTCCTAAATCCTTATATTTTAATATATATATATATATATACACACACACACACACACATTTATTTAATGAAAAAGAATAGAAAAGCTTCACTTTGGCTTAGATTTTATTTCCTTTTTGTATGTCTTTTATACCTTATTGCAATAACTGAATCAGTTATATAATATGGCTGAATATTACCTATTATTATTTAGTAATAAAACTCTAAATATAGTGCATAATACGAAGTATAGTATCCGGGCTAAAAGTATCCAAAAGTAACAGCTTATAAAGTGAACCAGTTAATAAAATTTAATAACTTTTTTTAATAAACACAAATCACTAAGTTTTAAGTTAGATAAATCAGGCAGAATGTGTGTACCTTATGTATCTCTGCATACGTCTAGACGATAATCTAACTCTTACTACGTGTTTAGGAACATTTGCAGCGTTATTAGACCAACAGCTTCAACAATTATTTGTTTTAAATCGTCCAAATCTCAATTGTTTCTTTGGAACACACTATTTATTAATAATTTCCCAAGTAAAAGAGTTCAAAGGAGTGATATCTGGAGATCTAGGTGGCTATATAGTTGGACCTCCCCGTCCGATCCAATATCGAGAAAAGTGTTGTTCAAGAACGCGGTAACATATCTCGATGAAAATGTAGTGAAACATCTTATTGGAAACTAAAGCCTGCAGATATCTGAGGAACAGAAAAATTATCAAGTACGTCGATGTACTTCTATCCTATAACAGGTGCTCCGTGAAAAAAACGGGTCGAAAATACCATTTTTGTGCAGTCCTAATCAGACATTGCCTTTCGATGTGTCCCTTCCATATTCGATCATTGTATGGGCCTTTACGGTAGTCCAAAGTTGACAATTGTGTCTGTTAAATTTCCCGTACATATAAAAGAGTTTCCTCATCGCCAATCTTATACAATTTATCAAGACGATTAGAATCGTTTTCGACACGGTGCATTACCTGTGCAGCAAACTGATTTTGTAGGCGGCGATCATTTGTTTGAAGGAACGTGATGAAGGAATTGTAACTTGTACGCTCGCAAACAGAGCCGCTTCTGAACAGCGGAACGAGAAATTTTCAATTTGTAACTAGCCCGCCTAATTGACATTCCAGAACCGGCAGTTAATGCATCGATCGCACGATCCAGACTTGTCACTAACGGAAACCTTTGGATTATTTCCAGTTTGTGAAATCAAGCTTCCAATCTCTTTCGTTTCCTACTAACGAATAGCATGGATGTAGGAGGTTCGTACACGCCGTTGAACAAGCGAACCCGATTGAAATTTCGTTAACAAAAGCACTCACTGAACCTTCTGTTGTAGGAACAGTCGTTACGTAATGGCGTTTTCATTCCGCATGTTAAGAGCGTGCGATACCTACGACCGCGTCTGGATCGCCTACTGACGTGAGGGATTCATGTCAGGGAAAAATGAACGCAACTTTAATATTTAGTTCAGGGAGATGTACTGGTTGCTAGGCAGGCGGTCGCGACTGTTATTACTTAACAAGCAATCGCTGTATTCAGCGGTCCTGAAACAACCGACTTGGACTTACGAAATCCAACTGCGAGACACGATAGGTTAGACACGTTAGATTAGTCGATGAAGAAATTATTATATCGTATTTTATAAGAAAAATATTTCAAATTTTGTTTTAAAATTACCAATCTTTCTTTCAAAATAAGGTTATAATTTTTTTTAATTTTTTGTTATTTAGACTCACGATTGAAAACTTTTTTAAATACATGATATGATCCGCTATCGCGTTTGGAATAATCCTTAATCATTATTGCAGAAATATAGTAAAAACTCCCTTAATTATCTTTTTAAGTAATTTTTTATATAAATATCAACTGTAACATTTGAATTGTTTTTATAATTTGGTATAGCGATGGCTTCAAGACAGAGTACCAACGTGTAAAATGAAAAGAAATATTTTTATTGTTGATTTGGTTTAATAAAAAGTAAAGTACCTTTCTCCCATTATTTTTCTTCAAATAGTATACGCTTAAAAAAAATAAAAAAATATTTTCAAAATTTGTCACCTGGTTTGGTGGTATTTAACTCAACCTTGGATTTTTGAATATACAAAAAAAATTTCACTTTTTTCAGTAAACTGAGTAATGATCTGATATTTAGCTACTTTTTTACAATAAATTATATAAAAACAGAATAACTGTAATAACGAATAGTAGGGTTTTTAAATGTTATTTTCATACACATATATATGAGAGTTATTTAACTTTTCCCATCCATCCTCATATTTTATTCGTCATGAAAAAAGATCATGATATTTTATAAATCACAAGTATATCCACGTGTAGTCAATTTAAACGTACAAGTTGTAAACGTGTAATAATCGGTTTTAGTAATAGTTTAGTGTTTAAAACGAAATTCGTTACGATATGTATTAAGCCGACTTTATATGTAAATTCTATCGATTATAAAGTTAGAACCAACCCCTTTTTCATTGAACATTTCAAATTTACGTAGAGAATATTTTGCCGATGAAACAAAAACGAACCGTTAAAGTGTTATTATTACGTTGAATCCAGATGTGTCGATTGCTTGTTAACTATTAGCCGAGTTAATGAAAGCTGTGGTTTGCACTGTGACTGGCATCCCAACAAAACTTTGTTTGATAACCATCAAGTCGATGTGTTATCCGTAAAACTTATATAACCACAACTTTATACATTAAAATTGTTATTATATATTTTAAACAATTTTGCTTACACGACCGCTAACCGCATAATACCCAGATACCTAACCGATTTTATACGAATATAAAATCGTTAATTAATTCTTAGTTTGATCGTCTTAAAAAATAAATAACATTCTATTTTATATCTTTAGTCAAAACAAAATGTAAACTTTTTCCTGTCAACGGGAAGTTGAACTTTTTTACTTGCCTTTATCATTGCTCTTAAAGAATATCAACAAAAAGTTGAGATTTTTAGTTCTACAAAGTGTTTAAAATCAAAGTAACTTTATATTGCGAATGGTTTAAATTCTACTCGAGAACAGATTTTATGAAATTAAATAAAACTCCATACGTAATTTAAAAATAGTGTGTTTAAAAATAAATGTGTTGTTTTAAATAAATTATAAAAACTGCGCCACGCTTTTATTTAACTAAATATTTTCATTACTTTTAATTTTAAAATGTAATAATTATTACATTTAATTATTTATTTTTTTATTTATTGAATATTTATTAGATATTTATATAATTTATTTTTTACTTTTTAGAGGGGTTTTCTAATTTGTTTCCTTTTTTTATTAATGTTAATATTAGTTAAATAAAAGCTTTTTTAAAAAATAATTTTTTATATGTAATATATTTTTGTAATTTTTTTGGTTTTTTTGTATTTTTTTTAAGACTAAAAAGAGTAAAAACATTTATTTTTCCACATCAAAGTTACATACGTGTACCAAATTTCAATCATTTTCATACGATAGTTCATGAGAAATGAAAATTTTCAACTAAATGCCTGAATTTAGCGGAGGGGTACCCCGTGGGGTTGTGGGGGTGGGTCATATCAAATTCCGACACCGTAGTGCTGTATTGTCATCGAAGTTACAGACGTGTAACAAATTTCAATCATTTTCATACGATAGTTCATGAGAAATGAAAATTTTCAACTAAATGCCTGAATTTAGCGGAGGGGTACCGCGTGGGGTTGTGGGGGTGGGTCATATTAAAATCCGACACCGTAGTGCTGTATTGTCATCGAAGTTACAGACGTGTACCAAATTTCATTGATTTTCATACGATAGATCAAAAGATATAGCAGTTGCAATATTTGATTATTCCTAAAGCGAATTAAATAAAAGCTTTTAAAAAATTCTAAGATTCTTAACTAGAAATTACAAGATCAGTACAGAGGTAGAATTCACATTAATATTCAGAATATATTGGGGGGAAAACACTTTAAACGTTCGAGTTAAATAAAGCTACTACAATTTCAAGTTTATTTTTTTTTTAAATTAAAAACGAGAAAAAAATTACTTATAAACAAAAACAAAAAAATAATAAGTCATCAAACAGATCGACCGTTTTAAGAACAATTTAATTTTTCGTTATAAATTTTCCTTAACTTAACTAAGAGATCCAACTACTTAATTACTTAACTAGTTGACCGAGTTACTTTTTTACACTTTAAATATTCATTTATTTAATTCCATCGCTCACTTGAGACGTCACAACATAGCAGTGACTTAGAGCATTTGTTGGGGTGGGGTGCAATTTTTCAAAATATTTTTTTGCAAATATTGTTGGTTTTTAATTGTTAACAAATGTGCGTAAGAAAAATATGACCTTAATTATTCGAAATCTTGAGATACTGAGGGTGACGTTGCTCTACCTTGATTTTTTAAATTGAAAATGTCATCAATGCCTAATATATAGAACCAATCTGGCCGAGCAATTTGGTCAAAATCGGTCCAATAGTTCTGGAAATACAAGGTTATTTAGAGGCTGACCCCAAACACACACACACACGTACATACAAACATTAATATCCGGAATATTTCCATCCGGTTTTTTGGTTTTTGCATTCCTCAGGTGTCAAAACTACAATATCCGTCTAAAACCGTATATACCCAAATCAAACCGACTATAGTACTTTCCCTTCTAGAGCTATAGAGCTATCTAGACGGGAAAGTAAAAATATCTGATTCAATTGACGACCCCATTTGCCTTTCTTGTGGAGAGCTCACTACACCGAAACACATCAGTTAACACAATCATAGACTGTATGTTATCAGTGGCAGAGAGGTTTCGTACGGTAACTAACTTTGTGACACGGATACTCCAGCACAAAGCCAGGGAGGATGGGGTGGCGTGGAATTGAGGGCAGCCCCCTGCGGAGCTGCCGTTCGTCTGTGCTTGCACGCATGGGCGGCAGCGATGAGGTACTAGGGTGCCTCATCGCCAAGTGCCTCACCTAGTGCGAAGGAATGAGAGAGTCCTAACTCTCTCATCCCTTCGCGAAAAAGACCGAGATCCGGTGTGAGTGCCCTCACAGGGTGCTCTCACTAGAAGCATTGGCATGAAGACCGAATCCCGGCTTCTGGGATGGAGTCAAGGCACGACATAGTCGGATTTGGATACCCCGTCTTAGGGGTTAGAGGCAGGCAATTAAACGATCTAACCGGCGGGCTGACCTGTCGGTGGACGGGGAGGCCCGTTTGAGTGGACAGCCCCCTGGGCTGAGCTTTACTTTGTTGTGAATCCGGCCCGATGGGTATGGTGGAAAAAACCTGAAGCAGGCCGACCTCTGTGGGCGAATGATCTTTCATCCGGAGGTCCCAGGTTCGAAACCCGGTCAGGCGTGGCATTTTCACACGCTATTTGTCATTCATTTCATCCTCTGAAGCAATACCTAACGGTGGTCATGCAGGTTAAAAAACAAAATAAAAAGAATACTGAAGCCAGAATTCTTAGAATATTTTCATTTTAATTAAATTAATTTGGTTTCAAAATTTTTGAAAATAACACAAATATTAATTTTGTTAAGCATGGCAAGCACATATATTTTATTATAAAAAAGATACGAGGATTACATAATGATTATTTATAATGAAAAATACAATGACGAGAAAAACAATATTTTCAGCGCAATGATTCTATAAACAATATCAGATTTACTTTATCCCGTGAAAACAATAATAGCATACATTTTTTGGACTTAAGTAACAAAAATTACGATAATAAGTTACATATTGACAATTTTTAGGAAAACCACCAAACAATACGCAGTAATCCATTGCAGTTCGTTTCATCCTTGGAACCAAAAAATGGCTACATTTAATGCTCTCGTACATAGAGCACTAAAGTATTTAAAAATCGATACTGTAATATTAAAGAATGAATTAAATATTATTAAATACATCATCACATCCAACCGATGTAATAAAAACTTAATAGATAAATTATGTAATAAAATTAAACACAAAATACACATAAAAGATAAAATAAAATTAATTAATATACGCTAAAATTTAATATAATATAATATAAATTATAAAAAATCCAACAAAATATTTATATCATTTAGGCTAAGAATTTCATATAACTAATAAAAATATAATGAAATATATAAATAATGTGAATCCTGCAAAAACAATAACGAAGTCAATTTAGAAGAACATGGCATATATAGTTTGAAATGCGCAGACTGGGATTTAAAATACATCGGCATGACTAAGCGATCATTTTCAATAAAATTAAAAGAGCATCTAATTAAATAAACGAAGGTCATATATTATAAATAATAACCGTAATTATGATCCAGACAAATTTATTAACATTTCGATTACTCTGATAACATATATAATATTAATAGTTAAGAAAAATACATATGTATTAAATAATAATAATTAATTAAAAACGAACAAACAAAATTTGATAATGACGTTTTATTCAAGCAGGTATTAAATAGTAATAATAAATTATGTTGGCCAACCTGATCCACCTCCCTTTTAACAGAACAGTTGAGACCACCAAATTGACAGGACGTTCACGTTGACATAATTTTATAACACATGACGACCAACTGTTACTTTTTAAGCAAATATCACGATTTTCTTATAATTTTACATGTGAAGTTTTAATTAACGTTAGAAATAGGACGAATATGAGAGTTCCTGAAGATGGAATTTAATTCCCAAAGCGCTTCAACCTGTCGAATTCGATTGTTGGTAAGCGGTTTTACGTATATTAAGTATAACACAAATATTATATGACAGTACAATTCCTTTTTGGAAAAGATCGGTACAACTTATTTGAAAAGTATTTTTAATATCAAGTATGCAAATTTTAAATGTGTACGTCATTATAACTGAAATTTTATTTCGATTAATCAGTAAAAAAGGTTTTTCTAAAATTTGTTTTTAATTAATTTACTAATATTTTATTACAGCATTGTAAATATGAAAGAAAAATTCAATTTATATAAACTTAAATTTAATGGTGTAAATTATCGTTAAGAAAGAACTCGCACATTTCTTTTATTATAGCTCGGTGAATGTAATTAAATAGGTTTTATGTTTGATTTTCACCTCGAATTACTAAAGATTTATTGCACCAATACGATACGATAACTTATTATAAATAAAAATCAATAATTTACATATAACTATGCGATTTAAAGTCGTTAACTTTTTGTCATTGAAACTTTCATTATCGTTCATAATGTGCTTTCATTTACATAAATAGTCAATTAGATATAAATGTTTTTCAGTATCATTTTACTCACTCGTTTATTGGCTGAAAAATAAAATAGCAGTATTATAAAAAATGGTAATAATAATATAAAAAAATGTATTATTTTTTTTTGTTTTGATGTTGTTTCGTTCCTTCCCATTATAATAAATTTTAAAAGTTATATCTATTTCAACATAAATCGCTCAGTTTACTTTAACTTCTTATCATTTTTCTGGATGCTTTATATTCTGAGATAATGATTAAAAATCTGATTTGGACACCACATGACTTTCTTGTACGCCTATTAAATTACGTGTACATATTTTTACTTCCTTGTACGAAGTAAAGGAAGTACTGTGATCGCAAAAAATTTCGGTTTTCAGATTTCAACGGAAATATCTATTTTGACCATCCCTGAATCCATTTTGATTAATTTCGGCGTGACGTCTGTACGTACGTATGTATCTCCCATAACTCAAATACGATTAGCCGCAGTATTTTGAAATTTTTGATTTAGAAATATTTGTTTTAACATCTAGTTGTGCACTTATCCTGATTGCAATCGACTGAACAAAAAGTGTCCAAAAAAGTCCAAAATACAAAACAAAATTGGATTTTGGATCTTTTCTTAACTGCATTAATAAGCCCTCATTGAGAGGTTCTCAACGATATATCGTAAGTGGTATTATTTTCATTGGTTCCAGAGTTATAGCCAAATGAAATTTTAATCAATGAAATATTTGGATCTATAAGGGGAAGGAACCTTCGGTTCGAATCAGACTTCATCTCCTTTTTTATTTTTTAACTTTTTTGTAATTAAATATATTGATTTATTAATAATTATTAACACGTGATTGTAAAAAAGTTTTACATTAAACAATTATTCAATAATAATAATAAAAAAACACCTTAAAATTCAGAAGTTATTACTGAAATAGAATTTCGTGTACTTTTTAAAATGTGTGTATGTAATTTAATAGGCATTATTGCAAATGTGTATATGTAATAGAGTTTGTGGAACATCTGATTATTTAATATTAATTAAAAATTATAATTTAGAAACGTTTTATTTCTAGAAGGAAAGGTTAACGATTTAAAAAAGTGAAGAGTTAAAAAGTGAAAAAGAAAGTATAACTAAAGAGGTACAAGGGATATATTTAATAAATTCATATAATAATCAAATATTGTATAAAGATAGCCAACTACAGTATATGAATTAAAGTTTCGGGTAAATAAATTTATTGATGTAAATGAATTGAATATGGACGAAGTGCAGGACTATGAACTATCAATAGATCTTAAGACGTTAGAATTAAAAAAAATTAAACAATTTGTCGATGGTCAGGAAAAATAATATTATCATAGGTGATATATCTATTTGGATAATAATATTATATTGTATACTAATTTAAGTAATTGTTATTATTGCATTTTATAATGAAATATTTTAAGGAAACACACCTGTGGCTGATAAGCAACCCGTGGTGTTTTATTTAGGAATAGGGGAGTATGTTACAGTAAAATCCTAACACCTTGCACTCCATAAGTCATGCGCTTCATATCACTTAATATTTTAAAACCTGCCGGCCTCCGTGGCACGAGTGGTAGCGTCTCGGTCTTTCATCCGGAGGTCCCGGGTTCGAATCCTGATCAGGAATGGCATTTTCACACACGCTACAAATCATTCATCTCATCCTCTAAAGCAATACCTAACGGCGGTCACGGAGGTTAAAAAAAATATTTAGAAATCTATCGTGTGATAGAATGTAATACAGCTCCATTTTGTATCAAGGTACAGAATTATTATTCAGTTATGAAGACTCTAATCGAGTATGGTTCTATTACAGTACTCGTTCAATGCACTTCATCGTCCTATTTAATTCATCATTAACATACACGAAAAATGATGTTAAAAGTTAATTATTTACAGTTAACGTATACCAATTTTAATAATGTTAATTGTATAAATAAAGTTCATGTTTAATTTATTAATAATTATTAACCTCTGATTGTAAAAATATTTTTACTATAAATTAGAATTCAATAAGTTATTAATGAAATAAAATTTTATGTACTTTTCATTTTTCAAACATGTGTTTATGTAATTGTGAAGGAAGTCACGTGATGTGACTTCAGATTTTTTTTTAAATGGAGAGTACATCATCGTAAAGACTTCTTTACAATGAGAGGTTAATAATTATTAATAAATCAATGAATTTGAAGTAAAAAGAAAAAAGTTAAAAAAAAAGGGAGATGAACTCTCATTCGAACAGATCTTCCTCTAAGATCCCGTTTTTTTTTCTGTCTTCAGTCATTTGACTGGTTTGATGCAGCTCTCCAAGATTCCCTATCTAGTGCTAGTCGTTTCATTTCAGTATACCCTCTACATCCTACATCCCTAACAATTTGTTTTACATATTCCAAACGTGGCCTGCCTACACAATTTTTCCCTTCTACCTGTCCTTCCAAAATTAAAGCGACTATTCCAGGATGCCTTAGTATGTGGCCTTAAAGTCTGTCTCTTCTTTTAACTATATTTTTCCAAATGCTTCTTTCTTCATCTATTTGCCGCAACACCTCTTCATTTGTCACTTTATCCACCCGTCTGATTTTTAACATTCTCCTATAGCACCATATTTCAAAAGCTTCTAACCTTTTCTTCTCAGATACTCCGATTGTCCAAGTTTCACTTCCATATAAAGCGACACTCCAAACATACACTTTCAAAAATCTTTTCCTGACATTTAAATTAATTTTTGATGTAAACAACTTATATTTCTTACTGAAGGCTCGTTTAGCTTGTGCTATTCGGCATTTTATATCGCTCCTGCTTCGTCCATCTTTAGTAATTCTACTTCCCAAATAACAAAATTCTTCTACCTCCATAATCTTTTCTCCTCCTATTTTCACATTCAGTGGTCCATCTTTGTTATTTCTACTACATTTCATTACTTTTGTTTTGTTCTTGTTTATTTTCATGCGATAGTTCTTGCGTAGGACTTCATCTATGCCGTTCATTGTTTCTTCTAAATCCTTTTTATTCTCGGCTAGAATTACTATATCATCAGCAAATCGTAGCATCTTTATATTTTCACCTTGTACTGTTACTCCGAATCTAAATTGTTCTTTAACATCATTAACTGCTAGTTCCATGTAAAGATTAAAAAGTAACGGAGATAGGGAACATCCTTGTCGGACTCCCTTTCTTATTATGGCTTCTTTCTTATGTTCTTCAATTGCTACTGTTGCTGTTTGGTTCCTGTACATGTTAGCAATTGTTCTTCTATCTCTGTATTTGAACCCTAATTTTTTTTAAATGCTGAACATTTTATTCCAGTCTACGTTATCGAATGCCTTTTCTAGGTCTATAAACGCCAAGTATGTTGGTTTGTTTTTCTTTAACCTTCCTTCTACTATTAATCTGAGGCCTAAAATTGCTTCCCTTGTCCCTATACTTTTCCTGAAACCAAACTGGTCTTCTCCTAACACTTCCTCCACTCTCCTCTCAATTCTTCTGTATAGAATTCTAGTTAAGATTTTTGATGCATGACTAGTTAAACTAATTGTTCTGTATTCTTCACATTTATCTGCCCCTGATTTCTTTGGTATCATTACTATAACACTTTTTTTGAAGTCTGACGGAAATTCCCCTTTTTCATAAATATTACACACCAGTTTGTATAATCTATCAATCGCCTCCTCCCCTGCACTGCGCAGTAATTCTACAGGTATTCCGTCTATTCCAGGAGCCTTTCTGCCATTTAATTCTTTTAATGCTCTCTTAAATTCAGATCTCAGTATTGTTTCTCCCATTTCATCCTCTCAACTTCCTCTTCTTCCTCTATAAAACCATTTTCTAATTCATTTCCTCCGTATAACTCTTCAATATATTCCACCCATCTATCGACTTTACCTTTCGTATTATATATAGGTGTACCATCTTTGTTTAACACATTATTACATTTTAATTTATGTACCCCAAAATTTTCCTTAACTTTCCTGTATGCTCCGTCTATTTTACCAATGTTCATTTCTCTTTCCACTTCTGAACACTTTTCTTTAATCCACTCTTCTTTCGCCAGTTTGCACTTCCTGTTTATAGCATTTCTTAATTGCCGATAGTTCTTTTTACTTTCTTCATCACTAGCATTTTTATATTTTCTATGTTCATCCATCAGCTGCAATATATCGTCTGAAACCCAAGGTTTTCTACCAGTTCTCTTTATTCCGCCTAAGTTTGCTTCTGCTGATTTAAGAATTTCCTTTTTAACATTCTCCCATTCTTCTTCTACATTTTCTACCTTATCTTTTTTACTCAGACCTCTTGCGATGTCCTCCTCAAAAATCTTCTTTACCTCCTCTTCCTCAAGCTTCTCTAAATTCCACCGATTCATCTGACACCTTTTCTTCAGGTTTTTAAACCCCAATCTACATTTCATTATCACCAAATTATGGTCGCTATCAATGTCTGCTCCAGGGTAAGTTTTGCAGTCAACGAGTTGATTTCTAAATCTTTGCTTAACCATGATATAATCTATCTGATACCTTGCAGTATCGCCTGGCTTTTTCCAAGTGTATATTCTTCTATTATGATTTTTAAATTGGGTGTTGGCAATTACTAAATTATACTTCGTGCAAAACTCTATAAGTCGGTCCCCTCTTTCATTCCTTTTGCCCAGCCCGTATTCACCCACTATATTTCCTTCCTTGCCTTTTCCAATGCTTGCATTCCAATCTCCAACTATTATTAAATTTTCATCTCCTTTTACGTGTTTAATTGCTTCATCAATCTCTTCGTATACACATTCTACCTCATCATCATCATGGGCGCTTGTAGGCATATAGACGTTAACAATCGTTGTCGGTTTAGGCTTTGAATTTATCCTTATTACAATGACTCTATCGCTATGCGTCTTGAAATACTCCACTCTCCTCCCTATTTTCTTGTTCATCACGAAACCTACTCCTGCCTGCCCATTATTTGACGCTGAGTTAATTACTCTAAAGTCACCCGACCAAAAGTCGCCTTCCTCTTCCCACCGAACCTCACTAATTCCTACTATATCCACGTTTACTCTATCCATTTCCCTTTTTAAATTCGCTAGCCTACCAACCTTTTTTAAGCTTCTAACATTCCACGCTCCGACTCGTAGAATGTTATTTTTTACTTTTCTGGTGACCCCTTCCTTAGTAGTCCCCACCCGGAGATCCGAACGGGGGACTATTTTACCTCCGGAATATTTTACCAAGGAAGGCGCCTCCATTATTGCTTTGGAAAATGCAGAGAGCCACATTTTCTTGGAAAAAAAAACAGCTGTAGTTTTCCATTGCTTTCAGCTGCGCAGTACTCAGAGGACTGAGTGATGTTAATATGGCCGTTTAAGTCATTGTGACTCACGCCCCTAACAACTACTGAAAGAGCTGCTGCCCTCTTTCAGGAATCATTCCTTAGTCTGGCTCTCAACAGATACCTCTCCGATATGGTTGCACCTTCGGTCCAGCTACTCTGTATCCCTGAGCACTCAAGCCCCCTCACCAACGGCAAGGTCTCATGATTCATAGAGGAGGCTAAGATCCCGATATTTCATTAATTACATTTTATTTGGCTATAACTCTGAACCGATGAAAATAAGTATCACTTATGATATATCGTTGGAAAACTATCAATGGGAGCTTATTACTGCAGTTAAGAAAAAGTTCAAAATTCAAACAAATTTAGATTTTGGGCTTTTTTGGACACTTTTGGTCCAGTCGATTGCAATCAAAAGAGGAGATGCACAACTAGATGTTACAGCAGTCCTAAATTCAAAATTTCAACATTCTACGGCAAAACATTTTTCAGTTATGATACGTACGTACATGACTGTACGTACGTATCATAACTGTTCAGATGTCACGCCGAAACTAGTCAAAATGAATCCATTTTGACTAGTTGACAAATTTTATTCATTTCAGGTATGGTCAAAATGGATATTTCCATTTCCATTTATGGTCAAATGGATATTAACCTTTAGGAGTATGTCAGTATACTACTAACTGTACTCAACTTGTATTGTATGGTTAATGCATATTAACGATAAAAACTAATACACCCGATCTCTTTTGTAGCTATTTAAACGAAGGTTGAATACTTTTCATGTGCATTACACAATAGTAATTCAAACCATAATTAAAAATTTAAAAAAAATCATTTAATCAAAAAGCGTAAGAAATTACGACTACATTATGGGACTTTTATCAGGTGCTTGTTAATTTTAAAATAAATACTTTATTGAAAATAAATCTTATCAAAAATGATTTTCCTTAAAACTATCAAATGCAACAATTGCATCAAAAGGAATACAATACAGACAAAAATATTGTAAATCCTTCACCCAAAAGTTATTTTAATATAATCACTTGATAATTTATTTACCCTGTAGAAAATTATTTATTATAATATATCCTGACCTAGTTAGCCGTTAAAATTTTTGTCGCATAAGGATTATCGTAACGCTTTCCAAAATTAAAAGAAATAATAATAATACGTCTAGATTTTATTTTAAGGAATTATTTTATTATTAATTAATTACTTTTTTTTTGTATCTTTACAATCTGTGTCGTAGATTAGAAACCATTGGCAAATTTCACGTCAATAATAAAGTTATAAAGAAGTTTCCCTTGAAATAAAATCGTTTAATACATTCTATACATCGTCAGTAATCAAAGATAGCGTAAGCATTGATAAAATCTAACTAGAGATCAAAATAACGTCTAGTATTACGAATAAAACGAAAACGTAAAAAGAAAAATAATAACATAGGAACAAATAACATTAGAAACAAGAGTGAACATAAATCTAAATATTTTGACGACGCACAACTTAAGAAGAGAGGCCTCGTCCTGAGTATCACTATTAGGTTTCTAGATCCAATACAAGTACCCGCTTTAATCGCCTTACATCTTCCCCGTTGTCTAAAGGGTTAACGGATAGATAATTTACGTGGTCGTTAAGCGAAACGATCGAAAAAATTTAGTTTCCAAATGATCGACTTCCTCTTGAACACACTGTAATCTTAAGTACTCGTGAATTTCGTTGTTCCGTACGAACCACGGTGCCTGTGCAATACATCTCGCAAATTTATTCTGAAAATTCTGAATAATTTCTATAATGTTCTTGTATTCCCAAGGGGCCGTATCCCGAGTTGGATTCCGTATGTCCAAATCGGGTTTAGAATCGCTATACATAAAGGTAACTTGTTAGATAGGGATAGTTGCGATTTCCTGTTTGATAACAATTAGAGCGTCTTAAATTTAATATCTAGCCGTTTCTTTTTTTTCTTAATGTGTCTAACCTTCCGTGTTAGACGACGATCTAGATGAATACCTAAATTTCTTACGATTTTTGCTCACGGAATGTAACCTCCCTCTAAATGGATTCTCGGGCAGTCACCTCTTCTTATCGTGAATGTCATGCGAGTCGATTTCGCTTGATTGATTTTTATTTTCCATTTCTTCAACCACTCGGGCAGAAGATATAACTCAGTCGGGGCTTGAGTTGGGTCGAAATTGATAGCCACGATTGCCTTGTCGTCGGTATGCTGTGCAATATTGTCTGTGACTAAAAGGCCCGCAGTGAAGATATAGAAGAGGATAGGTTCCAACACTGAGCCTTTTTTAATTGGTTAACTGGCATTTCTCCCGCCACCACCCCATTCGGTCGCCCTACAACGGCTACTGTACCTCTAAAACAGATTAGCGACCTCGTTACCTATCAGCTCCTAGTGAGCTACCTATCAGCGTGAGCGGATTAAGCTGGGTGCTATACACCACCCGCTTATGTGTCCCAACCGCTCACTGGTCAAATATAAAACTAGATCGGGGAGGCGCACCCCTTGTTACTAATAAAACTAATACGGTTAAAATATAAAAGACAGCAATTTTGTCTGCCACGCCTCGGTCGCTGTATGCCAGCTACTACCTGTCCACCATTTAAAGCGCTTGGAGCTTAAATCTGGCTGGTAGCCAGCCATTACCTCAGGAAACTTTTCCCACAGCAGCGCTATAGGAATCAATACAACCACAATTAAGCAAAACAAAAAACTCTAACGATGACGGTTGAACATCGCAACCTCATCGAGGAACTCCAGCACGGTCCGACAATGCGGCTCTAGCCACGCTGACTCGCCGTTTATGAGCGGCCAGTTTTCCCCCTGACCTCTAAGTTCCAGGGTGGCTCGGTCTCTGGACACCCAAGAGCAGGGCAGTCGAACATCATATGCTCGTTCGACTGGACCTCCCCGCAGACACACAACTCATCAGCCGCTACCCGAAACCGAAACAGATATTGCTTCAAATTCACATGGTTGGTGAGCACCTGGGAACCCGCTGCCTTTAAAAATGAATCCGAGGCGTACCATCCCCCTTGATCCTGTATAAACCTATACAAGGATTTTTCCTTAGTGGTGGTGTGCCATTCAAGCTGCCATGTCTCCATCGCGAGGCTCCATAGCCTCTTCCGCAGGCGGCAAATGGGCAACTGAACGAAATTTAGATCCGGTGCATTGTAATCACCGTTCCGCTCCGGTTCTGGCTCGGCTCGAAACCGCATCCCAAATGCTTCGGCTTCCCGACCTCTTCGCAACTTCCACATGGCTGCCCGAACTTTCACCACTAAATCGATTGGGAGAGCCTTTCTTAATATGGTGGTAGCCTCGTAGGATGTTGTTTTAAAAACACCAGTGCATACTATTAAGGCTCTGCGCTGGGCACTCCTTAAATTTTGAAGCAGTGCTCTATTTCTATCCAACCTATGCGCTCAAATTGACGCCGCGTATGCGATCAGGCTCTCAAAGACACCTGGGTACACCAAATACATTTGCAGGCCCGACAGCCCGTAATCCTTCCGAGCAATCCTACTAAGTTTGTGTATCACAGAGACAGCGTCCGCCGCAACTTGCTTAATGTGGTTACTAAAAAGCAACTTTTCATCAAACATAACACCTAGGTACTAACAACACTGAGCCTTGAGGAACTTGTGAGGACGTATCAAAGAATTCAGATAACTCCTCCTTATATTTAATCTGGTAGTAGCATCCGTCCGAATAATTTCGCAGTATTAAATAAAAATATTGAGGTAGATTTGTTTTTAATTTTATAGCAGACTAGACAGTCAGACCTTATCGAATGCTTCTTGTATATCTAGAAAGGCATATAAAAATTAATTTTTATATTTATTATTTTATTAATTAATTCGTTCGTTCGTTTATTCATCGACTCATTCATTTGGTAATTAATTCATTCATTCAACTCTCAATTCCTTAATTAATTAATCGGTTAATTCATTTATTTTTTGTTTATTAATTTATTAACTTTTTAATTAACTTGTTTATTTATTTATTCGTTATTTATTAAACGCATCCTAAAACAAAAGTGAAGTTAGAAAATATTAAAAATTACCTGCGTGAAGGAGAAAGTAGTGGGATCCCCTTTCTTGCCCTTTTATGACAGAGTTTAAGATGCAATTGATTAATTACATCTCTCTTATAAAAGATCTGTTACTGGTATTAACTAATGTTACACCTAATAATTAGTTCATAACTGTTATTGGATCATATTATTTAATAATTACCTTAAGTAATTAAAATAATAAAAAAGTGATAGATTACCGCAATCAACAGAAGCAACACTCTTGAGAGAATGTCTGATAATAGAATTCCCATACAAGTACAAATCATCAGCTACGCAGAAGGAGAGACATTGGAAGTCCAAGTAAAAGATGCCAGTCGCTCATTGTGAGTTTGGAACAGGCATAAGCCTAATCCTTGGTTGTAGTAGAATTAAATACACACACACACACACACACAAAAAACACACACAGATATGTGTGTGTGTGTGTGTGTGTGTGTGTGTTTACATAATGTTTCGGGGGGTGTTGGTCACACCACTTAATGAACTGATTCAGGACATCAAAATAAACAAACAAAAAAAAACACGTTGACAAATTCCCTATCTTGCTTTTTTCCGTCTGTTCCCCATTTTTTGGTTTTTCAATTAACATCTTAAAAACGAATTCAAAAGTTTTTATAAAATTTGATGTAAATAAACTTTACAATATTTACAAAAATAAATAAGTTTAAAAATCTTACTTTCGAAAGTTTGAAAAAAGTTCTTAATCATTTACCACTTTTATAGAGTTATATTTTATTACATAAAATGTTATTTGCTTCACTGGTTGAATTAAAAATACCTCAAGTCGTATTTACTTCATATCTCAGCATTCAATTTTGATAGTTGACGATAAGTTTCTCCTGAAAAAAAAGTATTTTGATGAACACGCATTTTTTTTGCCTTTGTTTTTTTGCAAACGATTTTTTTTATAACTGCCGGGTCTTTTATAACCTTAATTATTTTTTAATTAAAAATATGTAAAATACGGATGTAATTAAGAATATTAAATTTAATTTTTATAATTTACAGCGAAGTGAAAAAAATAATTAAATAGGTCATCCAGAAGGTTCTCGCTTTAAATTCTGCGTGGCATTTATCACACGCTACAAATATTTCATACAGTATTCCCAAAATCTCGAGCTTAATGTTTTCAATAACATCTAGGAAAAATTCATTCTTTAAATTTTTTTTTTTTAATTTGAATCAAATTAAAACCAAACTGCTATCAACCGATTCCTAATCTTTAATATCCTTCAACATCAATGAACTGAAAATTTAATTTTACTTTTAATCTTATTTTGTCGGTTTAATGATTTAAGTTCATTTTATTTTAAAATAGTACCAAAAGTCATTTGCAATATGCAACAAAAGTTGATAAAAAATAACAAATGATGCAGAAAACAACGTAAAAAGTACGTTTTAATGGACTATCCGTGAGATAGAATTTTCTGGAATGCTGAAGTAAACTTCTTCTTTAACACAAGTTTCTCAGATGATTTTTATGATTTTTACTTAAAAATTCTTTGAATATCAGAATATCATATCATTACGCTATTAACTATATATTACGCAATAATGTTGAAAAACAAAATGTCTTCAAATCGTCCATTCAGAAGATTCTTCGTTTACAAAAATATATCACTTATCTGCAAGAAGCTTTGGGTAGAACCAACAGGGGAAATTCATCGCAAATCATTCAAGTCTGAGGATCTGATAAAAATAAAGGCTTGTACATACATAAAAAAAAGTAAATAAATAAAAAAATACAAGGAAATGACAAACCTTTTTTTTTTTAAATCGGTCAAACAGTTCCGTATATTTTATGTTTAGGAGAAAAACACTACCAACGGGTGAAATTTTCCCACATTTAATTTTTTAAATAAATAACAAAAAATGTATGAATTGGATAGTTAATTAGTTTGATCACAATTAAAAATGCTTTGCGTACGATTTTCGAAGCTAAGAGTAAAAAACACAAAAACAAAAAAAAAACAATGGCTCCCGGAAAATCCTTAAGCTAATTCTATGAATATGATATCAATGTTACACCTAACTATTGCATTACATAAATTTCATAGGACCTGAATGGCTGAAAAATACGTATGAAACTACTGCTTTGTTTCAATTTAAAAAACAAATTAAAAATTCCTAATAATAATTTCTAATATTAAAAATTGAAAACAGTCACAAAATGGTGAGACCGCATAATTTTTTGAGATTCACTTAATAATTTCAGCCGTCATATCGCAGCTGTTTTTCAATCAATTTGAACAAATGAGATGCTGTTTTGTTTGCAATAAATCAATTAAAATTTTATTTAATAAAATATAATTTGATAAAACTAATACAGGGTTATCATAAAAGAATGGTGCGGTTTCAGTAATTCATAGGAAGATTGTAGGGAAATTTCTAGATCTTTTATTGGTATCCCTGAAAGCCTCCAACCCAAAAGTTTGTTTATCAGCAATTGTAACCACAACGTCAGTTCTTATATTGTTGTTGCGGTGAGTTTAGTGAGTTACTATGTTCTCGGATAAAGACAAAGCAAAGTGTGTTTTATTGATGGCTGAATTAAAATCCGTAATTTTGGTTCAACGTGCCTTTCGACGTGAATTCGAAAGAGATCCACCACACAAAAATAACATATCATGTTGGTTCAAATGATTCGAAGAAACCGGATCGGTTAAGAAACAGAAATCAACCGGCAGACCAAGTGTACCAGACGAAACGGTTGAATTAATTAGACGATCGGCAATTAGAAGTCCTGGGAAGTCCGTTCCCCATCGAAGAGTCGAATTAGGTATTCCAAAATCAACAGTTCACAAAAAACACACAACAGTTCACAACAGTTTTACATAAAAAAACTGAAATTACACGCTTATAAAATCCAGATACTGCAGGAATTGAAACCCGATGATGGTGTAAAACGTTACAATTTCGCTGTTGAAATGGACAGAATATGTAAAAACGAATCATTTTTAGATGATATAATTTTTACAGACGAAGCTACATTCCATGTGAATGGATGTGTTAACAGACACAATTCACGAATATGGGGCTCTGAAAACCCACACGCAATTATCGAGAAACAACGCGATTCGTCTAAAGTTAACGTTTGGTGTGGTTTGATGAAAAATCGTGTAATAGGGCCTTTCTTCTTTGCTGAAAAACAATTAATGGAGTTGTGTATCTTGACATGTTAATTGATTATTGCTTTCCTCAGCCGGATGAACTCGAAAACATTCATCGACTTCATTTCCAGCAAGATGGTGTTCCCCGGCACTTCAATGCATCGGTCACGGACGCTTTGGACGAAAAATTTGGAGATCGATGGATAGGCCGGCAAGGACCCATACTTTCGCCTCCAAGGAGTCCAGAGCTGACACTTTGAGATTTTTTCTTGTGGGGGTACATCAAAAGCGTTGTTTATACGCAAAAAATTCGCGACCTAAACCGCTTAAAAAACAGGATTAATGAAGCGATTACAACCATTAACGAAGAAATGTTAACTAATGTTTGGAGAGAAGTTGAGTATCGTTTGGACATTTGTCGACCGACTAAGGGCGCACATATTGAAATTTATTATTAGTATGTAAAAAAATGTTTGAGACGACAAATTTGAAAATAAAAAGCATAAACTGTAAGTAATTCTGTTTTAATTTAAACCATGTTCAAAACCGCACCATTCTTTTGTGATAACCCTGTATTTTAGAAGTTATTAACGAATAAAGTTTTAAATAGACGTAATTTAGACGTATTATTATTATTACTTCCTTTTGACCCGAAGCAATTAGTTTTCCTTTCTGGTGACTGCGGGAAAGAGAATAACTCGAAGTTACATAATTATAAATTTGGGATATTTTAAAATTGTAGTCTATTCTCTTTTTTCGTTTCTAAACTCATTAAAAAACGTGTAGGTTTTCTGGATTCAGTATTTAAGTTAATTCCCGTAAATTGTAAAATAAATAAATACGTGTTGATGGTTACTCATTATTTTATGAAATATAGCCTATTTTCATTTTTTTTTTTTTTTTTTTTTTATTTGATATCTCGTAATAAATAATTATTATTTATTTTTTTCTTTCAATTTGAAAAAAGGCGAATTTACAGTTGCATTGTTTTTAATTCCACAATTACTGCAATTTTTTGTTATTTACACTATAAGCTATTCACTATTAAGTAATAATGATAACTAAAGAAAAGAAAAATATCTTTAACTCGCCTTTTTAAATAATTCATTCATTTTTCCTTTAAAAAATGTTCCTTTTAGAGAAATATACTTATTTTGCGATCGCGAATGCAGTCGTGGAAGTCAGATATGATCAAAGGTAAAGCTTTAAAATATGTAACGCTGAAATCGTCAACTTCTTTTTTTTTGCGTTCGGACCTCCTAAGATCACGCATGCTTTGTCTTGACTTATTTCTTTTCCAAATTTTTTCCCTTAACTTTACTTTACTTTTTTTGTCCATTTACTGTGCTTTCTTTTCTCTTAGTCTGGAAATTAAAATTCATCCAATAATTTTCTGAAAGATTACCTATCGAAAATTATTATTTTTTTAAATATTTAATAATTTTAGTTTTTTTTTTCAAATTCTTTGAACCATCTTATTTTGGTTTTTCTTTTTTTTTAAAAAAAGGTTATAGCTACTTTTTTTTTGTTTTGTTAATGTAGATTCATCCATTCTATATAAGTGACCATAAAATTAGACTTTTCTCATTGGATTTTTATCAGTTTCCACTTGAGTAATAAGCAAGTGGTCTTATTATACAGAGTGTCCCATATAAAACGCAACCCATCAATCACTCATCCATGAAATTTCAAAAGTGAAGCTTACTCCCTTACTCGTTACTGAAATGGACTCGTCCAACATCTGAACATCGCGGCGACGCAGTAGAACACTACCGATAGTAACAACAATGCAATCATAACGTTCAGTAATTTCATTGTAGAGCCGTAATTCAGTACGAAATCAGCGGTTGCAGTGCAAGATTTGTTTCGCCATAAGTACCCAGATAAACCACCTCCTAACAAAACATCAGTATTAAGGTCAGCTGCAAAATTTAGGGAGGCTGGTTCTGTTAATAACAAGGAACACAAAAGATCTGTGTCAGTGTTGAATACAGATACAGTCACTGAAATCAAAGACCGATTACTCACCTCGCCAAATAAATCGATCAGACGTTTGTCTGCTGAAATTAATTTGTCTAAATCGACTGTTCATCGGGCGACCAAACAGTTACAATTACGACCTTATCGCATTCAAACGGCTCATCAACCTTTTGAGCCTGACAAAGAAAAACGGCTACATAATTGTCAACGGTTCCGTCGATTTCTGCGTGAGAGAATTAATGTTATGGATTCGTTATTTTTCACAGATGAAGCACGGTTTTATTTGGATGGCTACGTAAACAGCCCAAACAGTAGAATTTGGAGCGCTGAAAATCTCCACGTTTATCACGAAAAACAATTACACCAGCAGAAGTTGGGCGTGTGGTGCGCGATATCGCGGTAGAAAATAATAGGTTCTATTTTTTTCGAGTACACCATTAATGCAGAACGATATCAGGATATTTTATTTCAGTTCATCGCACTCTTGGAAGAGGAAGACAGACACTGCTGGCTACAATATGACGGTGCGACATCGCACTACGCGGGTTCAACTTCTGATTTCGTTTAGGAATTCTTTGGTAATTATGTTATCAGTCGAGGCTTGTGGCCAACAAGATCCGCAGATTTGACTGCGGCGGATTTTTTTCTACGGGGTTACCTCAAAGAAAAAGCCTACAGCAACAAACCACGAACGCTTGAACAATTGAAAGTCAATATTGAACAAGCTGTATTAAATATCCAGCCACAAACTTTGAAAAAAGTTGCAAGAAACACTGTAAAAAGAATTGAAGCTTGTATTCAAGAAGAAGGCGGCCACTTCCAACATTTACTCTAAATGTAAGGTAATAATAAAAATTACATTTACATTTACAAATGCCTTTTTATTATTTCAATACCTACCAATATAAGGTTGGGTTGCGTTTTATATGGGACATCCTGTACTTGATTAATAAAAAAGTTTTTTTTTATTAAATAAGTATGGAAGAGTAGGAAATTTTAATCGGTTTTGTTAAGGTGATCAAGAAGTGAAACTTTTAAACAAAAAAATAAACTTATTAATAATAAGTAAACTAATATAAGTATAACTAAGTAAAAATGTGTAAATACGTTGCGGGAAACCGCAATGTATTTTACACATTTTTTTCACTCTGCCACCAGAATCGGCTGAGTGGCAATTTATTTGTTATTTTAACATAATTATTAATAGTAATAATATATATATTGTATATTTATCGCTCTAATAGACCAAAAGATTGTTTAAAAGAAATGATAAAAAACTCAGCACTATTAAAAATAATTTACAGAATGAAAGCTTTTATCAAATGAATACAAAATTATAATTTAAAAAAATCACATTTGCTATTTTTTTATATTCAATTCATTTTATTATTATACAATAATATTACTTACATTTTTTTGAAAAAAGAAGAAAAAGTTAAAAAAGGAACAGTTTTATAAAAATTATGTCTTCTTTCTATCATATCAGTTGTAGTTACAGCAGTACTCTTGGTTGCTTTGACCAATCTAATACGAATGTATAAATTTGTAAATATTCTGTTTGGTATCTTTCAACCTTTTTAAAATTCTCTTCAGAAGTAAGTAAAATACGCTATGCTGTATTTTAGATATGAATGTTTGTATCTTTCTTAAAATTTGCGACAAAAAAATATTTGTTATTTAAATATTCCACAGAAGAACCTAGAAGTTTTAATAACAGTCATTATTCTTTTACTGTCAAAAACTGTTGACTAGTTTTTTTAAATTTCCTTTAAATTTTAAAACTTTAACGAAATGAAAATTTATTTTAAGTTTCACTTTGGTATTTTTTAAGATTTTACCCGAACAATTACTATAAAAACCTTTACAGATTCTTACAAGTTTTTATTAAATCAAGTTAATTCGTTTGAATATCTAGGTACAGTTTAGAAATATTATTAGAATTTTGGTAAAATTTACTCGTTACATTAGGTAATAAATAGTGAAGAATCCCGTCTTCTTTTTCCCTGTTAGTACACATTTACTTATTTGCTTTGGTCACACAATAACAATTGGGCTCTGTCTAAAACTTTATAGTTGAACGATTTGCTTTCATATGCTATACAAATCCGAAGTTGGGCGAAGTTTCCTTTGCAACACCGTACACGTTTTGGAAATCTTTAATCTGTGGAAAAAAACTTCTTGCGTTATATGTTTAGGCTCGTTAATGAAACATCGTTGACTCAGTAATGCCGTGATTCCGAATCGGTAAAAGTGCTCTGATCTTCCTCGGGATTTTATGTGGAAAAAGCACCCGTTATGTACAGAGACATTAAATTTGGGGGGCAGAGTTGTTTTTTCCTTTAAGGATCGATCATTATCCTTAATTTTTTATTCGTAATCCCTTTTTCTTCATTTTGGGTTCTACAGGTCTACAGGTCATCTGACCTTAAGTCCATTCAGACGAAACCGGGAGCTGCAGAAGCATTCCCACCTTGGTGTGATCTGCTTACGGAGGCTACTAGAGAACCGATTTGTTGATTCTAATTCTTATCTTACAGTTGCACATCAAGCCTAATTCCTCCTATCGAGTAAAGCCGAGCCTTTGAATACTTCCTAAAATACAAATGAAATAAATTTCTCAAAGTGTAATATGACCATCACGCCGTTTAAAAAAATAAAATTGAATTCAATATGGCGGATCCAAAATAGCTGATAATTTCAAACACAACTCAAGGTATTTTTTTTTTTTTATTCAGTAAACAGCTACGTTTATTCTTATAACGTACTTGTATCCAGATTTTTATATTTAAGCCGTTTCCGGACTTTTCGTTTATCTAACATATACAATAGTAAATTCTCTCATATTTTTTTTTAAAATAGTCATTTTCATCAATTTCTTTTTTTAAAGATATTAAAGTAAACATAGAGCATAACTATAAGAAATTTTTACGTAAAATGTATAGGTATTCGTTGATAAGTTCGTGATTCAAATTGTTTTAAAATATAATAAAGTTACTGTACATTAATGTCCGATAAAATTCGGTGATCCAATTTACCGAAAAAAATTTGGCCCGTTGTTAAATTTATTATAATATTCACTAAATTATATTTTAGACTGGTTAAAACCTCTTTAAATATAAATGATAGTCATCTGATATGGTGACCTTGCCGCTAAGTAATTGTACATTATCAAAGTTTGTTACTTATTTTGATGAAAATGTAAACTTAGAACTTTGCTGGGCTTTCCTTTGTTGTACGGTAGCAGACGCAACTTTAATTAAAGTAACGATGACAACCGAACAAATCAACCTCATCGAGGTATTCAAATTTCAACGACGCGGATCAGTCACAAAGCTACGCAACTGATGAAAAGCAGGTTTTCTCCTTGACATTGCCGTTAAGAGCGGTGAGTTTCTTAGTTTCCACTTCCATTCGTGACAGTTGAATGTATAATATTTAATTGGATTATAATTTCTCAGATTTAATTTTCATCAGTCAACAATTGATTACATACTACGGAAGGAAGATCAAATTTAATAGACATGTGATATTTTACTACCGTACACCATTAGAGATTAAATTATTTAAACCGGATTTAAAACCTGCTTCACCTAGTCAGATTTTTTTTTAATGAAACTGAAAATATTTTTAAAGGAGATTTTTATCAGAACACATTTGCTATCGCTATTTAACTTGTAAATCAGAGAATAAATTTAAATTTAATCGTATGGCTATTAATTAGTGATCTATGTCTTACCAGAGAATTCCTTTATTAGATTGAGATATCGATTATCACAAATTTCTTGTATGTACTATAGAAAAAAAATTTATATTACATTTTTTACTCTTCACTATTTTTCACTGGATTTATGTAAAGCATTTAAAGTATAACTGACATTAATCTGATTTCTTGTGTCTTTTTTTTAGAGCAGTTGTGTTCAATCTACTGCGTAGTGACAATAATGAAGGTTCTGCATGTAGAACTAAATATCACCTGTATTTCAGAAGGCTTGGCATTCTGTTACGCGATATGGCTCCGAAAGAAGACATCAGAAAAATCTTCACTTTCAATAGTAATATTATGGAATGGAATGCAAAGTTGGCAGGAGTTTATTACTCCCTACTTTATCGCAGAACCTGGACAGAGTCCCTTGCTGCTGGATCATTCTAATCGGGCTTGTTTTTTTAAAAGGGTTAATTTTAAATAGCGGGTCTAATTTTTTCAAGTTTTGTGTAATTTTAGTGAATTTAAGACGGATTTAATTACATTCCAATCAGTTGTTCAACCAGCGTTATCGAACCCATTTCATGGGCCGACCGCGGAAGGCTAGGCTTATAAAGCCTGTCCTCCCGACGTAATTCCCCTTCAGACCGTCCACTGAAGTCCTTTCGGTGCTAACTCTTAATAAGCTAGCAGGAATACGCCACAACGGGGCACTACCTATAAGGAGGGAGCAATGCGTCCCCTTTTCCAGAGGAGTCGCAATTGCTGGATTATTTTGTCGTACTGTAAGTTTTTAAACGAGAGGTTGTGTAGAAGCTCTTCATCCGCTTCTGGTATGGCTGCCCTTCAGGACGCATCTCTGCTGGGCTCTGTTCCGGACTCCAGTCCGTGATGTTGAGACGAGTGGCTGGTCTTCCTTCTTCTTCATCTTCATCTTCTCCCTCTTCTTCTTCCGAAGACCTCTTCGTTCTTCTTTGGCCCGCACTTTCCAAGAATTGGTAGTAACCGAAGTTACATACCATTAACCTTGGAATGCCCGAAGCCCCGAAGGGCTGAACGGGGGAAAGTGCAGGTTTCTTCGTTCTTCTGTGCTGTCCGTGGCTGCTGGGCAGGTGGATGCTGGGCAGGTGGCTGCTGGGCTCGTTCCCTCTTTTTTCTTTCTTGAAAGGAAAGGAAGGTAATAGGGAACTTACAATGGTGATACCTATTCGCGATCGCGATTTTGGGGCGGCGATTTTCTTAAAGGAAGTAAACAGAAATTATTCACTCCACGTAATTATTAACCTTCAGACACACGTGTGTCTGTGAAGGGGTTGGGGGGACCGCTAGTAATATTACTATTTATGGAAATACCTATACCATTTTTGTTTATAATTACCTGTCTCTCGTGTCAGGTCACCTCCTTAGAGTATGAACCTCACTCGACTCTTCATCCTTAACACTTCTTACCGATTTAATCTTTTTTTTTTTTTTTTTTAGAAATGAAATCGGTAAAATTAATGTTCAAAAACTTGGAAAGACTGGTGGTTGGTTTATCAACGAAATAAGAATCGATTAATTTTTAATAGGAGTTGCGTTCAAACATTACCATTCATCGTTTAGAATTAACCAAATAACAATCAACGTGGTGGACTGGCAGATTTCTGATTTTAATTCCGATCAGATTTTGAATTTTTCACGCGCTATAAATATCACTTATCGCATTCTCAAACGGAAGCCTTCAGTTTGTGACGAAGATTTACATCTTTTTGGTTTGATGGTCCTGTTTTCTGGATCGTACAACTTCATCTTGTTTTAATCATTAACCGTTCCTTTTCATCGCTTTTATTTCCTTTTCTAAACCAGTTTTCTTCACGAAATCCCTATTTATATCTACTCTAACCACCTTTTTCTTCGACTAATTCTATATTTTTCCCCGTTCATCTTCCGATACGACTATTCACTACTGTTCTTTAATCCTTATTTTCTTAACAGATCTTAAAATATTCATCCGTAGTCCATTAATTTACGACCGATATGATTGTTGTCGTAGAGTTAATTAAAAAGTTATTTATTTTTAATGATTTACATGGACTAGTGCCAACTTAAAAAGGGATTATATGTATAAAGAGATATACAATTAGCTAACATATTACTAACTTAATAACGAAAGAGAGAAGAGGAACCAAGAGAGATTGAAACGTTTCTTCCATTGAAAATAATTTGTTACGACTAAATCTATTATTGCTATTCCACTGGTAGCAAGTAGTGGAATAGTATAACAACTTATCTGCATTATAAATAACTTTTAATGCAGATCACATCTGCGTATCAACGTACACACTTAGTTTTCACTCATGTTAACTTTGAATTCTACCTAACACGGAAGGATTATGTAAAATAGAGGGCTACGTGTAAGTACGTAATTCCGGTTACTCCATTTGGAGATCTGAATAATCCTATAATGCTAAGCTAGTAGGTAAGCAAGTAAGTGATAAGTGATATTGAAATTTATCTTCCGATTGCCACTGGATTTTTAAATGAAAGTTAATAATAAAATAAATTAAATAATTAGGAAAAAAGTAATTTTCAATAAATATATACTCGTATTATTTTTAAGTACTGACTAATGATAAAACTTGATTATTATTATATCAGACCAAAATTCTCCTTTAAGTTTCAAATTTCGTAAAGGGATAAGATAAAATACGCAAGAGCCTTTATAATTTTGCTACATTGATTAGTCATTTCCAAATACAATGCAAAAAACAAAATAAACAGCACGAATAATAGAAAATTAAAACAATATTGAACTAAAAAGACGACAATAAATTAACTGAAAAAAGAAAACAAGATATGGAAATACAGGACTAAACGTCGTTATTCTGTATTTAAATAAATAAAATAATGGGTGACCTATCAACTTTCAGGCAGTTTTAATTTGTTTAATTATATTTTTCATGTTGTAGACATAACAGGCATTTAACGTTGTGTAATATGAAGTTCTCATCAGGTCTTACATCGGTAAAAAAAATTTTGTTCTTCAACGAAAATGTTTAAATGCAGTCGGGGAGCTCTTTAATAAAGTACAATTACTACTCATACTACGCCGACTGCATTTGAATAATGTCGTGAAGAACAAAATTTTCTTATCGGCGTAAGACCTCGTGAGAACTTAATTATTAGACAACCTTAAATGCCTCTTATTTCTACAACGTGGAAAATATATTTAAATAGATTAAAACTGTCTGAAAGTTCATTGGTCACCCGTTATTTTTTAATTTAATTTTTTTTTAACTTTTAAGGCCGCAAAGGACCACTTTAGTCAGAATAATTCAAGTCTTTTTTGCCGGTCTTTTGGCCTTTAAGTTCTTAGCTTTCACTTTCTCCCAATATTTAGTCATTCTTAATGATCTTACTTTACGATCCTCTTCTAAATAAACCCTTTTTGTATAATTAAAAGTTCTTATTTTAAAGTCGGTATTCGGATCTTTAATAACAAATTTTTATTTGTCGGATTTATTAAGTAAATCTTCATAAGTCAAATTTAGTTCTTGCATGTCTTCTTTAATTTCTTTGATCCATAATGGCGGAGTTTTTAAAGACCAAAATCGATCGATAATTTTCTTAGTAATCCTATCCTGCGGTAATCTTAACTAGTGTGCGCAGAAGGAAATTAGCTTCTTTCTCATAGTATCAATTAAGGATTCCAAGTTTTCGTACAGAAATTTATTAGGCAATAATCTGTACTAATTTTCGCGTTTATATTTTTTATTTATGCAGGTTCTAAGAATCCTGCGTTTAACTTTAAGCAAAGGTTCAGTCCTATATTTCTGATTTAATCTAAATAAAGTCTCGCTCGCGTAAGTAATTACTGGTTTAACCGCAGTTTTGTAACGTCTAATTTTAGTGTTAATCGAGAGCAATTTTTTGTTGTAAGTATTTTTGGTTACTTGTAGCACTTTAAATAATTTATTTTCGGTCCAATTTTGTTTTTCATTACAATTACAAGTAATGATCTCTCCAAGATATTTAAATTTTGCTACAAGTTCTACTTTGTTTCCGTTAATATTCACAAAATTAATAACTAAAGGATCTATAGCCATCATTTTAGTCTTTTCGTAAGAGATTTTAAGTCCAATTTTATTCGCAAGTTCTTCTATACTTGTTATTTGTATTCTGGCTTCTGCAATACTATTAGCTAATAAAGCCAAGTCGTCGGCAAATCCTAGGCGATTTAAATTTAAGTTATCTCTTTTTTATCCTATGTGAATATTTTTTGGATTAATTTTTAACCGTTCGCACATGAGAAATTCTAGTGCACAATTAAATAATAAAGGCGAAAGTCCGTCGTCTTGTCTCAGTCCGGATTTTATGAAAAAAGGTTCGGGAAGTTCGCCACGAAGCTTCACTTTAGATTTTGTATTTGTCAATGTTAAACCGATCATATTTACCAATTTAGGATTCGATCCGAGATTTCTCAGAATTTTTAACATCGAAGGCCTATGTATGCAATCGTACGCTTTTTTGAAATCAATAAAAGAAAATCATCTGTTTTTGCTTTCTATTATAAATATCTATAAGTAATTTCAAAGTAATAATTTGATCTGGACAACTGCGCCAAGGCCGGAAACCACCTTGGTAATCGCCTAGCTCGCTTTCTAGTTGGTCCTTAATTCTATTGTAAATAATTCTAGATAAAATTTTATACGTACAATCTAATAACGAAATTCCACGATAATTGTCTGGATTTGTCTTGTCGCCTTTTTTGTGTAAAGGATGTATAATAGCTGTCGTCCAATGTTCTGGAAGTTTTTCGGATCCCCGAAAAATTAAAAATTAAAAAATTAATTAAAATCACCTGTTATTTTATTTAATTAAACTAAATACTTCTTAATTTATTTAGTCCTTTATTTTCATACCTTGTTTTATTTTTTTAAATTCGATTTATTGTCTTTTTTTTGTAATTCAATTTATTTTTTGACAGTCGTGTTGTTTTGTTTTTTATCATTGTTTTTATTATTTAATACTTTTTCGTCATCTACGAGAAATATTCACAATTCGAAAACTTATGGATAACGTACTTACCGTACTGAACCAAATGAGGAAACTGCAAACATTTAAATTTATTTATTTAACTGGCGTATACCGATCTAAACTTACAGATTTCTCAAGTTAATGAGTTCCTCGAAAGACGTTTTACTGTAAGCAATTTTCTGAGATCCAAACAACTAATGACTAAACACTCCAACCGTCTCGCGCGACTCAGTGCTACATAGGCCTACCTCTTGGTAAAGGTATGAGATCTACGACAGCTCTATCTAGAGTAGTCCCTTGTAGTTTATGCGCCGTCATAGCCCAGCACAATATTAGTGACACACACGCCGTTCCAGTATGTTGTACCACCTTAAAGAATCAAATTCGACAATAGTGAGCTCTATTATCGATGCGATTCTGACAGCATAACTTCTAATCATACTGTTATCAATCTCTACGAGCTCACCGGGCTCAAGCTGAACTCGGCGTAGCGCAGGCCACTCGATTTTTCTGAGTATATCAGTTAATTTTTGCTCTGGTTTGGTTTCATCGTGATTTTGTATTATATTCTACATAATAGTCCGTTTGAGTTTTTAAAACAGGAAGATCGATTGCGAAGATATAACATTTCCGAATAACCGTAATCTATTAGATCGAGAAGGTATCTGTTGCGTACGAAGATTAACCTTCAACCTATTAATAAACACTGCGATTGAATTTTGAAAATCGGACGATTCTTTGCAAAGATATTATAAGAGAGCTCCATTGCACTCCCAAAACAGCGTCCCAGTGACACCCCGTTTGTTTCCGGTTGATGATAATGGTCGGTCTAGCTTCGTACGAGGTGCTCCCATCACCTCACCGCTCTAGCCTCACACGCATTCCTCACAGAAAGCCCGTTATTATTAAACAGACATTTTTAAAACATTTATTTAATATTATTTTATTTAAAGTAAATTTTATTTTATTATTTTTGAAATATTATTCATTCGATTAATTCGAATCATTCAGTTCAACCCGGCAAACCTACAGCAATGGAGGCTTATAGTTGACAGTTCATTATTTCAATTCATTGAAGGTTGTGTTTCAACCGGCCAGTCTCCACCAATATATATATTTATATAACTTATGAGACTTCCGGTAACGTAAGAATTCTAACGCGGGGTGATACGTCTGAATCGGTTCGGCCGTTGAACTGCTACGGCGGTATATACATACACCCTAAAATACATTATACTTCTTTTTTGAGCATTACCCAACTGCCCAAAAAGAAGTATAATTTTTGTTTTTTAAATTGCACAGATATTTTATTGCACAAAAATAAGTAAATTAATATTTTTAAACATCAAATCGTTTGCTATTTATACGTAAAATAAGCAGTTTATATTCGTAATCAATAGGTAGAGAATCTGTTCAAAGCCAGAACATCTAGAACATCTTTCTCTAACCGTAAATTATTTTCTTCATATTCTTGTAATTTCCTTCTTTTAGGTAGATTTCTTATGAAATCTACCTGTTGTAATGGATACTGTGGTTCGACTTCCGGAAAATTTCGACATTTCTTCGCGTTTCACATCCCCCAGATCCCAAAACCACCGTCAGCTCAAAAGTTTATATATAATATATTTCACTATCTTGTGAGTATGATAACTGCCGTAATTTTGTGCCAATCACTTTCAAATTGTTTCTTAAAAATAACTCGTCCGAAAATCTCTGTCGAGTTTGTTAACGGCCAAAATCAGGCCACGAGAATTAAAATGGGCTTCCTCGAAAAAAACAAAATATCCTATAACTTTCTTGTTAAGTAAAATATCGAATTAATTTAATCTTTCTACAATTTTTTGGATAAGAGCTTAAAACTTATTTCAGTAAAGTTTTTGATATCACCAACCATTGGCCCTAGGGATGGAAAAAATGGGGTTTTGAAGACAAAAAACATCATACCTCCCTCAATAGACACAGTGTCGAATCGGTTTAAAGTGATCTCGTTAGTTCTCTAAACATTATCTAAAACCTTTGTCTGAAACAAATTTTGATACGACCAACTCTTACGGCAAAGGATGACCAAAGTTTTTCTGGAATTGTAAGAAGATGGGCTTGTCGTATGCTAAACATGTAAAACTTTCTTCGCATGCAATCGTTATCGTATTGAGTAAATTTGAAGTTTTTCTTAATTTTAAGGTGGAAATGTTTTTTATCCCCTACTTAGCACCGGTGAAATCTACCTCCGCCTTCCGTCGTATCGAAAGGATTTTTTTTTTCAAATCGCTATCAAACTGAATTATCTTTATCCTTCACTTCATTTCCATTTTAATTTAATTTTATTTACGTATTTAATTTTTTTTAAATAACGTTTATCTTTTCCTTATTGGATTTAATATATTTCTTTCTTCTTTGATTTTATTAAAATCATCTCTATATTTATTATTTTCTCGTATAATTTATTTTCCTCTTCGCCTACATGTCAAAAACTTCCAAATGTTTATTTTCTTTCTTTGTAATAATCCATGTTTTAGAACAACGTATCGTAAATATATTCGACATCAAATATTTTTTACAATTACAAATTCTTTGTTTTTGTTATCAAATGCTATACTTTCCAGTTTAGACTACATAAGAATCGCATGATCGAATACTGAAAATTTCATACAATAATCTCCGTTATCATTTGAAATGTTTTTGCACACAAATAGATTAAAAAATCAACTCTTAGAAGGAATTTTATGCAAAAGTATAATTTGTATATTTTAAGAATACTGCAGTATTGTTTTGGTAAATAGTTTCCTTGTTTAATTACATGTTTTATCTGATCGGCTTTTCTTTTCTTTATATCCTTTCTTATTGTTATTTTTTCTATTTATTCTTATTTTACAGTTTAAAATAAAAATACATAAATCTTTTTTTAATTTCTATTTTTCTTGATTTTTTCTTTTATATTTAAAAACTTTATTTTATCATAGTGTTCATTGTGATAATTTTTTTTTTTTAATTAGATAACCGTACATTTAAACTCGTTTACCGTATCAGTTACTTTCTACTTTTTACTTAATTTTTCATTTATCGTATCTTAATTGACAATAAAATGCATTAAAAATAAATATAATAATCTATAAATTATAGTTTATTAATTATTTAATTTAGAGAAAATTGAAAATACGGGTATATACGCTGGTCTTATAGGTTTTCTACATTGCAATATGAATTTTTTTTATATTTTGAGTGATCATCTTACTTAAATTATTTTTACAAAAAATTCAGATTTACGTTTTTTTCCGTTTATTTGCCAACTTACACTACGAACCGAGATTCATTACGATTTAGATTTTTGTCTTTTCCATTAACTTAAATTTTTTTAAATGTATTTCATTTGTTAGGACAGGTCTTGTGAAACTTTAATACACTCGAGAGGCTTTGTTTATATTGTCACCGAATCGCTTCGACGATAAGAGACACCTTAAAACCTTGGGATAGCCCTGAAAAGGGATAAATGTAGTAGTGGCCCTGAGGAAGGCCGTCTACGAAGATGTCGGCTCTGCTCGACGGGTTGTAGTCGGGGAGTTCCGGCATCAACATTGGAATTGGTAGCCGCTTTATTGCTAGCTCCCAGAGTCCCGTAGTGTTAGGTCGGCGTCAGTCGTCTTCCAAAGGCGGCCGAGGCGACTTCTCCTCGAGCGGTGCTCGTCCGGTTCTGTCTTCATTGCTACGCCACCTGGTGCTTGCGGGCTGGTCAGGCCTGCTACTCCAACGGGGATGTCGCGATATCCTCCAAAAGAACCCACGTTGGACCGGCCAGGGGACTTCTTATTGGTCTTCTCCTAGTAGTGATCCGAAAGTGAATGCTCTGGTACGGAACGGAAAGCTAGGATATCAGAGGGTGCAAAACCCTTGTACCTAATGCAGTAAGGGGACTTACGTCCTTTGCTGCTAAGCCTTTCTGATGAACCGACGGGTTATAAATAGAAAACTGATGTTCGTGGTTTACGTAAATTTTGGGACAACTTTCCGATACAAAGGAGTTTTCGGTGGCAGGAAACCGACGAAACGATTTGCTTACAAGCTTAACTTCTGTAACACGTTCCATTTCCGTTCAGAGTTGAGCAGAAAGCCTTGTAATTAAGGACCACCCTCCCGTAAGGAGTGGGTGGTGTTGGCGATTTTGGGGTCTGATTCTATACGGCACTCTACTGCAACTAATTCAGTCGAATGCGGATTGATTGGGCTGTTTTAGGATGTTACATTCTTGGCTTAGCCCGGTCAGTGATACTGGATTAGGAAAGAAAGGGATGAGGATAATAAAGAGATAATCCGGAGTGATTATCTCTCTAATCTTTTAGTGTTTTTCTCTCCTCTTTTCTTTTTAACCTTTGAATAGCCTTTGAAAAAACTAAGCGGGTGAAAGAACAGCCTTCTTCTGCAGGGTGGTCTTGTAGGCTCAGCTTCTCTTCTTTTCTGTTAACCATAATGATCTCGCATTGCTGTGTTGCTGCTTATAAAACCGCCAGCGCGTGATAGGGATGTAAAAAAAGTAGTAATATTTTAATTCTCTCGATCTTCTTCTTTCAAGAATTATAAATTTCTACAAAAGCCTGCTCTACACCAATTTTCCTTTTGGTCTACGTCGGCTTCTTCTTCCTTTAGGTGGAATCTTGTTATTGGAACACTCTTCCATTTGTCGGAAATGTATAACTCATCTTCTATTATTCCGTCTTTTATCGGGACACTTCCAACTCTCCAAATGGTAGTCTTTATATCTAGTGCGGTGCAACCTTTTGTCCTCCTAAGAAATTTTATTTTTGATATAACTCTTGAAGATTTTTTCGATGATTTCAGTTTGTCTACCATACGGTGACAGTTTACTAAACTTATTTGGCTAACATATAACAGAATAAGCAGACAAGTTATAGAATTACAAGCGTATATCCATTCTAGATCTGTTTTCAGGTGTCTTTAAGTGTACTGTCTCAAACTGAACTTAATAAGAGGGTAAGTCAATTATTATCCGGAATTGAGTTATATTTTTGTTCGTATTGGTAGTACTGTAGTGTTGCGTAGATGACGCATGCGTGTTTTAATTGTTATGTCTGTGCAGGTTTGATACTGATATGTTAGTTCTATTATCGCTGCCCTGCCGTTAACCGTAGCTGCTCCGCTTTCTGTTTGCACCAAATAAGAGCAACATTCGGTGATCAATTTTTTGAGGTCGGAAGGTGTATCACAGGCCGAAATTCATCGAAGAATTTCGGTACAGTACGGGAACAGTGTGCTGCCGCAACGGAGTGTCTACGAACGGATTGAAAAATTCAAAAATGGTCGCACAAGTGTTTGCACGAAGAAGGAGCCGGACGACCATTTACCGCCACAAATGTGAAAACATTGAGCGTGCACGTTACATGGTTTTCTTAGAGAGACGAGTAACTATCGATGAAGTGGCACATCGTCTGCAAATTAGTCACGGTTCTGCGTACGAAATCATCCACAACACACTTGGGTTTCATAAAGTCTGTGCAAGACGGGTCCCAAAACAACTCGCACAGTCGCATAAACATACGCGCTTGAACATCTGCACAAAAACATTTGGATCGCTATGGTAACGAACGGGACATTTTCTTAGACAGAATCATCACCGGTGGCGAAACACGGATCCATCATTACGAGCCGGAGAGCAAGCGGCAGATTATGAAAAGGAAACATCCAAATTCGCCCTGCAAAAAAAGTTCAAGACCCAACCGTCCACAGGACAATTGATGTTGACGGTTTTTTGGGACCCACAAGGTCCAGTACTGGAACATTATGAGAAAAGGGGCACGACAATAAACAGTGCGCGTTACAGTGAGATGCTTACTGCCAAGCTGAAGGCTGCAATTCGAAGCGAACGCCGAGGTTTGCAGTCGATAGGTGTTGTGTTTTTGCACGACAATGCCCGTCTACATACTGCTGCCCGCACTGCTGAAACTCTCCAGAAACTCAACTTTGAAGTACTGGTTCATCCTCCGTATAGTCCTGATCTTGCCCCTTCTGACTACCGCTTGTTTGGTTCCCTGAGGCATTAAGGGGTCGTCGATTTACCTCGGACGAAACAGTGAAAGAAGCGGTGCATTCCTGGCTCGCAGCTCAACCGAAAACCTTATTTTATGAGGGGATCAGGAAGCTTGTGCAACGATGGACAAAGTGCGTTGAAATGCAAGGGGACTATATTGAAAATTTATGCACGAACATACATAAAAAAAATACATACGGATCAAATCTATGACCTCGTTTTTAGAAGTCGGCTAAAAATACAACTAACTAATATTGTAATGCATAATGTAATGTATTTTATTAAAAGTAACTTTAGATCGTAAGATTATTTAGGATAATAAAATGAGGATTTAAATGTTATAGTAGTTAGAGGGTACTTTTTCGTTCTACACCCCCACATTTTTCACGTAAAAATAATTAACATAGCATGTTTTGTAATAACTCATGAATAAAACATAAGAGAAAACACACTAACATTCTGTTTCATACCGGTCATTTTAAACGTATTACCATATAAATCAAGTTTAACGAGCGTAGGTTAATGTCAAAACCCACAGGCTTGGTATAGTGGTGAACGCGTCTTCCCAAATCAGCTGATTTGGAAGTCGAGAGTTACAGCGTTCAAGTCCTAGTAAAGCCGGTTATTTTTACACAGATTTGAATACTAGGTCGTGGATACCGGTGTTCTTTGGTGGTTGGGTTTCAATTAACCACACATCTTAGCAATGGTTGAACTGAGACTGTACAAGACTACACTTCATTTACACTCATACATATCGTCTTCATTCATTATCTGAGGTATTATCTGAAAGGTAATTACCGGAGGTGAAAAAGAAAAAGATTGTCAAGTGAAGCGATAACGGATTGGAAAATGTAAATGAGAGAGGTGTGTGTGTGTGTGTGCTGATAGTTTATTCAAAAATCCAAAAAAGCTAGGCGGTCTAGGAATGACAGTAGAAATAGACGAGTTTTCATTTTCAAAAATGAAAGTAAAATAGGGGAAAAATTCTTCCAAATCAGTGGGTATTTGCAGAGAAATTATAAATATAATCTAACCAAACTTAACCTACGTTCGCTAACCTTGACTAAACAGTAATGTTTTTATTATTTAAACAATAAATTCATCCGGTTTTGTGGAGGGGCGGGGAAAAAATAAATTCAGTAATTATTGATATAGAGGTTAGCGAGTGACGCAAGCGTAGGTTTAGTTTGGTTAGATTAATATTCATACATAATATTTATAATTATGCTTACATTTTTAATATGTGAAACATGATATACGGAGAATGTTTAAAATGACCGGTATAAAACATCATGTTGTGGGTGTGTTTTCTGTAATGTACTATCGGTTATTTTTATTAAGTTTTAGGATTACTACGGTATTTCTCTAATATTTTTTATTCATGGATTATTGTAAAACATGCTATATTATGTCATTTTTATGTGAAAAAATGCGAAAAAAATGAGCGGCGTAAATTGAAAATGTACCCGTATCTAAAAGTAAAACAACAGCTGAATAAACATTTTTATCTTTTTTTAATTAGTTTAACATATTTACATAAATTATAAAAAAAGAGGAAATAAGTGGATTAATAATAACGGTGACATTTTACTATTTATTACAATCAAATTTACGATCTATTTTTTAATTAAAGAATTAATGTAGTACATTACTTAAAAATTTGATGTTATAATTGTGTTCTACGAATTTTATTTTGCTTGTAGATCATACTATATTTATCCATTAGTATATTTACACTCGTCTTTATTAATGTTTTCTCTTAAATATTTCATTACAGCAACAGTTCCTTCGTTGAGCACATTGATTTGTGGATATTTAAATAAGTTACCGTATAGATGCAATTCTTTAATATTTTTAAGGTATCCAAGTTGACTGGGAACTTTTTGTATATAATTATTTCCGAGATCTAAAGATATTAAATTAGTTAAATTTTTTAACCCGTTAACGTCGATTTTTATAATTTTATTTTCATGGAAGTTAATGCTTCTTAACGTCTTTATTAAATAAACAACTCTTGGTATCGACTGAAAATTGTTATATTCGGCGATAAGTGTTCTTAGGAAACACGTTCTCATACTTATCGGTAATGTTTCCAACTTGTTATGGCTAACATCAAGATGCGTTAAATATACCATTTTTCCGATGAAATCCGGTAACGCTTTTAAATTGTTATGTTTTAATATGATTTCGGTTAATATCGACGACAGCTGTTGCAACCTTTGCGGTACGTAAATGAAATTATTTTTAGACAAATCAATTTTATTTATATTTTCTTCTTTCGCTTTTTTTATAACTTTATTACTTAAATCGTTTAAAGATAATTTCTTTAAAACTAATTCCCCCGATTTAATATCAGATTTATCGATTTTACCGTTTAAAGAGACCTTTCTATTTAATAACAACGATTTTTCGACCACTTCAAATTCTTTAAATTTAAGTGCTTTATTCATAAGACACGTTAAAGTTTTAGATGTGCTTTTTAATATCTGCGGACTTACATCTATAATAGGATTATTTTGAACTTTTAAAACGGATAATTTTTTAACCAATGATAATTGCCACGGTAACGAAGACAGATTATTTTTACTTACGTCTAAATAAGAGAGAGATGATAAACGATCGATATCGTTTGGAAGACCGGTCAGTTGATTATTTTGTAAAGACAACTTTTTTAGCGGAACGGCATGTAAATTGTTTATAGAGAATTCCGATAACTTATTATTCTCCATTTGAATTTCGATTAATTTTCGACAACTATAAAAATTAGGAAATTCGCATATATCGTTGTCGCTTCCGATAAATTTAGTTAAGCAACACATGAAGCTTAATTTCGGTAAATTTGTGATATAGTTGTGAGATATATTTAATATTTTTAAAGATGTAAGTTTTTGTATTTCCTCGGGTATCGAATAAAGTTTGTTGTAAGATAAATCAAATTCTTCCAGTAGTTTTAAATTATATACTTCATACGGGATAACGGCGATAAAATTGTGACTGATATTTAACTTTTGTAAATTAACTAATCGTTTTAAATCTCTAGGTAATTCTTCGATATAATTTTTACTTACATTTAATTCCACTAAATGAAATAAATTTGATATAGATGATGGCAAATTCGTCAAACCGTTATCTTCTACCGATAACACTCTTAACGACTTAAATTTAACGGCACCTTCTGGAAGCACAGATAACCAACAACCGTTTATATGTAATTCTTTCAACGTAAATAAAGCTGGACCTTTCGGGCAGAAACTTTGTATGCTATTATTACTTAAATCTAAATAAGTTAAAGGTTTTGATTTTAAAACCTGCACGTCGATTTCTTTCATTTTATTATTAATATTCTTACTGTTGGAAATCCTTTGCCCGTCGTTTTGCGTATTTATCCCCCACACTTCTTCCGGTATTTCTTTTAATCTTTTATCTTTCAATTTTAAAACTCCAGTTTCATAAGATTTCTTTATAATAGAATCGATCGAATTTGTATCCGGGTTCAATTTTACAGTACGTTCACTGATTTCAACATCAGGAAATAAACTTTTAGTATAATCGCAATATTCTTCTTTACTTTTATAATAATCCGTAAACAAAGATTCTATGTATTCTTCGGTTTTTTCATTCGTAACGTAACAAATATTTGGAGGCTGATTAAAAATTTTGTATTTTTGGTGCATTTCCTTAACCGACATGGTAAAAATGTTTTATTTCACATTCATAGTCGATAAAAATAAAACGAAAACTTCACACATTTTATTTTGAAAAATACAAATAATTTTGAAAATCTTCTAACATTTTTATTTTCAAACCATACTTACTTTGTTGAAATACTTGAAAATATTATAAAACAGCTGATTAAATGTAAATAATAAAACATTAAAAAAAGAGAAAATAAGAACAATGCCAACCGCTATGGTAACAGAAAGATTATTGATTTTTACGTTGGATAGGCCTAATCATCATTAATATACAATCAGAACATTAAAACATATACATATATTTAGCTAATTTCTTAACATTTTGTAAAATAGAAATTTCAGCTGAAATTGATTTTTTTTCATTCGTTTAAAATTAATACGATATATGTAAATCTTGCTCCTTCATTGGGAACTACAACCTTTTTTTTATTTTTATAATTTGATTATTTTATAAAAAAATATATTACTTATTGTCATGGAAGTTAATGCAGGTTACCTTTAATGACAATAATATATATATATATCTCCCGGAATTTTTAATAATAGTTGTGGGTTAACGGGTAAGGAGGATTAACGATTTAATTATTTTTTTTTATATTTTAGATGTTTGTGCTACGTAAAATTTTAAAATATTTCCTTAACATACTGAATATTACATCTGCTTTGAATTATATATTTATAAATAATCGATGGAAGATGCCTTTACTTCGTGAAAATCGATAAAAAATTGGAATATCAAAAACTTTTTTTATTTTCCAAATTTATGTATTTTTCAAACAAACTTCAACAAAAGAACAACGTTACTTTATCACTTATTGGTTTGATTCCGATTATTACATTATAAGTATAACGTTATTAGAATTTTATGTAAATAATATTCGAAATACATTTTTAAAACGAAAGATTATAAATAAAGAAAACAAAATGATTCAAAAAGAAAAAAATACGAGGGTAAGTCAATTATTATCCGTAATGTAGTTATAAATTTTACTGCAATACAAATAGGAACCTTACATGTACATCATTTTTCAACATAGTCCCCTTGCATTTCAACGCACTTTGTCCATCGTTGCACAAGCTTCCTGATGCTCTCATAAAAGAAGGTTTTCGGTTGAGTTGCGAACCAGGAGGCACCGCTTCTTTCACTGTTTCGTCCGAGGTAAATCGACGGCCCCTTAATGCCTCTTTGAGTGTACCAAGCAAGTGGCAGTCAGGGGCAAGTTCAGGACTATCCAGAGGATGAGCCGGTACTTCAAAGTTTAATTTCTGGAACGTTTCAGGATTGTGAGCAACATCATAATATTACAGTACTGGTTTCTTGTCAGTCCCAAAAAACCGTAAGCATCAGTTTTCCTGCGGACGGTTGGGTCTTGAACTTTTTTTTGCAGGGCGAATTTGGATGTTCCATTCCGTTCTCTGCCGTTTACTCTCCGGCTCGTAATGATGGATCCGTGTTTCGTCACCGGTGATAATTCTGTCTAAGAAGATGTCCCGTTCGTTACCGTAGCGATCCAAATGTTTTTGGCAGATGTCCAAGCGCGTTTGTTTACGGTACGGGAACAGTGTGTTCCCGTACTGTATAGAAAGTCTTCGATGAAATTCGGCCTCTGATACACTTTCCGTCCACAAAAAATGGTACACTGAACGTTGCTCTCCTTTTGGTGCAAACAGAAAGCGGAGAAGCCATGGTTAACGGCATGGCAGCGATTATGGAACTAACCTATCAATATCAAACCTGTACAGACATAACAATTAAACCACGCATGCGTCATCTACGCAACACGACACTATTACCAACATAAAAATATATCTAAATTGCGGATAATAATTGACTTAACCTCGTACAGATGGCACGAAAACGGAATCCACGCCAGTATTGATATATAAATTTTCCTGGACAAAACTATTTAAGACCTTCTTTTTTTCTGTTTAGCCTCTCATACCACCCTTAGATATTACTTCGGAGGATAAATGAAGATGATGTGTATGAATGTAAATGAAGTGTAGTCTTGTACAGTCTCAGGTCGACCGTTGCTGAGATGAGTAGTTAATTGAAACCTAACCAACAAAGAAAACCGGTATTCACGTTATACTTTGCAAATCGTATTAGTGGCTTTACTAGGATTTGAACCTTAGAATTCTCGACATCGAAATTACTTCGAAAACTACTTAGGACCTGGGAGCTCAATTATTACCTCGACGACATAGATGATGAGATCGTGGTTGACCCCGGTTACGAATCAGCCACAGAACAAGTGATACCCTCCCGTTATAATACAATGTCTGAACAAAACATAATACAATTAAAAGTAACGAATAAAATATAACTAACAATGCAAGTTCATAAAAAAGTACACGTAAGTATACTAGTAATGAAATAGAGGAAACAAAGATAAATGATCAACACCAAAACTAAATTGTTTATAAAACAACGAAAGGTCAATATTTTCTGCACTCAGTTTCAAGATATCCGATACGTGCAACCTTTTCAGTCGTCTCACATACCCACTGTTATCCAATATAATGACAAGCGATTGGTTTTCATGCGTTTTAAGAATAAGTATGTATTTTGAGCTTAACCGATGAATTTCTTCACAAATAGATGGCCTGCCTAGGTAATCGTGGATCTCGATGTTCCTCAAAACTACGTTCAGGAAACTTTGAATGATGTCAATATTGCTATTGCTTGCCGTATCCCAAAGTTGTATCCCGTAGGCTCATACTGGCTTTATAAATGCCGTATAAAACAACATTTTTTTACTTAGTGACAACACGCACCTCCTTCGTAGTAATAGAAATACTTTGTGTGAAATTCATAAACTTGATTTAGATCCTGTCGATGTTTTTATTTTATGATACTTAAATGTTATTTAGGGTGTTACTGGAAGAGGTCCAATTTATAGTTAAGCAGTACGTAAATCGTGTAGTTCTAACGAAAACCAGATGGTGGTATATCATCTGTTTAGTGTAATCAAGGGCTAAATAAATGTGTCTGCTGATCCTCTACAATTTTTAATTTATATAGTGCTTATATTTTCCTGATAAGTAAAACGTTTCCACAGTTTTTTCAATATCTAACTCGGGCAGTAGAAGTTTTCCAGTAATTTGGCTAATGTTAACATTAAATTTAGGTTTTGTTTATTTGTTACACAAATATTCTGTTATATACAAATATTCTGAGTATTTATGGAAGTTTATCCTGCATTATCTGAGAGGAGGATGCGTTAATCAGTGACTTTAGTCACTAATTAAATGACTTTCGGATCAATATAATGTCTCCAGTCTCGAATGGTGATGAACATGTTTGTTCAAAAATTTTACATCTAATTTATATGTTTTAATGAAATTATCAGAAAATACTTTTTTTCGAAAACTTAATCGACTTTTGAAATATATTTCTCTTGTTGTCAAAATCAGGATTTATTTCAGTCACTGAATTACATTAAAGTTTACTACCAAAATGTTTCGGGAAACTTGTTTTCGGGAACAGGTTCATTACCTAGTATTCGTACCAGCTACGCAAGATAAGACAACTTGACGCTGTTATTAATGAAATTATTATTGATAAAGTTCACCGCAGTCCAAACGTCAGTACACGACATCTTTTTAAACGGATCACAGTTTCGCATCCAACGGTTTGGAGGGGACCTTAAAAAAGTGTTATCCTTTTCATAAACAGCCAGTTTAACATCTACACCCAGAAGACGCCCGCTTCGCCTGACGGCCCGCTTCGTAGCTGGTACTGGTGAAATACAAATCGTCAACTCTGCAAGTATGTTTTGTTTACCGACAAGGCAAATTTCACTCGAGATGGCGTCAACAACTTAAGCAATCGGCTTACACGGGCAGAAGTAAATCCTCATGAAACGGTGGAAGGTAATTTTCAATACCGATTTAGCGTCAGTGTATGGTGCGGCCTTCATCACAATCATTTGTTTGAACCGTTCATATTAACTGGCCTCTTATATGCTGAGTTCTACTTGAACTATTTTTTGAGAACAATTGCCGCAGCTGCTTGAAAATGTTTTGCTAGCGCTGAGATGCAAAGTATACTTCCAGCACGATGGCGCTCCTTCCCTTCTTTTGTTCCGTTTCCACTCGCTTAAATTATCATTTCCCTGAGAAATGAAACCTTCGTGGAGGTCCATATTCCTGGCACCAAGGTCGCTTGATCTAACACCTTCATTTAGATCTGGGAATAGATGAAAAATATTACATACAAAACTAAAATACATTCTAGTGAGGAATTAATCGTCCCGTTATGCACCTAACCTAATCTTAACATGCTGATATGTACCGTATATTAAAAGAATAAAGAAGGCTATGGAAAACCACTTTACCCTTAAATTTTTCAAGTAATCTTAGCATAGGATGTTTTTTGTTTTTGAAAATGACTTTGCTACCATAAAAAAACCAGTATTAGAGGAGTCTGTCCAAAGAGCCTTCCTTATAAAAGACCATTTTATATTTTTTAATCAGATGCGTATAGATTTGAGTTTCAGCAAATATCTTTCAATCCCCTATAAATTACGATCAAAAACGTCTAAGAGACTTAAACGAATTTTTTTCGCACATCGTTACTCAAAAAAAAAGCTTACTTTCAAATATTTTTATAGATATGTTTCTGAATTTTGTTTTCATATAATTCATGAAAACATGATGAATAAACTTAAGAAACTTATAAAATAAATCTCTTGTTTAATATATAACTTAAACTGAGACATTAGGAAAATAATTTTAGTAATAGTGGACCCTTTTTTTTGTGTTTCACTTATAACCAATTATATTTACATTTATGTAATTTAAGTTTTCTCTACACCTACGTATTACAAATAAAGGCTTAAATGAAAACAAGTTAATTTTACTAGAATTAGACATTAATTTTGCAAACTATTATAAAAAAGGTAAGTCTGGATATCGTTCATAATTTCCCCTTTCTTTATTACAATTTGAAATACAGTGTTTCCAAATTGAAAAACCGCGTAGAAATACTTCTGTGATGTGTATAAATGCGCAAGATCGATTAATGTGTAAGGTTATTAATGAGGGATCACTAAGGATAAATAAATAACATTAAGGTAAATGAATTATTTGGTTTGTTTTATATGATAGGAAAATTGTACTATTAAGTTTTGGTCCCGATCGAATAAGATACTGGATAATTTTAGATTGTGTTATATCTCAAAGAGAATTGATTTTATTAACAAATTTTACTCCTGATCAATTAGAAAAAAATAATCCTAATAATTTTGGAGATCTTTCGATAAATGTCTCTCCCCGATCTTGTGTATTTTTATAAACTTTTTATGTGAGCCTATATTCTACGTCCGGATTATTCCATCATTAGATATACGGTAAGACATTTAGCGTTACCCAGGGTGATAACATCCTTAAAACTCTTGGATATCCGGACTTCGATTAGACAACTATGAATCGCAGGAAGGTGATTTTACAGTGGATTCCATCCCAACCCACCGGGTTGGTCTAGTGGTTAACGCGTCTTCCCAAATCAGCTGATTTGGAAGTCGAGAGTTACAGCGTTCTAGTACTAGTAAAGCCAGTTATTTTTACACGGATTTGAATACTAGATCGTGGATACCGGTTTTCTTTGGTGGGTGGGTTTCAATTAACCACACATCTCTGAGACTGTACAAGACTACACTTGATTTACACTCATACATATCATCCTCATTCATCCTCTGAAGAATTATCTAAACGGTAGTTACCGGAGGCTAAACAGGTAAAAGAAAGTGGATTTCATCCAGTGTAGCTGTGTGTTGGTGCCCATCTGCATCGAATAAATATACATCCTTTGGTAAGATGTGTCATTGGTAAGGCGGAAAACAGGGTTATAAACTAGGAGCATGTAACAAATGAATGTGATTATTTTAAAAATTGTAAAGGAATGGCTGTTTGAAAGATGAATTGGCGAATACGAAATTAATGACTGTATGAAAATAAGACCATTTGTGGAACATTCTTTTCCTCATTAATAAAATTATTGTTTTTAATTAAATTTTTTATTTTTTGAAAAATAACTGAACGTTGTATATATTTAAACAATATTTACGGGAATAATTATTTCGGTATTTCAATAAAAAATTCATGAATTCGGAACAAAATAAAAAAATTTACACTAAACTTATGCATTAAAGAACGAAATAATTAAATGGACGATTTACAACAAATTTTTTTTAATAAAAAAAATTCTGTTTAACTTTTTTCAATATTATTTTTGATTTTTACTTCCTTGTATGAAGTAAAGGAAGATCTCGAAAAATTTCGGTTTTCAAATTTCAACGGAAATATCATTTTGACTAGTTTCGGCGTGACGTCTGTACGTATGTATCTCGCATAACTCAAAAACGATTAGCCGTAGAATGTTGAAATTTTGTATTTAGGACTGTTGTAACATATAGTTGTACACCTCCCCTTTTGATTGCTATCGACCGGGCCAAAAATGTGTATATAGTCAGACCTCTAAATAAAGCGGGGTTTCAATTTTGAAACATATGAAATTGGAATTTTTCTTAATTGACGAGGGCTTTTCAAAAATATATCATAAGTTGTACTTATTTTCATTGGTGTCAGAGTTATAGCTAAATGAAATTTTAATTAATGAAATATTTTGACCTTATAAGGGGAAGGCATATCGGTTTGAATCCGACTTCATATACATATATTTTTTTTAAACTTTTTTTTAATTTAAATATATTGATTTATTAATAATTATTAACCTCTGATTGTAAAAAAAAGATTATCAATAAATAATAATTCAATAATAACAATACAAAAAAATATATGAGAAAAAATCAGAAATTATTAGTGAAATAAAATGTTATGTACTTTTCATTTTAATTAAAAAAATGTTTACAATCAGAGATGATTAATAAATCTAAAAAATAAGTTAAAATAAATATTTGTGTATGATGACGGATTCGAACCAATGTGTAGCATAGTTACAGATCTGACACGTTGTCATTTACACGACATACCTACTTGAGCGACGTGAAACGAAATTAATATATAAACTAGTATAAAATGCTGACACGGACACAACAAAAAAATGTGATGCAATGTGATAAACACCACAATGCAATTATATAACTCCACTTTATTAAAGAATTGAAGGTTCACTTATTTCAAATGAAATAAGCTTAAATGAAGCGCAGCAAAAAATGTGTATATATAATTTAATAGGCGTACAAGGAAGTCATATTGTATCCACATCAGATTTTTTTATTTTAGTTAAATTTATTTCATTTTATATTTTTTGTTGAGTATGTACTCTAACTAAAAGAATCATATTTTGAATTTGAATTTTATTATTTTTTTACCAAAATAAATTTAAAGTATATAAATTATTAGAAAATTTCTATTTTTAAACCAATTGTTATTTAGTAGTAATAATACATTTATGATTACATTTGTAAAGCTGGAAGTTGGTAACAAATGGAAATTAAGGTGGGGGATTGATTCAGTGAAAAATTTAGTTCAAATAACTTTAAAATGTCATTAAAAAAATGTGTAATCCTCCATTCCTTGTGGTCTATCCCTTAAATGGTCGAAAAGTTCAACACCATTTTTTTACAGGTTTATTAATAAAGTTTTTTCAAAAAAAAAAGAAGAAATTGTTATTATAATAATTACGTAATTATTACTTCTTATAAAGATCAAATACGTTATTGAAGTATAAAATTAATTGTCAGTAAAATGTTTAATAAAATAATTAATTTATTTGCACAATAATATAAAAATTAACCAACATGTCATATAAGAAGACGGCTAATTAATTTGTTTAATTATTATTACCTGATTAAATTCCATATTTCATGATAAATTTTTATTGCTACTGCGTGTAATTGTATAATCCTCCAGAAAGCTGGTACATCATTTATTTAGTTAATGAAGAAATGTGGGGAAGGTTGCTTAAATCCGTAATAACGTTTACTATACAATTTATGAACGTTCTCTAAAACAGTGTGGTATATATATATATATATACTTTTATATAATGTGTATATTTCATCCACTCAATCATGTATAATCTAATACGTACCCTTATTTCTACAAGTGTATTAATTTTAGAACGCTCTCAGGTGTTTAATATAAAACTCCCATTTTAGTTTTTCTCATCTAATGTTGGATAATATTTTCTCCCTTATATAAATGTCTTAACGTTTAGCCGCCTACATTTTGCAATTCTTTTCTTGTTATTTACTCTTATTTTTTATTTTATATTTAAACAAAAAAAATATAGTAATAACATTAAAACACGCTATAAAATATAATTTGATAAATTCTTTCAACCAAGTTTCTTGATAATTTAATTTATTTTAAGATTTATTTCATCGATAAAATAATATATATATACGTAGCTATAATATTATTATTCTTTCTCAGTCCATGGTAAAAAATGTAATTTATTTTAATTTTGCAATTTCTCATCGTTTAAAAAAATCGTAACTTTTAGAATATATAAATTTATATAAAAGTATCAGTAATAAATCGCTTCGTTTCACCTGCTGTATCCGGTGGACTTACCTCATACTGCTCTTCCATCAGTATTAACATTTGAAGATAACGCAGCCATTCTTGCTGTACGTAAAGAACCATTCTTGCTTACGTGTGAACTCGTAAAGACTGCAAGTTTTACAATGTATTAAAATTCCTTTGATAATTCTTAAATTTTCAAAATTTCATGTAATTCAATTTTTTTATGTAAGCGGATGGAAGGTGTAGTCTAACTGATTGAGGGGTAACATGAGAACTGGAATTGTTAGAATTATTTTGATTTGTTTATTATACCATATACTGTACAAGAAGTTCGCCCCAAGTTGCACTACGGTAAAAAAATACGACTAGAAATATCATAAATGAAAACGTTAAAAATTTTTTTTCAAAGAAGGTAAAATAGAATTTTCTTTACGTTTTAAGATATGAGAATTACAAAAACACTATTCGTATATAGAAATTTGAATCTTGAAAATCTCGAAACTAATATTCCGGTATAAAATATGTAGCTCGAAAATCTCCTAAAATATTGAATCAATTTCATTGAAATTTAAATACGCTGTAGAGATGTATCTGAAGTTGTTCTTGTGAAAATTTGAAAAAGATTGGTTGAATCGTTATTCAGTTACGTTCGATTTAAGGTCGATAACAGACAACACAACTTCAATTTGAGGTCACGTTAGATTTGTATTAGTGTATTTTTCGTACGCGCTTATACAGTGACGACAACTTACTGCATAAGTTCACTCACACGAACAACTTCAGATACACTTCTACAGTATATTTAATTTCAATTAAATTGTTTCAATAGTTTTGGAAATTTTCGATCTACAAAATTGTATATACGAATTAAACTTGATGCTTGTGTGTGTGTAAGGTCTACTAATTATTTTTAATTATTCAATTTAATGACGTTGTAATAATTTAACTTTCTAATAAACAAAGAATATTTTCTTTATATGAAATAAAAAATTAAATATTACAATTTGTTTCGAGCGCATAAAAATAAATAAATTTATTTTTATTGCGTTTGCAAAATAGTAATAAGAATGAATACGTATAAAAAGTTATAAAATACATTGATTTTCTATATCTACATAATTCAATTATTAGACGTAGATTTTTATCATCCTTCTATTCCAATATTAATTGTTACCGCATGCACACGAAAGCAGCTCACAAATAAACAAGCTTACTACCATTGATGGTGAGGAGCGACACTGATTCCTACAGCTTATTTTATTAACCTTCATATATTTCTGTATATCAACTTGCCGTTCCCGATGGATACAAACGATATTTGGCCGTACAAGTTACAGTTTCAATCAGTATCATAAAAACTTGCGTTACAATAGAAATCATTACTCTCAGAGAAGAGAACACTGACTACTACTGCTTCTAGTATCTCAAATTACTTAAATGCATTATTGTTGCAAGAAAAACTACAAAACGTTTGTGTAAATCAACAAATTAATTTGTTGAAAAACTTTTCCAAACGGTGAAATGTTTCATTCTTAAAAAGCGATTAAAAGTGTACTAAAAACAATAAATTTATTAATGACGGTGGTTTCAAAAACTTACGACTGACCAACCTACGTTACTTCAACCTACCGGATTGTTCTTGTGGCTAACGCGTCTTCCCAAATCAGCTGATAGGAAGTCAAGAGTTCCAGCGTTCAAGTCCTAGTAAAGGCAGTTACTTTTATACAGATTTGAATACTAGATCGTGGATACTGGTGTTCTTTGGCGGTTGGTTTCAATTAACCACACATTTCAGGAACGGTCGAACTGAGATTGTACAAAACTACAATTCATTTACACTCATACACATCATCCTCATTCATCCTCTGAAGTAATACCTGAACGGTAATTTCCGGAGGCTAAACAGGAAAAGAAAAAAACCCCTGTTTCAAATATTTACATTTCTATAAAAACAATACATTATATACTGTCTATATGTCTTAAATATATCGATATTTAACTGAAAAAATAAAATTGAACTGAGCATAAAAATTATTACTTTGTTGTGATTTACGTGCCTAGAATTTCTTCTTCGAGTTTTATTTAATTACTTTACCGTCTAGATAGTGCTATAGCAGAACTATAGCTCTAGAAGGGAATTTTTTTAAATCGGTCCAGTTTGGGTATATGCAGTTTTCAACTGATTTTTACGTTTTAACACCTAAGGAACCCAAAAAACCGGATGGAAATTTTCCGGATTGTAACGTTCGTATGTACGTGTGTTCTATATCACCCTCTAAATCACGTTGTATATCCAGAACTACTGGACCGATTTTGACCACACTTGATCAGATTACTTTTGTATATTGGGTATTGATGTCATTAATTTTTCAACTTAAAAGAAACGGGATGAGGCTGTAGCACAAGGTCACCTCAATATCTGGAGATTTCCCCTAATTAAGGACAATTTTTTCTTATGCGCATTTGTTAATAATGAAAAAATAACAATATTTGAGTAAAAGATTTTTGAAAAATCGCACCCCACCCCAAAAAATGCTGTAGCAGTCGTCGCCTGCTATGTTGTGACGTCACAGGTGAGCGGTAGAATTAAATAAATTAATAATATTTAAAGTGTAAATAAGTAACTTGGTCTGGCCGGGTCTCGAACTCGATAGCCCGGCCGATTCAGTACCTGCTACGTAAAGCCTTGCGACTACACCAGTCTGCCGACCGTACGAGCAAAATTTGTTCTATGCAAGTTGAGAAATTATATTTGTTTAATTAGTGCCGAGTGTCGCCGCTAGTCCACCACACTTACGCGAATTAAATACGGTATGCGCGCGCGCTTTAGTTAGAATCATTGAATTAAATATACGAAAAATATTATATTTAAATAAAAAAATAAATATTTTTAATTAAGTTGTTTGTGTACGTGTATGTAAGCCGTGCTAAAGAAATAACCCACGCGGCTTTCCCCTTCAAGCGGCTAAAGCCGCGTTCTCAGAAAGTCCTACAATTGTGTTGTCAGATATTTTTTTTTAATTAGTCTGCTTTACATTAAGCTGCAACTATAAGCAAAATAATATTACATTAATTCGTGAATTTTAAACTTCCTGTTTAATTTATTTTCATCTAATTATAGAATTACATTATAAAAAAAACTGTCTACAAAATTAAACGTGCCGTGTCAAAATAAACAAATAAATAGATATAGAAATTTGCAGAAGTATTTCATCGGTTCCTTGTAGAACCGTGGAATATAATATAATTCATTAGAAATGAGTGTGTTCATGAATTCTAACACTCATATATAGGAAAAAAAACAAAAAACTAGAGCTTGTTAATACAGTTTAATAAATTGCATGCTTGTTAAAAGTAACATGTACTTCCTTTGTTTGCTAACATGTTGGCATGTTTTAATGAACCACATTGTCGGAATTGTTTTCGTTTATTATTCTCATGAGAAATTTTACTGAAACTAGAGCTGTGTTAAGTATTGCATAATTCTTGAAGTCCATATCGCGTAAAGCAACTTTATTACTTGTTTTTTTTATTCCTCGTCTGGACCACTAAGGATCAAGTTTGCATAATAGTTTGGAACTTCTTTGTTTTCCCAATATTATTTCATTTTTTCACAGCGTTTTTTTTCTTCCTCGGTCCACCTTAGTTCTATACTTTATTACCTTATCCTTTTCCTCTGAAAACTTAGATTCTTTGATTAATTTTCTAAATTGGTCTTTGTTTAAACAGGTTTCTTTGGCGATTTTATAAGTTTTAAGATAGTTTTCTACTTTAAACCGGTTAGTATTAATAGTTCTACTGTTATAAAAGTTAAATATTTGCTTTTACTAATCTGTTTTCGCCAATTCTGTATAAATACCCATAAAATTGTAATTTTCTCAGGATACTGTCTCTTATATTTTCTGTATTTTTATAAATTTCTGTTTCACTTTTTAATTTATAAATTCCGTCCGGTAATCGGGTCAATATACTCGTATGTTTCTTAAAATTCTTTTTTTTATTTTAAAGAAGTATTTATTGAAAAATTTTGCAAATACTCGGCGCCATATAACGCCTCCGGAAGAATAAATGTTTTGTAATGCCGGAGTTTAGCACTATGCGAAAGCGATTTTTTTATTATATAAATTTCGTGTTAAGTTGAAAGCTAATACCGTTTTCTACTTGCTCTTTTATCGTTTCTTTTCTAGAGCGTTTGGCGTTATTACTTTTCCGAGATATTTAAATTTTGATACTCTTAATTTCCTGATTTTCGAGAATTTTTAACCTTTGTAATTTATTTTTTTTATCGTCGGAGAATCGTTTTGTTTTATCGAAAGAAATTTTTAAGCTTATTTTATATGCACATTCGCTTAATTTCTGGATTTTAATTCGAGCCTCCTTCGTGTCTTCTGCAAATATCGCGATATCATCTGTGAATGCTAATTAGATTGTGTTTATTAATTTATTTTTATATCCCGTTTTAACATTTTCGGTAATATTAAGTTTTTCGAATTCTTTCTTCCATTCTCTAATTATTTTTTCTAGAGTGCAGTTTTTCAAGAGGATCGAAAAAAGTCCGTCTCCTTGTCTGACGCCTGTTGTTATTTCAAACGGTACAGAAAGATCTACAAGAAATTTTGTATTTGAGTTTATTTAATGATGTTAATTGTTTTTGTGTCTATTTTAAATTCTTGTAGTATTTAAAATAAAGACTCGCGATGCATGAAATCGAAGGCTTTTTAAAAATCTATAAATACCGTAATTAATTTTGGGTTTCCAATTTTCTGGTATTGTAAATTTTTTTAAATTCTCCTTGGTATTCGCCTACCTCTTCTTTTATTCTAGGCCGTAATCTGTTTAGCAAGGTTTTGGACAGAATTTGATACGGCACTGGTAATAGTGAGATCTCACTAAAATTATTAATATCTGTTTTACTTTCTTTTTATGGAGTTATTAACGCGATTTTCCATTCTGTCGGAATTTTCTGTTTTCCCCAGGTTTCTTTTAGAATTATTTCCAATTTGGAGCCTAATTTATCGTTCGAATACTTTAGCATATTGATAGTATACAATCCTCTCCACAAGTTTTGTTATTCTTTAAAGATCTAATGAACTCTTTAATTTCTTTTAAATCTGGAGGTTGCGATTTTTTTTCGTTATTTTTCATAAAATTAAAAATTTCTTTGGGATCAAGGCAATTTATTAATTTTTCAAAATAACTGGCTAGTCTTCTTAAATTTTCAATCGTGTTCATTATTAAGTTTTCTTCTTCGTTTTTAAAGTTTGTGCAAATCGAGTTAAAAGTGAAAAGTTTAAACTTAAAGGCTCGGTAAAATTCTCTAGTGTTATTTTTAGTAAAATTTTCTTCTATTTCTCGGCCTCTTTGTTTTTCAAAATGTCTTTTTTCTAAAAATTTTAGACATCGTTTTAATTTCTATCCAAATTTTAGTGTTTTCTTCAAGTGGACTGGAATTAAATTTTTTCTAAATTTGTTCTCTTATAACAAGAACTTCTTGTTTTTATTACTTGTTTTACAGATACTAAAATATCCTCTCAGTAATATATAGTGTATAAACATTTTTTTTTTTAACCGTCTTTTAGAATAAAGTACGGCATTATTTTCGGTAGCATGATGGGAGTGGAGAGTGAAATTGCATTTTCTTTATGTCTTGAGGTATATGAGGAGTTTGAATATACCATTTACTTAAAATGTATCTTCTTATATAGAAGCATAAGTATAAAGTTTTTGCCTTTAAAATCCCCAAAACTGCCAGAACAATGTCATTGAAGTTTAGATATGCTGTAGCGGTAATGTGAAAATCTGGAGAAGATTGATCGAGTCATTTTTTAATTTAAGGTCACAACAGATAACATAACCTCAATTTATGTTAACTTTATATTGGTGCATTTTTCATACGCGCTTATACAATGAATTAAAGGTAAAATTAAGAATGAATTAAAGATATGCAACGTGTATAGTCTACTAGTTATTTTTAATAATTTCATCAAATTACGGTTATAATAATCCAATCTTCTTAAAAATAGAAAATGTATTTTAATATTAAATTTTTTAAAAAAATACTCGATCAATCGCAACCAAATTTTTATCGAGGTGTCTTGGCATTACTGAGAAGGATTTTAGGTATACATTTCATCTCGAAAAATCTCGAAAAAAATATATATGTATATGTAATAGTGGAGATTTTCCGATTGAAGCACAAACTTTAATGAATTGTGAACCAAGATCACTGTGTAAGCTGGGTTTGCACTGAATGATTATGAACATATAAAAATTAATTTCTAGATTTTTTTTAAATTCCTATTTTCAAAGGTTAAATGCACTTTTGAATTTGTTTTTGAATCCCTGATTTTTTTAAATTTCTCAATACAAATGAAGAAATCTACGTGATATTTGATGAGTGTAATCTGCATGTCAATAAACCAATTTCTAGATTTTTGAGATTTGACCTTGAAGGGAATAAAGAAAGCTAAAAAAAAATTTTGAACAATGATTATAAATTTTCCCAATCCCGACTTTACCTAGTAACCGAGATAATCAGTAGATTTGGGTTTGCAAATACTCTTCATATAAAGATTTATAAACCGTTTTCGGGGTTTTTTAATTCCCATTTTTTAAGGGGTGCAAGGTGTACGATGCCACTGTTATTGAATGCGTGGCTGGCTGCACCTGCCTCCGGTTACTTGACTAAAAAACATAAAATACAAAGATTGACCCGCAATTGAGAAACGCAAGTAACCATATAACACCGGCGAAGTTGCGAGGGGGAGCTAGTATATATATATATATAATTTATAATTTCTCGGCAAACAATCGTCCGATTTTCAAAATTCAAACGAGATATTTGAAGGCTAACTTTTGCATGCATCAGCTACACTCTCCAGCTACCAGATAACGGTTATTAGGAAATTTTCGAGTATATATAAAGTTTGTATGATTTTTTTTCTATCGTACGACGCGAGAACCAACTGACCATTTTTTTTTTTTTTAATTTGGTCCTGGGAAGGTTTTAAGCCATCGACCGAGGCGCTAATTCCCTTGAAGGTTAAGATATTAAAAATATTCATTATTTCTGTACCCCCAAGGAGGGTGGAGTTTTGAATTAAAGATATTCGTTAAGGAAAAGTTAGATTAATTCTTTTGTTTCATTATTATATTTCTTCCAGCACGGCAAAGAAGTAAGTTATGAATTTTTCGTCGTCAAAGGTGTGTGTACTTTAGTTATCGTAGTTACTATTATTCTGTCTTTTGTAATTTAGTTTCTTTCTCAGGTTTCTACAAAGCCTGAATACTGTAATTATTATTTATCACCAGTATTCTCACAACTACGAGGATAAAGTACAGTACCGGGGTTCCAGGAGGTGGAGCCGTCTGGGTACATGAGAATGGCGAGGAAATCAAGCTCTGCGACCATGGGGTCGGTCTGTTGGCCCTGGGAGGCCCCGAGGAGATCGATTTGGCTCCAGGATTCGCCTGAGAGGCTGACCTGAGCCTCAGGGTCCAGGCCCTGGCTAGACGGGCCGGCTAGTATATATATATATATATATATATAATTTACTACTACGTCCCTGCTGAAGTCCCGAAGCACTTAATTGATATTCGCTAGTAAGTTGTGAGTTTTTCGCTAGTTAAAAGTTTTTAGCTAATTAAGAGGAGTTTTTTTAATCAGATATTACATATAATGTTTTATTAGTTATCGATAATTTAAACGCAAGAAAATTTTACGCGACTGGATTTTATTTTATTTAGCCATTTCTTTATTGATAATTTACCTTTTTATTAAGATTTGTTAACGTCGACCCAGTAAACGGTAATTCAGTTCTGTATTTGTCCGTTAACGCCTTAATGACTTTGGAGTTTTATAAAAACTTTCGTAAACAGAGCTTTAAGTTATAAATCTTTCTTTTATTTTTTAAGTTTATTATTATCTTTTATTTAATTAATAATATATTTACATTTATAATGAATTCGTTTAAGCAAAAAATTAAATTAAAATTTTTCTTAATAAAATTTTATAATATAATTATTTTGAATCTCAGAAAAAGTTTATAATTTAAAAAAAAAACGGGAACGATTAATTTAATGTTAGTAGTACTGTGAAGGAAAAATTCCATTTTTTATAAAGGCAAGTCATTCGAATATTAAACCTTTATATCAAAGCATGAATTATTTAAAAACATTCAACGACTGAAGTAAAATAACGGTGAAAATAGTGTTTTTTAATAAGGAAAACTCATTAGTTGTTTTGTAAATTAATACAAAAGGTTAGCAGTGTACGGAAAATACTTTTTTTAAGCCTTATTAAATTGCTTTGTTGAAAAAAGTGAATGCGAGTTATAAATTCATTTTTTCCCTTATTAACAAAACAAAAAATCAATATTTTTATTATTATTATAATACTTAACGATGATAAAATAATTTATATAGACACTGTATATAAGTACACATACATATATTTTTTTATATTTTAAAACAAATATTTTTATTTTAAAAACGCATTCATACTTTTTATTAACGTCTTACCGTATATTTGTTATAGGAATATTTTTTCCAACATGTTTTGCCGCACCAATGTATCACCATCATCAGGAAATGAAACTTATCCAAATAACCTTTCGACAGTGTTATACACATAACATCACACGACAATATTACATATTAAATTAATATATTTACAAGACGTCGTATTACTTTTTACACATTAAATATAATTCATTAATTTAATTCTACCGCTCACCTGTGACGTTATAACGTAGCAGATGACTACTACATCATTTTTCGGGGTGCGGATGCGATTTTTCAAAAATATTTTTTCCAAATATTGTTATTTTTTCATTGTTAAAAAAAATTGAAGAAAAATTGTCCTTAATTAGGCAAAATCTCCAGATATTGCGGATGACGTTGTTGTACACCCTCACCCCTCTGGTCTTTTAAGTTGAAAATTTAATAGCATCAATTCCCCATATATGTAGAATTAATCTGACCAAGTTTTGTCAAAATCGTTCCAGTAGTTCTGGAGATATAAGGTGATTTAGAGGCCGACGCCAAACAGATGTACATACAAACATTAATATTCGGAAGATTTCCATCTAGTTTTTTGTTTTAGGTGTCAAAACGTCAAGATTCGATGAAAACAGCGATATATATATACTAGTATTTTAGTAAAAATACGATGGAAAAAAATCATAACCGAAAAGTTAATATATACATACACTCACATATGTAATTTATTATAATAACGTGAAATTGTCATTTTGAAGTAGATTTCTTCTTCTAAAAATGTTTTTCAAGTGACAAAGTTATGAAACTACTCCAGTTGTACAACCGTAAAGAGAATTTTTAACAAAAAAGTGTAATACTGTTTTCTTCTTACCGAACTGTGGATCAAGGGTGTGCAGATGCTGTTTTTTTTTTTTTTTTTTTTTTTTTTTTTTTTTAAGTTATAATCTGGCTTCCGATAACAAGCTGTTACAGGATCCATCTTAAATTTAAGTAAAAAAAATATTGAAAAAATCTCAATTGACGGTTTATTTTAGTAACAGGTAAATAAAAATCCAACTCAAAAATTGTTTAATATTTAACTTTTTCCTATTAATTTATTATAAATTTTTATATTATGTCGAACATTAGTATATATGCTATAATTTACAGGTTTGATACATGAAAATGTAGAAACTTAAAAATATTTAAAAAAAAAAACAATTGTCTACATTATTATTGTCCTGTTTCAATACTTTGTAAAATAAAATAATAAAAATAAAAATTATATAACTTATAATTACGAACATTGTTTTCGACATCTTATATAATACATATTTATTTTTTAAAGAGCGATTTTTATCGAACAAAAAAAGGAAGATATGATAATAACTATGATATGATATGAAGTTAAATGTGAAAAATTCAGAACAATTAGTTTAACTAGTCATGCATCAAAAATCTTAACTACAATTCTATACAGAAGAATTGAGAGGAGAGTGGAAGAAGTGTTAGGAGAAGACCAATTTGGTTTCAGGAAAATTATAGGGACAAGGGAAGCAATTTTAGGCCTCAGATTAATAGTAGAAGGAAGATTAAAGAAAAACAAATCAACATACTTGGCGTTTATAAACCTAGAAAAGGCATTCGATAACGTAGACTGGAATAAAATGTTCAGCATTTTAAAAAAAATTTAAAACAATTTAGATTCGGAGTAACAGTACAAGGTGAAAAGACAAAGATGCTACGATTTGCTGAAGATATAGTAATTCTAGCCCAGAGTAAAAATGATTTAGAAGAAACAATGAATGGCATGGATGAAGTCCTACGCAAGAACTATCGCATGAAAATAAACAAGAATAAAACAACAGTAATGAAATGTAGTACAAATAACAAAGACGGGCCACGGAATGTGAAAATAGGAGGAGAAAAGATAATGGAGGTAGAAGAATTTTGTTATTTGGGAAGTAGAATTACTAAAGATGGACGAAGCAGGAGCGATATAAAATGCTGATTAGCACAGGCGAAACGAGCCTTCAGTCTGAAATATAATTTGTTTACATCAAAAATTAATTTAAATGTCAGGAAAAGAATTTTGAAAGTATATGTTTGGAATGTCGCTTTATATGGAAGTGAAACTTGGACGATCGAAGTATCTGAGAAGAAAAGATTAGAGCTTTTGAAATGCGGTGGTACAGGAGAATGTTAAAAATCAGATGGGTGGATAAAGTGAAAAATGAATAGATGTTGCGACAAATAGATGAAGAAAGAAGCATTTGGAAAAATATAGCTAAACGAAGAGACAGACTTATACGTCACATATAAAGGCATCCTGGAATAGTCGCTTTAATATTAGAAGGACGGTAGAAGGAAAAAATTGTGTAGGCAGGCTACGTTTGGAATATGTAAAACAAATTGTTAGGGATGTAGGATGTAGGGGGTATACCGAAATGAAACGACTAGAACTAGATAGGTAATCTTGGAGAGCTGCATCAAACGAGTCAAATGACTGAAGACAAAAAAAAAATTATTATAACAGATGTACATGATTTATAGTAATTTAACAATTGTCGTTTACTTCTCCATTATTTAGATGAAATAGAATATTTTAGTTTAAACTCTAATCCGACAAGCCTTTTTATCTCAAATTTTTCTTTAAATAAAAGAAGAAATTTGGATTTCAGCTATTTCTTACGCTGTAAATTTCCAAAATATATTTCCGTACATTAGTTACGAGCTTATTCGGCCAATTCCAATCTGTCAACTATTAGATTGAAATATACTAGTATTTACGAGTACAATCGATTTTGTTTATTCGATCTGGTATTTTGTACAAAATACAACCATAATTAAAAAAATTCAATGTTTTTATATGAAAAGTAATTTAATTCTAAAAAGTTAGCGTATTAAATAAATTTGTACGTCAATTTTTAAGTTAGCCGGTCTTATCTAGCGGTTAACCTTGTCGTTGCAAATTACTTTTTTAGCAGTTTATTTTCCAGGTCGAAGGTTGTGAGGTTCGAACCCTAGAAAAAACTAGTCGCTTTTGAATACTAGACGGATTACATACCGGTGTACTTTGGCGGTCGAGGATCAATTAACCACACGTTTCAGGAACGATCGGCCGTAGTTTGTACACGACCACCTCATTTACATCACATTCATATCATTCTCATCTCATTGGGCCGCGGTAGGAGTTACTTATTTTTCACGCTAGTTGAACAGATTGCAACGTGCTCATTAAGAGAATAATTTTGAATTTAGTAAAGAATTATTTTTTTTATTTCGTGTACAGGACGTCGCATTCGGTGATCTGGTAAAAATTGCATTATTCAGTTTATTCTCTTAAAATGAAACGAATTTACTAAAAATATAAAAAATAAAAATACAAAAACAATTACAAAAATATATTTGATTACATATAACAATTATTTTTTAAAAAAGATTTTTATTTAACTAATATTAATATTAATATCAATAAAAAAAGGAAACAAATTAGAAAAAAACTCTAAAAAGTAAAAAATAAGAATTAAGTCAAATTGAAAATTTTAAACAAAAGTGATTTTTATTTTTATTTTTTTGGATGTGAAATTTCGTAAAAGTGTCTGTGCGGACGTGTGTGCGCGCGCGCGTATTGCAGTAGTTTAGGTAATATACCATTTGTTAATAACAAAAGTAATTTTTAAACTAGATTTTTATTTTATTTTTTTGGATGTGAAATTCTGAAAAAGTGCCTGTGCGTGCGTGCGTGTGTGTGTGTGTGTGCGCGCGCGCGCGTATTGAAGTAGTTTAAGTTAATAACGCAGGATTGGTTGGGCCAAAAATGAACAAATTTGACGTAGTGTCTTTTACAAATGAAAGTGTATTCATGGCACTAGTCTTACAAGATTATGTTACTGTTACATCAGCGATGCATCTAATCTTTTTTTTTATTTTTGTAAATTTTGTAAGTTATTATACTATAAATTATTTAATTAAATATAGTTTTAAATTTTACCCTGTTACATAGATAGCATACCAATGACGTAATAATTTTATGCAGTATGAATTATATTTCAATAATTAAAAAGTCTAGCTGAATATAAGAAAGACATTTTTTAATTATATTATTTATGAAAATTGTACTTCTTCCGTATCTCTACAATTAAAAGCAAATAGAGTGTAATTATGAATTAGCTTATATAAAGTAAATCAATCAGAAACGATAAGAAAAAACTGCATTGATACACAAGATAACATTTTAATAGTCCCAATAGCAGAAGAAAATTTGTTTGAATATGAACGCAATCGCGTTCATATGAACAACGATAAAAATATGAGACGAGTAAAATAAAACGTATAAATAGTTGTGTGATATTAAAAATACGATGTTATTTGTTTAACACAATAGTTTCAACAGTACGTTTAGGTCATAAAATGTTAGATCGGTTTTTTGTTTTAATTTTAGTTGTGTGTCGGCTGTTTTAATATTTGACTAAAAAAACGAAAAACAACTAGCAGTGTGTAACTACATCGTAGTGTGTTATGATTGATGACATGCATCTATATACAGACGACTTTTGTATTTCATGTTCGTTACAGTAGTTGTATAGAATGTTCCGAACACTACCGAAAGTTGCCGATTAACAAAACAGCCACCAGTGAAAGATTGTTACCAGTCGCGTACGTTGTTATTTGTGCTTGTACTATGTAACCTGTCTGAATGGTTTAATTACTGTAAGTTCTATTTGTATTTTAATTTGTTATTGTATTATGTTATGTAAGTAGTATTAATAGTATGTTAAATACGATTAATAGTATTTTAATATTGTTTTTAACCTCTCATTCCGTAATTATTTTAATACATGTGAAAGATAATTAAATTCTTTAATATTTGTTTTAAGAAATAAGAGATTGTAAGTAGACTCGAATGTTAGGTATTTCTCCGATTTGTTATACGTATTACACAATAATAATCTTAATTTACAAAAACTAATTAAAATAGCAGTAATTAAAAAATTATGAAATGATGTTTTATATAACTTATCTACGACATCTAGCAGAAATCTCGCGATAATGTTTGTTTAACATGTATGTTTTGATTAAAGAAAATTAGGATATCACAAATAGGCAGAATTTAAATTTTACGCTTCCATTATAAAATTTCAGTTCATTTGAAAATGCAATTTAACGATTTAATGGATTATTGTAATGAATTTGTAGTATTCTATTGTTTAATATAAATTATTTATTTATGTTGGTCGACAGATATTGCTATAATTGCTTTTATATTGAATTTTTAAACATTCACTTAATAACTTTTATTTCAATACGAATCCAATACTCCGCCATTTTCGTACATTTTATAACTGAAATTTAGCATCGTGCCAAAATTAGTTTTTGTTTTAAATTGGGAAATGATTAAAAAAAATGGGTAAATTCTATTCTCATATATGTTCACACACACACACACACACACACACACACACATGTGTGTATATATATAGACATATGTATGTATGTATATATATATATATATATATATATACATACATATTTTTTTTTTGTCTTCAGTCATTTGACTGGTTTGATGCAGCTCTCCAAGATTCCCTATCTATTGCTAGTCGTTTCATTTCATTATACCCTCTACATCCTACATCCCTAACAATTTGTTTTACATATTCCAAACGTGGCCTGCCTACACAATTTTTCCCTTCTACCTGTCCTTCCAATATTAAAGCGACTGTTCCAGGATGCCTTAGTATGTGGCCTATAACTCTGTCTCTTCTTTTAACTATATTTTTCCAAATGCTTCTTTCTTCATCTATTTGTTGCAATACCTCTTCATTTGTCACTTTATCCACCCATCTGATTTTTAACATTCTCCTATATCACCGCATTTCAAAAGCTTCTAATCTTTTCTTCTCAAATACTCCGATTGTCCAAGTTTCACTTCCATATAAAGCGACACTCCAAACATATACTTTCAAAAATCTTTTCCTGACATTTAAATTAATTTTTGATGTAAACAAATTATATTTCTTACTGAAGGCTCGTTTCGCTTGTGCTATTCGGCATTTTATATCGCTCCTGCTTCGCCCATCTTTAGTAATTCTACTTCCCAAATAACAAAATTCTTCTACCTCCATAATCTTTTCACATTCAGTTGTCCATCTTTGTTATTTCTACTACATTTCATTACTTTTGTTTTCTTCTTGTTTATTTTCATGCGATAGTTCTTGCGTAGGACTTCATCTATGCCGTTCATTGTTTCTTCTAAATCCTTTTTACTCTTGGCTAGAATTACTATATCATCAGCAAATGGTAGCATCTTTATATTTTCACCTTGTACTGTTACTCCGAATCTAAATTGTTCTTTAACATCATTAACTGCTAGTTCCATGTAAAGATTAAAAAGTAACAGGGATAGGGAACATCCTTGTCGGACTCCCTTTCTTATTACGGCTTTTTTCTTATGTTCTTCAATTATTACTGTTGCTGTTTGGTTTCTGTAAATGTTAGCAATTGTTCTTCTATCTCTGTATTTGTACCCTAATTTTTTTAAAATGCTGAAAGTTTTATTCCAGTATACGTTATCGAATGCCTTTTCTAGGTCTATAAACGCCAAGTATGTCGGTTTGTTTTTCTTTAATCTTCCTTCTACTATTAATTTGAGGCCTAAAATTGCTTCCCTTGTCCCTATACTTTTTCTGAAATCAAATTGGTCTTCTCCTAACACTTCCTCTACTCTCCTCTCAATTCTTCTGTATAGAATTCTAGTTAAGATTTTTGATGCATGACTAGTTAAACTAATTGTTCTGTATTCTTCACATTTATCTGCCCCTGCTTTCTTTGGTATCATTACTATAGCACTTTTTTTGAAGTCTGATGGAAATTCCCCTTTTTCATAAATATTACACATCAGTTTGTATAATCTATCAATCGCTTCCTCACCTGCACTGCGCAGTAATTCTACAGGTGTTCCGTCTAGTCCAGGAGCCTTTCTGCCATTTAAATCTTTTAATGCTCTCTTAAATTCAGATCTCAGTGTTGTTTCTACCATTTCATCCTCCTCAACTTCCTCTTCTTCCTCTATAACACCATTTTCTAATTCATTTTCTCCGTATAACTCTTCAATATATTCCACCCATCTATCGACTTTACCTTTCGTATTATATATTGGTGTACCATCTTTGTTTAACACATTATTAGATATATATTACATACATATATACATATATATATGGACTGTTCAGAAGTCAATCGGTGTAAGTCACTGATCTTCAGTTTTGACATATTTAAGGTTTTACAAAAAATGCTACAGAAAATTTACTAAATAAGATATAAAAGCATTTTATTATTTTATTTTATCACAGAGATGTATTTAGTTTATTTATAAAATAATTGTTATAAAAAAATTATCATAGACATAGATTTACAGAATACATTAAAAAAAAAATGTGACTTACTTGTTCTGTCCACTGATAATTAAATTAACAGATATTGACTTTGTTCAAGTAATAAGCCTAAAACACTTGTAATAAAAATATTATACTCTACATTTCAATGAAATAAAAATATAAATATAATGTAATCTAATTTTCTGTCTAAAAAGTTTGAAGATTAGTATTAATAAAGTTATTGTTTTAAAGATACCCAGTGAATTAAAAAATAGAATGATTAACACCAAAAATTAAAAACAAATATTCAAGTATTTTTATTAAAATTGAAAACTTTACAAAAAAAAAATTTAATTAGAAACTGTAAACAGTTAACAACATTTAGGAGTAGATCAGCTCATTTAACCATCAGATGTGTCACTTATTTGAACTATTATCACTACTTTGTAGCTGTAAAGATAATAAAGATGCAGATGATCCACGAGTGTTAATGTAATAAATAATGTAAAATAATGTAATTTTCACTTTAGTTGGGAAGAGTTTTATAATATCTATGGTACAGTGGGGGAATAAATTTCAATAAATCTAGCATATCTTTTTTTCTGTAATAGTTCTGAGCGTCTCATAAAGCTGATCTTGTTGAAATGATTTTAAATCTAATGGTCTTCCTCATTTACTAACTTTCTTTAAAGAAAGTTCTTCAAATGGAACTTCAAGTTTAAGAGTTTCTTTGAACAGAATCACATCAGGACGCCCTTTTATATATCTTATCCATTTCATCTATAACCACTTTACATTATTTCCATTTTTTGTCATTTTTCTGTTAGTAATAGCTTCTTCTAATGACTTAGTTGATAGAAAATCTGACCTTTTCATTTTTGACAATAAAAGGTTTATTTTTTTTTTAACATTTTACTATATTAATCCAGTCTCTAGGGCTATATATGTACTGCTCTTTCTTAGCTTTTGACTCAATTACCGCAAAGTCTGCATCATTGGGCAGTTACCTATGCACTGATACAAGGAATTTCTGATCAATATGATTGGCTGATATATATCTTATAATAACTAATTTTAATAAGGTTAAAGACATTTTTATATTACGGTTCTGCCCTGAACAACAATCTGAATACATTGTTATAAATTTGTAATTAGATGCATATTGCATTAAGTGCTTTACAACACATGAAGCTCTTGGGAACCTCTGGATCCTGAGATCTCATCCCATATGTAGTACGTGTAGCCAAATTATCATTAAAATTATGGCTTCCGAAATTGTAAACATACATGTTGGTTTTATAGTAAGCTACTGAGCACGTGCTTTGTAAATGCTAAAGCCTTTTGCAAGTCAATACAAAAAACAAAAATCTCATCATTTGCCAATGCTTTATCAATTGACAAAGAATCACATGCAAGTTGGACTTTCACCAAGTGAATGTTTTTAAAATCACTTGCTTCTCTTCTAATTTCTTCAGTTTCCCCATACTTTATTTTATTTTGTATGCAATCACATAGCTGTCAAGTATCTTTTGATGGTGGTTTAAAGTGGAGGTTAAACTTAGTGGCAAATATATGATAGTACATTTTCTCTTTGACTTGGAACGTTCTTCTAAATAAAGTTGTTACATTTTATGTATAGTTAGGTCAGGATTAAGGTAACAACTGTTTGAATTATTAGAAAGAGTATAATGACTTTTATGAATTGGGAATGATTTAATGTACTTTTCAACATCAGAAGTATCAACTTCTAATTGTTCTCTGTGACCTCTTCCATCTATAAGGGCAGCAGTTTCTGTTTGTGTGCATTTATATAAATGACAATCGCCTATCTGAATTGTATCTAAAATAATGTTTTACAAACTTGAACAGTTTTCTTTGCAACAGGCAAAAAGTATTTCAAGGATTTATTTTTTGGGCCTCTAGATGAATCCCTGGACCGTTGTCATTTCACTTCAGCATTTTGAATAAGACCAGGATGTAAATACTCCGATTTGTGTAAAATTTTCCATTGTACTTTCTGTTTTTCAACCTTTTCCAGTTACCTTCATTCCTTTGCATTTTTCTTCCTCTAGTTTCACGATCAACATTGTCATTATCAGCTTGCAGCTCTGATGTAGATGAATGATTTTTACTTTGGCTGGTTACGGCACATTTGGTTGCATTATCATCTGAAGACACACAAACAAACCCAGCATTAATATTTAATAGATTACAATAGTAATAAATTAAAAATTGTAAAATACGACTTGAATAAAATTATTAATAAAAGTTAATTCAAACGAGTCAACAAGAGTATGCACAAATCTGGTATTACTTTCAAAATTTCTGTAAATTAAACTTACATTTTAGAAGAAAAATTCTATAAATATTACAAGGCAAATTAATAGGAAAACTTAAATCTCTTACAATATCTTATCACAGGAAATATCACAGAAAAAACAGTCAACAATAATAAAATAACAGAAATTTTATGTCTACTTTATATTATTACCAAGAAAAGATTGCATTTTAAGAATATAAGGATACAATTGCAACTATATAAATTGTATATTTAAAAAAACAATTTAAACATTTTAGAATTGAACTGTAATACAATAAACTTTACTGGAAAATTAAAGGTTAAAATAAAAGTAAGGATATAAATTTTTATAGGTTAATTTAATTTTTATAAGTAAGAAATAAAAATATCTTCCCTGAACTTGAACTGTCATCTTTAGAGCTAGGTAAAGAAAACATCTTCAATATCACTACTATCCATTTTTTAAATTAATATAATTATATTTGTTTCAATACTGGGAGAGAACGTCTGACGCAAATCAATAATTCACTGACTTACTTAGAATGGCCACTGAACTTTTTGTAAAATAATTCCATAAACAAAACAGCTGCTGCTATCTTCAGGATATAAATGTAAATACTGTCTTACTTGTTTGTGCCTCTGAAAATATAGCATACTAGCTCCCAGGCGCAGCTTCGCTCGCGCTATATGGTTACTTGGTGGTCAATCTTTTTATTTTATATTTTTTAGTCAAGTAACCGGAAGCAGGTGCAGTCAGTCTCACATACAGTAACGATGGCATATCGCATTAACCGTTGCTCCGTTGTTTCAGTCGAGCGGGATCGGGCTGTGTGTAATCGGTCGCTTTCCAATCTTGACTGTCTTTCGTCTTTAATCTCTGCCGCACGAACAGTTTTCATCATACGTGCTTTTTTTGTATTTCTCCCTATTGAAGAATGTCTTTTAGGCATAGTATGATGTTTTGAAAAAAGATCACAGAATTTAAAAGATTGCAGTTAAATACTTTACCCGCTTTAAATTAGTAATACACACATGATAAAAAAAGCAGCTATTTATTTATGTTTTTAAACAGCTGTAAAAAATTGTAAATGAATGAATCGTAAAAATGTAATTTTTAGGATAAACTTAGGATGTTAATCCTAAGTTTATTCCTAAACTTAGGAATAACTGTACGTTAAAACCTCAGCCCTTTTCAGAATTAATCAATTCAATGTTGAAAAAAAATGTTAGCTAAAAATTAAATTTTTCTTGAAATCAAAGTCATTTTGAAAATTAAATAAGCTTTAAAGAGGAAATAAAGTGTTTTAAATTTCGTTATGTCGGAGGTCCAAAAAAATTAGCTTATGTTCACTGCGGGGCTTCAAAGTGTAGGTGTGAAAAAGTTTTGACAAATCTGTCCGGTAGATCTCGAGTTAAGTTGGAACAGACAGACAAAAAACATTGATTTTTATATATATATATATATATATATATATATCTTTATCCATCTTTATATATATATATATATATATATATATATATAAAGATGGAGGTAAGTTTTGAAAAAATCAAGAAATTTCAGATTTACTGACTTACACTGATTGACTTCTGAACAGTCTATATCGTCGTTACACAATAGCCGCACCCAAAATTTCGTTATTTACATGCCGATTAAATGATTTGGTTTGAGTTAAATTTAGTTAAGAATAATTTTATATTTAGTTAGGTTAAATGAGATAAGTTGAGCAGAAATCTTGAGTTATGACTCTGTATTCGTCGGATGACTGTAGGTTTATTTCAGATTTATAAATTACTTATAAACCAATATAATCTAATATAGACGTAACTAAACTCGATTTAAATAAAATAACTCGATTTAAATAAAATATCACTTATTTAGTCCGCAAATAATGCACATTGCATTTTCACAATGCTGAATTATGAAATTTTTATTGAGTGTACTGTGCATTATTCGAGGTAATTAACTCGGGCGAAAGTCGTTTCAAACGAATAATTTCAGTTTTCGCAAATAACTTCAGCCCTAAATAAGGTAAATTACTTATAAACCAACATAATATAATCTGAACGTTACTAAACTGGACTTAAGTAAAATTATCACCGAAACCAAATAATTTAATCCGAAAATAATGCGCATTGCATTGTTACGAATTTCATAAAAAATCAGAGACGAGTCTGTAACTGTATATGATTACCAAAGTTTTTTCAAGAAAAGAAAACGGTTTTAATCTGATTTTTTAGCTTTTACTAGGTTTGTTATTTTCCTCTCAAAGTTGATATAAGAGAGGTGATGACTGGCAATGAAAAGATCTAACCGGCGGGCCTGTCGGACTAGATTTATGGCCGGCGGACGGAGAGGCCCGTTTGAATAGATAACCCCCTGGGCTGTGCTTTGTTTCTGGATCTGGCCCGGGTAGGGTGAAACAAAAATGAAAAAAAAAGTTGATATAAGAAACCCTTGTATGTGAAAACAATTTTTGCTATTCGGTTTTAAAGTTTGGTTGTAAAAAGGATAAACGATCGGGTTGGGTTATATCTAGACGTTGAAGTTTTTTATATTTCAAACCTAGTGATCCCGGTTTAATCGCTTGTACTTAAATATGAAACAGATTGTTTCATATTTAATAATTTATTTGCTTATAATTGTCGTTAGAAATAGATGAAATTATTAGCCCTTCTTTTACGCACCGTCGTGTTCACAGACCTGTTTTTAACAGTAACGAAACGTTCAGTTACTACGCAGTCCCTTTTTGGTTTATTCAAATCAATGAAACCAGTTTTTAACAGTAAATTTTACGGTTAAGCGTACTGTTTATTTTAATTTCTGTAGAAATTAAATTAATTTTAGATAATTTGTGATCAGGTATAATCATCTTATGTTATAACAATATTTAATATAGTCTGTTTTCGTTTACTTTACTGATTTCTGCTTTGCAGTTTGATACTTTAGTTAATGTGGGTAAAATTATAATCGTTTTGAATTTACTGAACCCAAAATTCAACGAAAATTTACCGGGTTAAGTTGAAATATTTCTAGGTTAAAAAAAAACTGGGAAACAACCCGGTTGACTTTTTTTTATATGCACTAGGCAACTTTGCTAAAGAAATCCGTACTCTCGTATTAACGCCACTGCAGCTACAGATTTATTTAAACTTGAGTATTTATTTTATTGAGTCTCTTCATTAATTTTAAGAAATGGTTATTTATATTTATTTATTTTATAAATATAATTTAACCAAACTTAACCTACGCTCGCTTCGCTCGCTAACCTTGACTAATTAACACCGTAATTTTTTGAGTATTTATTTAATAAATTCAGTAATTATTGCAATTATTGATTATGTAATAATAATAATTTTAATTTAATAAAGAGACTGTTTTGAATCTATGTTAAATTCTATATCGGTCCATTTTCCACCGAAATCCGATTGACTACTTTGTTTTTAAATAAAGCTGTAGCTGCGGTGGCGTTATACGTAAGTACCGAAATCCTGAATTGAATTCCTAAAAAATTGAATAATAGTGTGTACTATTACTTTGCTTTTAATTAATTGTTTTAAAAACTTTTCAGCACTACAGTAAAAGGGTAACTTAAAATTAGTTTTTACCATATAAACTTCGTTGGTTTACGAAGTATTATTAGATTTCGAGATAATTATTGTACGGGCTGCATACCTAGGGTGTAGGGTAAAATAAAAATTAATAAAATATTTGAGTTTAGAATTACAGTTAATATAAGCATTTTTCAATCTGTTTTCACAGCCTGTTCATTATCACGTTAAGACTAATAAACCAAATAGATTTTTATCTCTTTTTGTCTGTCGCATAACCGATACGATGCCGCCGTCATGTAGAGCTAAATGATGGACTTGGCTTAGCCTATCATATTACACATACGAACAGCAGGCTTGTTCGTTTGAGTATTATTTTTCATAACAAAATATAAGAAGCGAGGATCTTTAATAGAATATATAAGCCCGTAAACGCGGTTTCTACAGGATATATGATCGATAAAATCGATCGATGAGATTTTAAATTCCAGATCGCATCTATACCGTGGAATGTGCTTGTTTGCTGATAGATAATATTCCCTATTTCCCACACAGGCCTCCTATCTTCCACAAACACACACGTACTGCAAGACACTCTTAATTCGTTAATTATTTAATATATTTTACACGTCAAAATACAAAGTATCTATCTTAGTGTATTAGTTCATTAAACTTTTAGGCGTTTACAAAGTTGCTGAAAACTTTAAATAGTTTTAATCCGTTAACGAAGTGTTTATAACAAAACTTTTGTAAAGTTATTCGTTGATTTCTTGAAAGAGTTTTCGTTATTCTTGTGTTGGTTGTTCACTAGGAACGGTAATACCGTAAACTAATGGTAAAGAGTGATCGTAAAGTCGCGCAGCCCAATTTTTTTTTTTTCTAGGAATGACAGTTAAATTTGTAAAAAAATATTTTAATTAGGATAATTTTTTTGTGTGACAGAATAGTGTACGGTAGCACTGCTAGATCACGCTTCGGGTAACAGTGGCACCAAGCAGTTTGTTCAATCCGAGCAGTAGTGCCCTTTACGCAAGATTAACGCGTCTTGTTGTGAGTTTCTGCGAATCGAAATCGTACACGGAGTGTCAAAAAAAAATTTAAATGCTTTTCCAGATGCTAATGTGGCACACAAATCCATATATCGTTTATTTAATCGTTTTTGGGATACAGGTAGTGTGCGTGTCCGTAAGCGTACCGGCCGTCCAACTGTTTTAACTGACGACAGTCTGTAGACGATAAATGAAACTATTATTCGTTTTTCAGAAAAGCCTTTTCTAAAGATTTCTAGTCAGATCGGGCTATCTTACGGAAGTGTTCATAAGGCTGCTAAAGTTTAAAAATTACATCCGTACCGGATTAATCCGTAACTCATCGGGTCCAGGAATCAGATAAAGATAAACGAATGCAGTATTGTGGGTGGTTTAGAAGTTTCATTCGAAAATGACTTACATGTTCTAGACAAGGGTTTTTTCAGCGATGAAATTTGGTTTCATCTTAGCAGGTATGTTAGCAAACAAAGTTAAAAAATATGGTGTTCAGAGAACCCACATGTGTTCTATGAACAGCCATTATATTCGCAAAAAATTGGGGTTTGGCGTGGTGTATCTGGTCGGAGAATTGTCGGGCCTATATTTTTTTTGGACACCATCGCAGCTGAACGGTATCAATAAATAATCATGCAGTTTATAGGTTTGCTACATGCTGATACACGTGCAAGATGGAACAGCTTCACACACCGCGAATAATAGTATGCAATTTCTTAGATGACTGGATAATTTCTCGTGGTCTATGACCCCCTCGTTTACCGGACCTGAGTCTTCCAGACTTTTATTTGTGGGGCTTAAGATGTGTACTGAAACAACCCGCATACACTTGATAAATTTAAACAAAATATTGAGGACTGTATATCAAATATCACTGCTTCTACACCGAAAAAGGTCGCATACAATGTAAGAAAACGCGTTGATGCATGCAATGAAAATCACGGTGGACGTTTCCAGCACTTATAAACTTGTAAGTAATACTTTTCTAAATGTTAATATTATATTGTAAATTAATAAAAAGGCTTTCTAAAAAATAATTTATTGTCATTTGGATTGCGTGACTTTACGATCACTTGTTATAATGGTAATACTAATGGTGTATAGTAATATTTTACACCGTGCGCTAGGATGTCAATGTTTGATTTGTTTAAGAATGTTCTGTATGTTTATACTTTGCTTATATAAACCGTACTTTTGTGTTTTTTTTCTATAAATTCTGCGGATTCATTTAATTGCGTTGAAATTAAGTAATATGTTACTTATCAACATGAAAAAAAATTGCATTATGTGGCTTTGTAGTAGTGAATAAAATTACAGTAACTTTACTCATTTACAGTGTTATGACTTTAATACTGTAATTTACTATACAAAGCAAATATTTGAATCGAGTGGTAAAGCCAATAGCAAACTGGTGGTTTGCGAAACCAAAATTGTTTATACGAATCTGATGAGATTTGTGTAATATTTTGTAATGGTAATTAGACAGTAAAAATGTTTTAGTTATTTTTAATATCTTACTGTTTCATCGTTTCTAATTTATTTGTATAATACAAAATATTTATTATTTTTTGAATTTGTATTGAATATAATTTAATTAAATTAAATCGTTTTATTTATTTATTTTTTGTTGTGAAGCGTGTAGGTTGTGTATGGAATGAAGGAAATGAAAATGTCACGTGTAATCAAGATTCGAATACGAGAACTTCCGGATAAAAGGCCTAGCGCTACCTTTCCGACGCATAGGCCGATGATTAATATCACGTTAAAAATTGAATAAATCTGTCACATAAATGGCAAATTAGTTTTATTATATATATATATATATATATATATATAAATGAATTTAGCATTTTCTCATACCTTGATATGTCTGTTTTCAGTATTAATCATCACACTCTCACTGAGGGAGGACAACTCAAAACCTTTTAAGTAGAAAGGGTTGATTTCTGACAAATCGTCGTAAAGGGGGTTGAAAAATAAAAATTTTGACTTAAAAATTTCGGGCTACGACAGTGATAACTAGAATGGCGGACATTTAATGTTTTTCACAACTAATTTTGAAAGTAGTTAATCTCTTAAATAGTCTAAACAGTGAAACACTAAACAAATAAAATTTAGCAAATAGTACCACTTCAAAGCTGTCTTTTTTTTGAATGGCGCTAAATCTAACTGTGAAATATATTAAATGGATGGAATTTTGAACAGGGTTCTCGTGGGTCGACGTCTTTTACGTCAAAATTTTTGTTTTTCGATGCCCTTAAAATTGATTTGTTGCAACCCTACTCTTTCCGCTTAAAAGTATATATGCTTATATAATATATATATAAGCTGCCAATAAATACATATTGACAATATATATTGACAATAAATATATTTATATATAATGTCAATATCGAGTGTGTATCTGTTTTGTCTGTAAATATTAACAAATTTAAACTTGTTATTACCATTCATAATTAAATGAAATAAAAATACAATATGTTATGTAACATAACATAACATAATATAAATATATTGTTTAACCTTTCATTGCAAAACAATTTTTTTACGATGAATAATAATTCAGTAACAAACAAAAAACATTTTTTTTAAATATCAGAAGTCTTTAATAAAATAATATTTATGTAGTTTTAATTTTTTTTTAAATGTGTACATGTAATTTAATTGGCGTACACGGAAGTTATGTGTTGTCCACATCATTTTTTTATTCAGTTTATTTATTGCGGACTTAAAGAAACATTCGTTATATTAAAGAAACAGTTCTTTAAAAATTGTGTAATTACATATGAGATTTTATAGACCAACCAAATTTACAGATAAATCTATTTTGATTTCCTTCCCTCCTGATTGTTCCCAATAATTATTTTAATTTTTTTATCGAAATTTTTTGTTCAATTTGAAAATAGTTGATTAGTTGGTAAAGTTTAAATGTTTAAACTTTAATGTTATTTCTTTGATACATGTAGCTTAAAATAGTTTCTTGTTCGTTTTGTTATACAAAGCAACTTTAATTAATCCCAGTAATTGCTATTCGACAATTATTCTTGTTAAATTTCAAGAAAAGTGGTTTATTTTCAATTTATACACAATAAAACGTTTCTAACTTCTGCTCAAGGACTTCAAGAGGCAGACGCAATGCTTTTTTTTTGTTTTAAATTACACATCCTGCAGCTAAATTCATTAAGTTTCCTTAAAAAATACATTTTTGACAATTTTCTTTTGTTATTTTTCTCCAGGCAATTTGCAAATATATATATATATATATATATATATATATATATATATATATATATATATATATAATATTATACTTATCTGTTTAATTTATATTATATATATATTTTAATATTTTATACTATTTTCTATTCCCAATGTGTACGTAGCAATTTGTTCAACTTGTGAACAATAAGTAAAACCCATAATCCATGGGGTGATATGTGTGACATCTAAATGAGATGTAATTTTGTAAATTGACTCGTGCCTATTATTCCTTGGATGTACAGTTAATTGAACTGGAACCACCAAAGAACACCGGTACCCACTGGTCCAGTATTTAATACTTCCGTATAAAAGTAACTTATCCTTACTAGGATTGGAACCTCAAATCCTTCGACTTCGAATATTTAGTTTTTAAACGGCTAATTTGCGACGACGATTTTTACTAGTAAACCAACACGAAGGTTCTTTTTCTTCCTTTTTTGTTACCCTTCGGGATCACCGTTAGGAATGCTTCGGAGGGTAAGATGAAATGGCAACTTCGTAACATCTGAAAATGCCATGCCTGATCGGGATTCGATCCCGGGACTTTCGGGTGAAAGGCCGAGACGCTACCACTTGCGCCACGAAGGCCGGCCAATCCAGTGGTTTATGTCTATTTTAGATACTGGGATTTGCTTTTCGATGTCTTATAGTTGTGTAACTCAAATGTTGGTTTTTAGGTAAAAAAATGAAAATAGAAAAACACTGTTTTCTATGTTTTAGTTTATTTTTTGAGAAAAAAAAGTTGAATATCATTAAAAAAGTGGTTTTTGGAAAACCTTAATTATGCAGAAGAATTATTGTATCCATACAGATTCTTCCTTGCCAGGGACGATTTATCCATGCGAAGATTGTGGGAGCTATCGCATTTTATTTCCATCTTTACAACAAAAATTATTTATTAACTCGGCAGATATTTTTTTTTTTTTTTTTTTTTTTTTTTTTAATGAAACAAACTCGTTTTCCTGTAGAAAATGTTTATTTGATGTGCTAAATTTTTTTATTCCATGAAATATTTTTAACATTGGCTATGAAATTGATATCCCACATTATTCTACAATTAGTACCATAAAATTCGTGATCTTCAGTAATTTTTTTCTTTAATATAATTTTGTATTAAAATTGTTATTAGGATAATAATTATTATATTTTCTACTGTAGTTTCTATGTTGATTACTGTTTATCTTTCTTAGCTTTATTTTTTTATTATATGTTGAGGCGTTTCGGTATAATTACATTGTCAAAACTTATTGTTTTGATACTTTTAAATTTCTGTTAGTCTGTATATAGCGTTTAGTCAACGCCCATCCCTTTATTTGACGCCATACTTTATCTGGCCTTCTTGTTTATTTGTTATTAACGGTTATTCTAATCTTTTAATTTTATTTATCTATTTGCTGTTTTCAATAAGTTGAAGTTCTTCAAAAGGACCTATTCATTTATGATCGTTTTATTGTTATTTTTTAATTTGAAGATTTATAATCTTTTTTAAATCTTCATTCTTCTACATTTAATACAAAAAAATTGTTATGAATAATTTATTGTTGATTAATTAACTGGGAATTAATTTCATCGATTCTTCCATTTTCAGGGGTATGTTCTTCTTTTATTAAATGCGTAGCCTAATTAAAAGAATCTAGTTTTTGATTTTTAAAAGATGTCATGTGTTTCCTGTATTTTAATTTTAATTTTCTTCCGGTTTGTCCAATGTATGTTGCATCGCATTTACATTTTATTTTGTATATACCATTACTGTTGTAAATATCTTTTTCTTCTATATTACTATTAAAAATCGTTTTTAGTATTATTTGTTTTTATAGCCATTTTTATATTATATTTTCTAAAGAGCTGTTTAATTTGGTAAATTTCTTTCCCAGTAAATTTTAATTTACTCCATTCAAAGATTTCTTTATTGTTTGTTGTTTTAATTCTTTTTAATTTATTTCTGTTTTTATTCATTTTTCTGATCGTTTCTGTTTTGTACCCCGTTATTTTCTGCTGTTTGATGATAAATATTGTTTAACACTTTTATACGTGCCGGTTTCTTCTGTGGTAATTTATGTAGTTTATCTATCATGTATCTTCTTCTTTCTTTCTTTCCTGTTTAGCCTCCGTTAACTACCGTTTAGATAATTCTTAAGAGGATGAATGAGGATGATATGTATGAGTGTAAATGAAGTGTAGTCTTGTACGTTCTCAGTTCGACTGTACCTGAGATGTGTGGTTAATTGAAACCCAACCACCAAAGAACACCGGTATCCACGATCTAGTATTCAAATCCGTGTAAAAATAACTGGCTTTACTAGGACTTGAACGCTGTAACTCTCGACTTCCAAATCAGCTGATTTGTATCTAAAAGCAGCTAATTTTTGCTCAGTTGGGTGATTCGAATTGTACAGTACAATAAATTTTGACAGTGAAGTTATTCCAAAACGCTTCAACGTGTGATAAAAAAATGAAGATAAGAAAGGTAAACATTACTCAACATACAAACTTTCTGTTATATTAACTAGCTACATAAATTTTCATGTGTGGTTTATAGTTTTCTTTTTAACAATTTTTGAATATATAGCTACTTACACTCATACTAAATAAGTTTACTGAAATTTTGACTATGATACATTCTTTTTGTTAAGAATATCCTTTTTTATTATCGCATATTACACTTATGTTTATAAATAACTTATTAGAAAAAAATCTGAAAAAATAAGTTTATTATAATAATCAAAATTAAAACCGTGAAACACAAATCTTTACCTTACAACTCATAACTACTGCGTTGTTATATGGCCGACATAACTGAAATGTGTCTTATTAATTTTATTTTTACGTCTTAATAAAATTTTATAAATAAAAGCGACAGAAAATCAAGGTTTCAGATTTTTGTCATCATCATTCTTGGTATGTTGTTAAAACTTTTAAAAGATATTTATTAAAGAAAAGAATGTAACGCTACCACTCCGTCAGGGGGATCAGCATATTTTATTAAAATAGAGACGAAAATAAAATATGAATAATATTCTGATATCGGTTTTCGTCTCTTACCGGTGTATCAATGATAGTGCAGGAAGTACAGTTTCAATATATACTAACCTATATCCTGTCTATAAACATCAAAGCGATTGTAGCAGAACTGTCAAGATTAGTTGTGTGCGCGTTTTCATTACCGCAGGACAACATCCTTCCTACACGCTATGATGATGTCCTCTGCAATACCTGATCTGACAACATAGTGTTAATGTACTCTCTCAGTCCCTTTTATCATAGCCGACAACAGGTTTGTGGTTATTTGCTACAACCGTGACGTTCGGTTATAGTTGAAAACGTTGTAGCCTACAGGGTAAGTTAAGCAGAGGAAAATTTGGTTTGCAAATTGGACCGATACCCTATCCCCCGATGATATGGACATTATCGTACCGTATTAAATTCTATTAAAATTACACTCTGCCGTTATTTTAATGAAGATTTGAAGTTTTTTAATTAATTTAGGTGAAAGATCAAATAAATATAACGTAGCATAATTGTTTCAAAACTACGTTTTTATTATAACAATTAAATCTATTATTATTTATTTGTAAATGTGCTTTCGTGAATAGACTGCTATAGATTTTGGTCAAAATCAATAAACGCAGACTGCTCATTTTACTTCAAATTACTTATTAAGGCAAAAAGGTAATACGAATGTAATGTACGATAAAAGTATCTTGCGCTACATATATATTTACAGCCATATCTCCATAGGTTAGTATTTTTGTTACAAAAATAATATTTATTGATAAAAAGATTTTGTTACACAAATTTTTCTAGAACCAATAATCTATTAAAAAAAAAATCGCTTTCGGCACCCCGGAAGGCGAAGGTAGATTTCATCGGTGCTAAACAGAGGAAGAAAAAGATTTCCATCTTAAAATTAAGAAAAACTTCAAATTTAATCAATACGACAATGGTTGCTTGTGAAAAAAAGTGTCACATGTTTCGGATACGATAAACGCATCATGCAATTCCAGCAAAGTTTTGGTCATCCCTTGTCGTAAGGGATGGTCATATCAAATATTGTTTCAGAGAAAGGTTTTAGGTATTGTTTAGAGAACAAACGATCACTAAACACATTCGATTCTGCGCCTATTAAGGGAGGTAAATTGTTTTTTGTCTTCAAAACCCCATTATTTCCACCTCCTGGGTCAACGATTGGTTATATCAAAAAACTTAATAAGTTTTAGGCGCTTATCTAAAGAATAGTAGGAACTTTAAACAAATTTGTTATTTTACCTAATATGAAAGTTATAGGGATTTTTTTTTTTTCAAAAAAGCCCTCCCATTTTCATTCCCGCGGTTCGATTTTGGCCGTTAACGAACACGACCGAGATTTTCGAACGAGTTATTTTTAAGGAACAATTTTAAAGTGATTGGCACAAAATTACGGCAGTTATCGTGTCCAAAAGAAAGTGAAATATATATATAAACTTTTGAAACGACGGTGGTTTTTTGGGGTCTGGTGGATGTGAAACGCAAAGATATGTCGAAATTTATGTGTCGGAAGTCGAATTATGGTACCCATTACAATAGGTAATGAAATCAATCAAAAAAATTAGACTGTCCAAAAATATAATGAAATAAATTATTGTGTAATTCGGAGTGTTTTACCGATTCACAACCCCTTGAATTTGGATAACTCCTTCGGTTTGAAAAATAGAAATTTTACGTAAAAATAAAAACAATAATTTATTTTTACTTATTAAAGATCTTTTACTGATATAGAATAAAATATCATTTAAAACCATGACCTCGTTTATATTAAACATCGGACCTTTAATTATTAAATATCACATCATTATTTTCAAGTCATTTAAATATAAAGTGATGCATTGATATTAAATTGCCCTATCCTATTCGTATTGTATTATAATATAAAATTAAATTTTTTTTTTTACATCATAATTTATTATAAGCATGTAATTTGCACGTGTATTACTCCTATTTTTCAATAAATTTTGTTTTTATATGTTAGACATTTTCAATATTTTCAACATTTTCAATACGTTCTATTAAATGAAATGTTTTATCTCTTTAATTTTTAAATAGCAAATTTAATAATATTTTTATTACTATAGACGGGAACACTCGTTTATAATTCTTATTTTGTTATATGTCGACATTACAATATAAACAACAAATAATATATATATATATATATATATATATATATATATATATATATATATATATATATATATGTCATTTACATTCATTTACATTCATCGTCTGAAGTAATACCTTACGGTAGTTCCGGAAGATAAACAGAAAAAAGATAATAACCCTGAAGTAAAAGGTTACATATATATATATATATACTTACGTATTAACGCCACCGCAGCTGCAGTTTTATTTAAAATTGAGTATTTATTTTATTGAGTCTCTTTATTAATTCTAATAAATGGTTATTTATAATTTAATCAAACTTAAACTACGCTCGCTTCGCTCGCTAACCTTGACTAATTAACACCGTAATTTTTTGAGTATTTATTTAATAAAATCAGTAATTATTGTTATTTAAATAATAAATAATTGCAATAATTATTGAGGTTAGCGAGCGAAGCGAGCGTAGTTTAAGTTTGGTTAAATTATAAATAACCATTTATTAAAATTAATAAAGAGACCGTTTTGAATCTATGTTAAACTTTATATCGGCCCATTTTCCACCGAAATCCGATTGACTACTTTGTTTTTAAATAAAGCTGTAGCTGCGGTGGTGTTATACGTAAGTACCATATATTTATATATATATATATATATATATATATATATGTAACCTTTTACTTCAGGGTTATTATCTTTTTTCTGTTTATCTTCCGGAACTACCGTAAGGTATTACTTCAGACGATGAATGAGGATGATGTATATGAATGTAAATGAAGTGTAATCTTGTACCGTCTCAGGTCGACCATTCCTGAGATATGTGGATAGTTGAATCCCAACCACAAAAGAACATTGGTATCCAAATTTGTAAAAAGATTATTCTTACCTTTGGTAGGAATTGAACCTTAGAACTCTCGACTTCGAAGTCAGCTGATTTGAGATGACAAGTTAATCCCTAGACTAACCCGGTGAGTTTACCAATTAAATCTGCTACTTTTCAAGATCTACGAAATCAAATTGTTCAAGCAGTGAATTCAATAACCAGAGACCAGTTACTAATAAAAATAATTTGGGACCAATTAAAATAATTAACTGTTATTTATAAATCTCGATTTTTACATCCTTGTACGAAGTAAAGGTAGTAATGTGATCGCGAAAAATTTTGGTTTTCAGATTTCAACGGAAAGTTTCATTTGACCATCCCTAAATCCAATTTGACTATTTTCTGCGTGATGTCTGTACGTACGTATGTGTGTATGTATCTAGCATAACTGAAAATCGATTAGCGTAGAATGTTGAAATTTTGGATTTACGAATGCTGTAACGTCTAGTTGTGCACCTCCCCTCTTGATTGCAATCGACTGGATCCAAAAAAAAAGCCCAAATTCCAAAAAAAATTAGATGTTGGACTTTTTCTTAATTACAGTAATAAGCCCTCACTGAGAGATTTTCAATGATATATCATAAGTGGTACTTATTTTCATTGGTTCCTGAGTTATAACCAAATAGAATTTTAATTAATGAAATATTTGGATCTTACAAAGGGAAGACACATCGGTTCGAATCAGACTTCATCTCCTATTTTTTAACTTTTTTTTTAATTTAAAATATTGATTTATTAATATTATTAACCTCTGATTGTAAAAACATTATTTACAATAAATAATAATTCAATAATAACAATAAAAAAAAATAAAATAAAAAAATATCAGAAGTTATTAATGAAATAAAATTTTATGTAATTTAATTTTAAGAAAATGTGTATATGTAATTTAATAGGCATACAAGGAAGTCACGTGATATCCACATCAGATTTTTTTATTAGCCTTAAAGTTATTTAATATGGATCCGATAAGCTAATTTGCGGCATCTTGGACTTTCTTTCTTTGGTTGAAATCCATATTGATTTGAATTATGTTGAATTTGTTAAGATAAAGAGTGGTCCCTCTGGTAGGCTTTGAAATATTTGATTGTACAGGCATTCTTCTTCTTCTTCGCTCCCTACCATCCTCTCTCGAACTACCTCTATGTTTCAATATAAGCACTTATGTATATCCGTGTGTATGTTGATATGATGTATGTGCACTTGCGTGTGGTGGATGAACGATTATTATTTAGTATGTAAGAGGAATGTAGCTTAATAATAATAGGCAAATTTATTATTATATCGCTAACTGGAAAAATGTGTTTTCATATTTATCTCTTATAGGCTGGTGAACGGTACATTTGTTTTATGTTAGTTTTTTTCATAACTGCCTATTTTGGAATTTTTATATATGTATATATTTTTATTGAATCAGTTTTGCTTTATTTTCATACGTAACGTTAGATCTTCGATATATATTAAATCATTTTGTTGTAATTAAAATTGTTAATAAAATGAAATACCACCAGTTCGTTTAAATTTACCAAAGTCATCTAATTTTATTTTATTACAATTGAGTTTTTGTATTAGTTAAAAACGTTGTTTATAGTTAACGGTCAATATTATGTTTTTAAATTTAAGGAAAATAATATTTCGGTTTAAGTTTAAAACCCTATGAAATTTAAGCCGATAAGCTGTGTGTATATATGTGAAAGAATTCCAAACAACATATTTATTTACTTTTTTTTGTTGTAAAGAATTAAAATCAAAGAGAGATGTAGAAACAAAAACTGCTATAAACAATACCGTTATAATAAAAAATGGAATGAAATACGTGAAAGTTTTATCTGATTGTGAAAATTTGTACCATTCTTTTCCGCAATCCTAATATTGATTTCTAAAACTAAACAATATAAGTCGGTAGTTGTTGTAAAAAAAAAAAAAGAAAAACAAAATTTCCGCAAAACACTTCAATTGTTCAAGCATTAAATGAAATATTGCATCCATTAATAATGAAAAGGGCCAATACGATAAGAAAATATTGACAGCTTAATTCTGTTATCGAATTAAAAGTATCGGCCTACTTTACCGTTAGTTTTCTTTTATTCTATATTTTAACGTTCGTTTAATCCTTTTTATTTATCTTTCGTTATTTATTCTGTGGAATACAGTGTTTGTATTATAACTGAAACGTATGATGACAGACTATTCTATCAGTTTCATTCGCTGGTATTTGTTTTTTTTCTAATATCCTTAAAATAAGTGATATTTTTAAACGAAAAATTACTTGAGAGTAGTGAAACAAGGTTATAACGGAAGTTTTTGTAGTTCAGTTGGATCTTGCTCGCATCAAAGAGTTCTCCGGATGAATAAGGTTATTTCATTAGGATCTATGTGCCAGGTGTTTCAGAACCACTCGAAGCTATTTATATTGGAGATTGAATTTTTGGAAAAAAGGTTGCGCTATACTACCGACCGTTCATCGATATGTGAAAATTTACCGTAGAAAATTTAATCTTCTATTTCAACGGGTGGTTGTTAAAACCGTTAACCCAAGTAATGTAGAGACAATATAAAACCTTCAAAGTATAAACCTGTTCAGTGTAACACTCGTGGGGGTAGACGTCGTCCTTTTTATCGCTCAGGCTTGACAGAAAGGCTCTATTTAAAAATCTGTGGCAAGCTTTATTCCTCCCGGATAAGTTGATTGTATTGGGATTAGCCACTGCTTTTGACCACCACAACTAATTTGGACTTCCACAACGCGTAGCATTCTACTAAACCTTACCTTAGCTATACTAAAATATACTTTCACCCTCTTTCTACAGGAAAATAATATTTTATAATTTTCATTTCGATACTGTTTGCCCGATTTAATTAATACGAATAACTGATCTTTTTTTGATAATCCTTGAATTGATTTGCATTTGATTTCTAGTCTTCCAGATTTTCATTAAATTTCTTTAACTGGAATAAGTATCACATCCCATGTTTTTCAAAATCTGGTCGACATTCTTTCATCCATACTGGTCATCCCTACTACTTCTTCTCATATCGTTTTATTCAAACCTTCATGTCTTAAATTCCCAACCGAGTTGATCCTTCCTTATTTTAACTTGAACAAGAGCCAAGGTTTTTCAACGCCAACCATTCCTAATACCTCCTCGTTTGTCACGTTATCTATCTACCGGATTTTCCTCATTCTTCTTAGCATCACTTCTCAAAAACTTTAATACTCATTGTCTCTTCACACCAAGAGTCTACGTGTCGCTTCCTTACAGGGTGATTCAAAGAAACGGGAAATTTTGAAAGTTGTGTTGGTAGCCGTGGGCGATTGGTACCACTTGATAAGTGGCGCCAGCCTCTCTAACCTAACCTGCCATTTAGTTGTCATGGACCCTTGGAGTGGTGCGCAATGTGTATTTGCTATCAAAGCGTTTTACAAAAACAATGACAGTGTGGAGGGAGCGCGTAGAGAATTTCGCCGTCATTTTAATCTGGGATGGCACGACCGTGTTCCATCAGCACGTGCAATTAAAACATGAATATCTAATTTTGAGGAAACCGGTTCGGCAATGAAAAAGAAACCTCCAGGCCGTGGGCGAACCGTCCGTACACAGAATGTTCAAGCTTTACAAGATGCTGTCACACGAAGTTCACATCGGTCAATCCGTCGTCTCTCAGCATCTTTACAACCGCATAGTTCAAGCGTTCGAAGAATGTTAGTGAAGGACTTGCAATACCATCCAAACAAATTGCAGATCGTCCAGGAACTGAAACCGAACGATGCAGTTATGCGAGCACAATTCTGTAACGTAATGCTTCAGAAGATAAACGATAACGAAGAGTTTATTCACGAACTGTGGATGTCAGACGAAGCGCATTTCCACCTCAGTGGATTTGTTAACAAGCAAAATTTCAGATACTTGGCACAAGAAAATCCTACGCAGCTACACCAGGGTCCGTTGCACAGCCAGAAAGTGACCGTGTGGTGTGTTGTGTCATCTTACGGTGTTATAGGCCCTTATTTTTTTGAGGATGACAACGGTCTTGCGATTACAGTGACGTCGGCTCGTTACGTAGACGTGCTTGAAACCTTTGTTGTGGAACAACAAAAGAGATTTCCACCGATTCTTAACACAGCCTGGTTTCAACAAGTCGGAGCAACGTCACATACTGCACGAATATCGATGACAGCTGTATTGTTTGGACAACGTGTCATTTCACGAAACGGTGACATTAGAGGGCCTCCCAAATCGCCTGATCTCTCAGCTTGCGATTACTTTTTGTGGGGTCACCTTAAAAGCAAAGTGTTCCACAGTACACCTGCTACAACGGAAGAACTGAAGGCAAAGATCCGAGAAGCAATTGCGCAAATTCCAGTCGAGATGTTACGTCAAACCGTGAACAATTTAACGAAGAGACTTCGTGAGTGTTTACGTAGAAGAGGAGGTCACCTGCAAGATGTCATCTTTAAAAAATAAATTAAAATGTATGTATCCTAAAATGGCAACATTTGTACAATTACATGAAATATAAATTCATTTTCTAAAAAAAGTTTTTCATTAACGTTATTTAATTTTTTAAATTTCCCGTTTCTTTGAATCACTCTGTACATTCTCCACACAAAAGTTTTTAACTTCTAAGGTTCTTCTTGAAATCATCATTAAGTTTGTTTGAAATGAATTCGTTAAGCTTTTTGTTGAATCCATTCTTAGCCAGGTCGATTCGGCTCACTGTTTCCTTTTTTGGTGTGCCATCTAACGTTATCTCATTGCTCAAATATGTAAAACGGTACACATTTTCTAAATAACTTCCTCTCCGAATAGATTGTGATTTCATTTGATCCCGATTTGCCATGAGTATTTTTGTTTTAGTTTTATTGATGCACATATTACATCATGTACCGAGCATGAATGCCATCTCTTCCAACATGCCCATTAGATCCTGCTCATTCCGTACCAATACTGCTGTACCATCACCATATCTCACCATAAGTACTATTTCTCCTTGTATCCTTAATCCTCCTTCTACTTCTCCCAACTTGTCAGGTTTCTATCACTTTACCTCACGGTTCACTATTTAGTGCAGGGTCAGAGGACCCGGACGGTTACCGATATAACATCTTACCAGCAGTTGCATTGCTTGATTCCATTATGAAAACAGCAGCAGTAGTTGGTCATTAAGGACGGTCGCAAATACGATTGAAAATATTTTGATGTAAATCATTTACAGACGGTTTATTACACAATTTGATACCAGTGTCATTACAAAAAATTTAGATTTAAAATTATATCCAACTGTCACGAACATATATATATATATATATATATATATATATTGTATGTATTTATTTAACAGAAATACAAAGACTAACAAATCGCTCCATACAATAACCTTATTAAAATCGATAAATTTTTCAGTTTAATTAAATTAAAATAACTGTACTGACTTAAGTAGATATAGAACTAAAAATACATAATGGTCTTAATTATTCATTTGCTACGGCTACTGAGCGATTGTTGACATAACTTTACAATATGAAATAAACTGTAGTTAAATATATGCATAGTCACATTTAATCTATTATCAAGAGACTCTTAAGAGGTAAGACGTAGAATGATGGACCGTATTAGGTTTTTGGAATAACGAACACATATCGAAGCTAGGTTTATTAACGAGGCACAAAGAAACAAACAAGCTCCGGCAGCGTCGCATCGGAAGCTGCACTAAGTGATTCATAAATTTGTTAAAAAATAGTATCAGTGAGGCGATTTCCCGCCTTACTTTTAAGGATTCGATGTTAAATTTTTTTTTTCAGATTTTTAGTGTGATATCCCGTAAGACAAAAGTTTTTGAATTGCTTGTAATATAAAAATCTCAGAAATTTATTCTGCACAATCTCGATTGACGTCAATCGTCAAATCTTCCACTAACGTCAATCGGAATGGATTCCAGATTACAGATGCATATTCCAATCTGCTCTGTATAAAACCGTAAAATAATTTTATTATTTGGATATCTGTAAATATTGTACTGTTGAATAGCCGATCTGTTGTGAATAAATCTACGTAGAGTCAAGTATTATTCCAACGTTTTTCATCACAAACATTCTTACCAAACTTTTATTATTTATAGAATAATTGTAGACTGATAATTTGATTTCCTGGTAAATATTATGAATTTAAATCTTTATTTTCCCGTGTAGATAACGCTGTAGCAGAGCTATAGTTCTAGAAGGGAAACTATTGTAATCGTTCCGATTTGAGTATATGCGGTTTTCACAGGATCTTGTCGTTTTGACACCTAAGGAACCCAAAAAAAGGAAAAAACCGGAAGGAAATTTTCCGGATGTTAATATTTTCGTATGTACATGTGAGTGTTCGGTGTTGGCTTCTAAAACCATATATCTTTAGAATTATAAGACCGGTTTTGACCAAAATTAGACAGATTATTTCGATATATGGGACGTTGATGCCATTAAAGTTTCAACGTCAAAGGTCAAGGAGGTAAGGCTGCAGAATAAGATTACCTTCAATATCACGAAATTTCTCCTGATTAAGGTGATATTTTTCTTAGACACATTTGTTAACGATTAAAAAATAACATTATCTGCAAAAGACATTTTTTGAAAAATCGCACTCCCACCCCAAAAAATGATGTTGTAGTCATCCGCTGTGTTGTGACGTCACAGATGAGCGATAGAATTAATAATATTTAAAGTGTAAAAAAGTAACTTCGGTCTGGCCGGGTCTCGAACTCGATCGCCCGGTTGAGTCGGTATCTGGTGTGTTAAGCCTCGCGGCTACACCTGTCTGCCGACAGTACAAGCAAAATTTGTTCTATGTAATTTGTTAAATTACAATAGTTTGGATTGTGCCGAACGTCGCCGCTAGTACTGTCACATTTGCGCGAATTAAATACGGTATGTGTGCGCGTTTTAGTCAGTGTAATCAATTAAATAAATGAAAAAATATTATATTTTAAAATATTTATTTTAAATTAAATTGTGTGCATATGTGTGGGTAAGCCGAGCATCAGAAACAACCCTCAGTTGTGTTGTCAGCTTCTTTTTTAGTACGTAATTCAAGACCATTTTAATGTTTTATATATTTATACAATTTCAATGTATTAAAAGAAATACTAAAAAAAATGTACAATAAGAATTTTTACACATCCCGAATTAATTTGAAAACAATATGGAGTTTAGAATTATGCTACAGATCTTTATGACCGCAAATATAGAAATAAATAAAGCTTATAATTAAATACGTTACATAATAGCTAATAATAATTTATCAACCTTTAATCTAGTACCGACTTCAAAAACAAGAAATTCAAAGAGAAAATTGTTGAAAAGGTTTTTCCTATTATATTAATATAGAAGAGAAAAATTATATCAATTCGGTCCCGACGACCAACGAAATGTTGAATCTTTCCAGAGAAAATAAAACAATCAATTACAGTATTTGTTTTTAAATGTACCTGGCCGATTTCTGTCATTCTCTCACCTGTATCACTCGCTCACTCAATTTTTTATATATGTACTGCAAACGCACGTGTCATTGAAAAAGAAATTTACTTAATTTTTTTAATTTCGCAAGAGTGTATTCGATTTTTCTTTTGTAACTCGGTTATCAAGGTGTTGTTTATCTTTGCGACTGAACTGCGGGTTGCTTTCTGAATAATTTATGATTTGTAACGCTTTTCAAATGCTACTTTCTTTCTTTATTGATTTTTCACTGATGAAAATGTAATAGTAGTATATTAAATGAAAAAAGAAGTTCAATTTTCCCACATTAAAAACACATTTATCTGTTTTTACTATTTTATCCTGTACACTTTACTTTAATTTTTGTTAAAAAATTTAATTATTCTAAATTAATTAATAAATTTACGTATATAATAAAAAATATATCTTCTATAGCGATTTTTTATATTCTGTGGACTGAAATATAGTTTAAATTTCATTTAATTTAATTTATAGAACTTTTATTTTGTTATTGTTAGTTGAAAATATACTATATTTTAGCTAAAAAAAAATATATATGAATTTGAACAATTTTTTATGCTAACGGACATCGATTACTATGGTCATGATTCCTTTCCACAAACAAAAAAAGAAAGAAAAAACGTGAAAATTTCTAGCTAACTAGTCAGAAGACTAGTCTTGTCAGACAGATCATCCAGAAATAGACTCAAATAGAAAATCAAAAACTCCGAAAGAACCGAAGATAACAAGGATGTTAAGTCCTTTTCACTTAAAAACACAATCGTTTCTAAAAAAAAAAATGTCAAAACTATCAAAACAGGTTTTTTTTAAACAACAGTCAGTTGTTAAAAAACTCATATTTTCACTAAATTCGTCAAAATTTCGTAAAACTATTTACTCCTAAAAAGGTAAATAGTAAAACTATTAACTAATGTGTTATTAAATATTTTTTATTTTTTTTGAAAATGAAATTTCTCTGCTCAACTCAGACGCTTTTAATGTTTTTCAACTGTTTGTCGTGACAACTGTTTATAATTGGGATGTTAAACAAATTTTCAAAAAGTAACGCAACCTTATGGAAAAATGAGTAATTTACAGTAGTTATTGAAAGTGGGCTGTATTATGTTATTCACATAATTGAATAACACGTTGCACGCTCTTAAACACATTTTGTAATGTTTTTGAGGAATTGTAGCGACACATCTTTCAATTTCGCGCTGCATTTCGGGAATGGTGTGAGGATGAGTTTTTCAAGCGGCATCCTTAAGGTATCCGCACAAGAAAAAACCCCTTCGAAATCACTCGTCCATGAAAACACTGATCCCAGAAAGTCATAGTGTTGTTGGTTGTATGAGCCGTAGCATTGTTCTGCTGAAACCACTTATACTCTATCCGGTCTGCAGGTACAATGTTTACAAATTGATGTTCCATCTGTATGTAGCGATCGGGGCATGGGATGCTATGCAGCCGTGAGGTGTAGCGGCATCTTATTCCAGTCTACGTTATCGAATGCCTTTTCTAGGTCTATAAACGCCAAGTATGTTGGTTTGTTTTTCTTTATTCTTTCTTCTACTATTAATCTGAGGCCTAAAATTGCTTCCCTTGTCCCTATACTTTTCCTGAAACCAAATTGGTCTTCTCCTAACACTTCCTCCACTCTCCTCTCAATTCTTCTGTATAGAATTCTAGTTAAGATTTTTGATGCGTAACTAGTTAAACTAATTGTTCTGTATTCTTCACATTTATCTGCCCCTGCTTTCTTTGGTATCATTACTATAACACTTTTTTTGAATACTGACGGAAATTCCCCTTTTTCATAAATATTACACACCACTTTGTATAATCTATCAATCGCTTCCTCACCTGCACTGCGCAGTAATTCTACAGGTATTCCGTCTATTCCAGGAGCCTTTCTGCCATTTAAATCTTTTAATGCTCTCTTAAATTCAGATCTTAGGTATTGTTTCTCCCATTTCATCCTCCTCTTCTTCCTCTATAACACCATTTTCTAATTCATTTCCTCCATATAACTCTTCAATATATTCCACCCATCTATCGACTTTACCTTTCGTATTATATATTGGTGTACCATCTTTGTTTAACACATTATTAGATTTTAATTTATGTACCCCAAAATTTTCCTTAACTTTCCTGTATGCTCCGTCTATTTTACCATTGTTCATTTCTCTTTCCACTTCTGAACACTTTTCTTTAATCCACTCTTCTTTCGCCAATTTGCACTTCCTGTTTATAGCATCTCTTAATTGCCGATAGTTCCTTTTACTTTCTTCATCACTAGCATTCTTATATTTTCTACGTTCATCCATCAGCTGCAATATATCGTCTGAAACCCAAGGTTTTCTACCAGTTCTCTTTATTCCGCCTAAGTTTGCTTCTGCTGATTTAAGAATTTCCTTTTTAACATTCTCCCATTCTTCTACATTTTCTACCTTATCTTTTTTACTCAGACCTCTTGCGATGTCCTCCTCAAAAATCTTCTTTACCTCCTCTTCCTCAAGCTTCTCTAAATTCCACCGATTCATCTGACACCTTTTCTTCAGGTTTTTAAACCCCAATCTACATTTCATTATCACCAAATTATGGTCGCTATCAATGTCTGCTCCAGGGTAAGTTTTGCAGTCAACGAGTTGATTTCTAAATCTTTGCTTAACCATGATATAATCTATCTGATACCTTGCAGTATCGCCTGGCTTTTTCCAAGTGTATATTCTTCTATTATGATTTTTAAATCGGGTGTTGGCAATTACTAAATTATACTTCGTGCAAAACTCTATAAGTCGGTCCCCTCTTTCATTCCTTTTGCCCAGCCCGTATTCACCCACTATATTTCCTTCCTTGCCTTTTCCAATGCTTGCATTCCAATCTCCAACTATTATTAAACTTTCATCTCCTTTTACGTGTTTAATTGCTTCATCAATCTCTTCGTATACAAATTCTACCTCATCATCATCATGGACGCTTGTAGGCATATAGAAGTTAACAATCGTCGGTTTAGGTTTTGATTTTATCCTTATTACAATGACTCTATCGCTATGCGTCTTGAAATACTCCACTCTCCTCCCTGTCTTCTTGTTCATCACGAAACCTACTCCTGCCTGCCCATTATTTGACGATGAGTTAATTACTCTAAAGTTTGGTGGTATTTATGTTTATTGCCTGGAATCACGAGACATTGACGAAATTGGCTTGTAATAAGTAGAACTAGGCGCGGGGTTCGCGCTTACGCGAGCTAGGTTAGCTAGTTCAGAGGGATACGATGTAGGACATTCAAGATGTCCGAACGAGGTCTACAGCGAAGGCAATAAGCTGAGTTATTTAATCACAGATGCAAATTTCTACCAAGGCATTTACATCGGTGGCATCCCTACGAAGCGAGGCTTATTACTATGAGATGTAAAATGACAGAGGGCAATAGACGACTCCCGTTAAAGTCCAACATGGATAGGAACGGGGGGAGGGGCGATCGGAACTTCACTAGGCGGGCGCTTGATGGAGGACTTATTTGGTGCATCCATACAAGACCTTGTCTCCCAATGCATTAGGTGTGCCTGGCACACCTAATGCATTGGGAAACAATGAATATTCTCCGCTGCGATGTGTTACTTATTTTCCTCAGTTAAGCCTGCAATAAAAGAAGAAAACGTTCTTTCAATTTAGGTTGCGTCACTTTTTGAACAGTCTGCAGCATAGTAATATATAACCTGAATGTCAGTTTGATAAAAATTTCGTGCGAAAATTCAAGAATTTTAATCATAAGAATTAAGGTAAAATCTGTTCACGCATCCAGAAAATCTTAACTCTGTAACAGTCTGGTTAATTTTTTTTTTTTTTCTATTTTTATCAAGAAAACTTAGTCTTAGAGAATTTATACAAGTTACCCGCCTTTACTTTTCCTACGATTAGGTTTTATTTGTACGGGCAGTATTTTAAGTCCTACAAGTTAAATAGGAATAATCTAATAAGTAAAATTTTTAGAGAAACTGTTTGAAAAAATATATAACTGACTTTAATAATAGTAAAGATAGAAGTAACAAGTGTAATATTTTTGATCGTTTTAAAAACTATTTTAGGGATTTTAATAAGACTTGACAAAATAATTTATTAGTGTTTTTTTTTTATCATTACTTTTCTTGATATATAACTTTAATAATAGTAATAATTATAATAACAACAATAAAAATAAAATATCTTTATTAATAATATTTTAATAAAATATGTTATAGTACGTAAAATAAACCCAAATCAATGCCGAATGCGAACAAAGAAATTTTTCATTGATTTTATATTTTTTCGCAGCTTGAATTTTCAATGAATCCATGCCATTAAACAACTAAAAATAATAAAATTTAAATCTGCATTAAAGAAATAGCTACTCGAAAAAAAAAATAGCAAAAATTTATTTTCATAAATAAGCTAATTTATCGAAGAATTGCATGTGCAATTGCAATTGCATAAGAATAAGTAAGTATAATAAAGTCAATTGCATTAAAATAAATAAAGTAACTAAATACATATTTGGAATTCCAAATCATCATACTTCACACCAAGAATCATTTTATTCCACTATTATTTCTACTTTTATTTATCTTTCGGAAAGTTTCATGCCAATAGCACCCAGAGTAAAAAATTAAGTTAGGAAAATCTAGTTTTCACGTTTGTTAAGTTATAATGATGGTAACGGCCATATAGAATTTACTCGGGAGTACCTATTTCTTATTTTTCACGAAAATAATCGTACTATATCAATACTATGCTAGGTAATTTTCTTTTATTGTTGTTATAACACCACTATATACATGAAAATAGTAATGAAAATACATACGTAGCATTATACATGAAAATTTTACGTGTACATTTAAAAGAGTACTATACATGTATATTTCCATATAAATGTGTTTGTTTTATTTTAAATTCGCAAGAATTTTTACTAAGTGACAGTGTATTTCGTAAAAGATGAGAATAAAAATATTATTATTACTATAATACCAATTGTGAAAATTTAAAAAGTAATGTAGTATTTCAGTTTTAATATAAGAACATTTTCACACAATTCTAACTAGAAAATCTTTGATTTTTTGTTTGTTTTTTGAACTCATATTAGGTGTGTCGACCATTGTGGTTGACAGCTAACCCCGTCTGAATTACGCGAACAATCTTTACACAAACCGAAAAGTTGAGGCTGGGTCGGTACGAGTAGAACGCGGATTGTGAGTTCAATCATTTTTAAAAATACAGTTAATAAGGATCGTTACTGTGCTGTTTTATCAAACTTCGTTAGTCAATTAAAAGAAGTTGAATCAGTCGCAGTCGGTTCCAACAAGAACCACAGCGCACACAGCCAACAGGTCAATAACATTTTTACGAAATATCTTTGGTGAAGTAATCATTTCGAACGGTTACCCTATAATCTGGGGGAGTCAGAGTGTACAGATGTAACTACCCGAGATTACTTTCTACGGGGAGCATCAAAATAAGCAGTGTATCGCAACAGACCACGCACGATTGACGAAATAAATACCGCAATAACGGCATATGTACGAAACATTCCAGTACCTCTGCCGGTTAAAATGTTTAAAAAGAAATTGAAACGTGTGCATTGTTGTAATGGTTATTTTCAACACGTTTTATAAACTGTTCCGATTATCTTAATATCTGTTTCTATAAAATAATGAAATAAAAAGTAATAATTAAGAAAGTTTCGTCTTTATACTTCCATAATTCCACTGTCCGGCAACTTTTCGAACGCGCTGAATTATTCAATCCCGTATTCGGTTATGGTATCAGGGCGTAGCATCCAGTTCAAGAAGAGATTGAGTAGTTCAAATAGTTTTTAGGAGCTTACCCGCTTTCGATTTTGACTGCCTTATACGATTCTGTATAGCTTCTTATAAATAAAAACGAGTAGAATACTCTTTTTAGAGTTTTGTAATTTTCTTTCTTTATTTATTCTTATTATTTATATTTATTTAACTGTTTTCCTCTTGTGATCTAGCCTTTTAGACGGACTACGTAAATAATAATAAGCGGAGGGCTTTTGGGTTCTCATTTTTCTCTTTTATTAGTAGCCTTTCATCCGTTCTTTTTTCTCTCATCCGACCGCAGGGCTCCTTCTTGATCTTCTTTCGCTTGCAATGACTCTGAAGTCGTGCAGGTGTTTTTTGTATTCTGCTGTTGCATTATTCATTCCTGATGATATTTTGTTTAGTAGTCCTTTAGTGAAGGTGTAATTGGTCTTGGAGTTTATCATTTTGGTATAGATTCATTGGATCCATCTTTGGTCTTCCGTCCTTTTTATGGGTCCGTTGAATTTGAGTTTTCGTTTGACGATAGTTGAATAAATGTCTTTTTCGTGTTCATGTATTTTTGAATGGGCACTCTTCTGTAGCTTTCTTCTGTTTCAACAGTCCATAGTCCATTTTTTAGTATCTTCTTTTCTATTTTTAAGATTTTTTTGTTCTGTAGAGTATTACTGATTTGATCACTGCGGTGTACTGTCTCAGATTGGCTTTTCTTGAAAGGTTTTTGTTGTACAGGTTTCAACCTTTGTTTATTAACTCGTTCATTTTCAGCTTTCTGTCCTGGAATGGTGTTTTGTCTTTTATTTATTTTAAGATTATTTTTTTATGAATAAATATACATATACATATATATTTACTAATTTCTATCGTCTACTTTTGAGTGCTTATAATTGAAATGCCCTTTTATTTACAATTTTAATATAGTTTTTGTCGTTTTCTGTTCACAAGTTTATTTCAATAAGAGTTTAACACAGCTGTCTCTCTCTTCATAATGCATTCAAGGAGTGAAGTGCTTTTTAAGAAGATTTTATTACTTCTTTTTTTTTTTTTATTTCAATCCGTCTCTTATATAAGAGATTAGTTTTGTAAAATAATTTTCTTTTCTTTTTAAAATTTTCTTCGGAAAATAACAGTATTAATATATTTTTATGTAGGTTAACTATCCGTTTTGGTATTTATCCATCTTTACATCGACCGTACACTATAATAACATGTTCATGCACGTATTACGCTTTCTTCTTTATAAAGGTGTCTTTAAAAGGCATTAAATGCGAACGTATAGGTTAACCCTAACCCGTCAGACTATGCGAAGTAATTTTTTTCAGTCGGATGGTTTAGTGATGAGAATAGCTGGCTGACTGATTTTGCTCTAGTTACGATACGATATCGTTTAAGTAAAGGCTCGATGGAATAATAGAGGAGCGAGGTAGCGATGACGGGTAGGGAAGTGAGAGAAAAAGTAGGGAATTTAGAGTGGTTCTTTCAGAAAGAAGTGAGCAATGTATTACGATGTACAGTAACATCGGTGTCATACAATTTTCTCTCTTTCTCTCTCTCTCTGGTATACTAGCTGGAATTTCAGCACACGTCGATGGTCGGGATCAAAGTGCCGTTTCTCATTCCCTATTATAACCCTCATCATAATCTTAACTACTGTAATGAAAGCTTGCCCTTCTCGCGAGCTTTCATTCACACCCAATAGAGCGTGTTCGTAATTACTCTTAGCGCATTTTTATTATCCCTTTTTTCTTTATTCTCTATTTCCTTTTTAGATTAAGTGAAAAAAACTGTACAAGCTGTAATTGTAATTTCTTGTAATATGTACTGCTATTTCAACGCTAAAAAAAAAATTATTGGAAATAAAAGGGAAAACTTGTTTTTCTAAAATTCTGTCATCATCCTTAAACATTTTCTTTCAAAAATAATCATAATTTGGTCTATTCAGATTCAATTTTTGTTTATTAAAGGATTATTGGGTACTTACGTATTAACGCCACCGCAGCTACAGCTTTATTTATAAAACGAAGTAGTCAATCTGATTTCGGTGGAAAATGAACAGTCTCTTTATTAATTTTAATAAATGGTTATTTATATTTATTTATTTTATAAATATAATTTAACCAAACTTAACCTACGCTCGCTTCGCTCGCTAACCTTGACTAATTAACACCGTAATTTTTTGAGTATTTTTTTAATAAATTCAGTAATTATTGCAATTATTTATTATTTAAATAATCAAAACACTCCTGTTAATTAGTCAAGGTTAGCGAGTGAAGCGAGCGTTAAGTTTGGTTAAATTATATTTATAAAATAAATAAATATAAATAACCATATATTAAAATTAATAGAGACTGTTTTGAATCTATGTTAAACTCTATATCGGCCCATTTTCCACCGAAATCCGATTGACTACTTTGTTTTTAAGTAAAGCTGTAGCTGCGGTGGCGTTAATACGTAAGTACCGATTATACTCACTACAACACAGCATAACACTGTTTTCAACGGAGTATAAGTATCGCTCTTAGAACTTTTTTAGTGAAGTTTTTATTTTGATGTGTAGCATTACATTCGGTTGAATGAAGAAGGAATTCATTCGTTTATTAATTTCCTTACTGCGGGTGAGATTGAATATTTTTGTTCTTAGACTTGAGTATCATTTTTAGTAAATGCAATGTCTCTTGTCACATAATTTATTATATTTTGACTATATTATCTTTTACTATTACCGTTGTGGTAATGATAATAATGAAGACTTAACAGTAGTTTAAAAAAAAAATATGTTGTTACAGAAATGTTACAGAGTTTTCGCTATAAAATAAAAACCAAATTGATTTTTTTACGCTTATCTCTAAACGATTAACTCACTTTCTTTTATTATTTATTATTAAAAACATTCTACAATGGCGTTGCTTAAATTTCCAGGTAAATGTTTTTATTATTTTACTTGCAAGTGTTTTAATCTCTGATGAAGATCTTGTGTTCAGCCTTATTTATTATTCTTTATAGGAATGCCACACATAGAACAAGTGTAATTTTGATTCAGTTATTAGCTAAATTATTATTTCTGAAAATTAATAAGAAAAAAAATGCGTTAAAAATGTATTAATTATATTTATTTGCTGTTTTATCAATACCAGCGATTGAAAAACTTACATTTTTAATATTATATGAATAATATAGGCAGTAAGTTACATTATAAAGGCTTATGATAGCGTGGATAGGAAAGTTTTGTGGTAGATGCTCGAAGAAAACAATGTGGATAAACCATATATTCAGATGATTAAAATTACGTTTGAGGGAAGCTAGAGTTGTGTTAGATCATCACGGCTGGAGAGGTCGGATTGGTGTGTGTTAGAGAATCGGTCGAAACAAAGAAATGTGAAACTACGGCTGGAATCTTCAGGAAAGTCAAATAGGAAATAGCAGAAGAAACGATTTGGTTATACGGGCGAGTCTGAATTGGTTGTAGATTGTGGAATAAATGTGTGGAATGAAGAAATTCAGAAATGTGGCGTGCAATTTAATGATGAGACGATTAAAATGACTGTGCAAGACAGAAAAAAGGAGATTAAATGAACGGTAAAAAAATAGGAAGGGTGAAAATGTTTTCTTATCCGGAAAGAGTTTTGTCTGAGAATTGGAAAACGGTTAAAGAAATAACTACAAGAGTACAGAAGGCAAATGGATTTTATCTGAGCGTAAGAAGTCCGGTCTGGAACAAGAAGGTACCTTTTAATGTAAGAGAGTTATGAATCAAGCCTACTTTGTACTGATTCTTACCTTAACAGGAGAAATCAGACAGGTGGCAGAAAGATGGAGGGTCGAGTAAAGGCAGCTGAAATGAAATTCAAGCGAAGCATGCCAGGTAAAACAAGAAGGGATAGGAGCAGGGTAAGGGATAAGGAGCAGTATGATTTAGACAGGAATTAAAATTGGGAAACTTTGTCGAGTCCACTGGAAGATCAAAGGTCAGGTAGTTCCACCATATTGAAAGGATGAATGAGGAAAGATTACCAAACAGGATGATGCATCCGCTGGAAGCAGGTAGAAGACCAAGGGGTAAACCAAAAATGAAGGGGCTACGAACATTGATGGAGGAAATGCGCAAGAGAGAGGATGTGTTGAGAGTAATGGAAGAGAGACGGTTCACGGATAGAGGCAGGTGGAGACGAAACTTTGATTAAAGGGAACTGAATATGATGATTGTTTATTTTTTTAAATGAATTCCTCTTTTAGCGATAAATACATGCCGTTCAGAAATTCTCTAATTTAATTTTTGTTTCTGGCCTAAGGACATTGTCACCGCCAAATGTTTTAATTCGTATTTCTTTAGCTGGGATAGTTGTCATTCCACTGTTATTTTCTGTATATAAATTCAAAAGAAATGGAAACAAGTTATTTACTTCCCTTATTCCTTTCTGAATAGGAGCTTAATGCTACATCATTTTTTTACAGAATGTATGTAAGACTTATTTCTTTGTATTTCACTCCAACTTTCTTTAAAATTTTATTTCATTCTCTACGACTACAAATGCCATGTAGGAATTTTTGTTCTTTTTAAATCGTTTTTCAACTTTTGTAAAATTAATTTGAAGAGTAGAGAATGACTTCTCTTGTTCCCATGTTCTTTCAGGATCTTTATATTAATGTAAACAATATATTTATATGAATATTACTGATATTAACTTCATACGTTGATCAATCGAGAAATGAGTTATTTTTTTGACTCCCCTTATTAGTTATGGACTGTTTTTTGATACTTATGGACTATGTGTTGATAACTGCTATGTGTTGATCCTACATTTTTTGTAAGGATTTTTCTTATATTGTTTCCGCAGGTTATGATTATATTCAAACTGATATTATTTCCTTTTCCTTACTTTTCCGCTTAGTTCATTCTATTTCTATTTTTCTCAACTTCTTAAGTTTTTTCATTCTTTTTGTATATCCCATTTTACGTATTCATTCTAAGAATTACATGTTACATATTTCCATTTTTCCTTTTTTCATATCCTCGAAATTCTTTTTCAGTTTATAAAGACCTATTTAGAAGCAAACCCTTTTCTTCATTTTATTGACTAACAATTCATACAATATTTTTAACTTTTTTTTCTTTAAAGCTTTATTTCCATTTCTATTTTATTTTATATTACTAAATTTTCATATCTCTTTAAAATTGATCGAATTATTAACGCTGCAACTATTTTTTACGAGTAAATAAAGTTATACATTTCTCTGTTTTTGTGTAGATCTTACAATAATATAGGAGAACACTTCCACAAATACTCTTTTTATAAAATTGTGTGTGCATATCCGTGCACGTGTTGAGAAAATGCGAGCTTCGTATTATTATTGGTGAAAACTTGGTATTTAGTAAATGCGTATATAGAAGTATATACAATACTTGTCTGCTTATACTTCTTTTTGAGCGACAATTAAAACGTAATTGGTTGGGATTTAATATGATCGTAATTCAACAATGCGATTTATCAAAATAATTATGCATTTCGATTGTCCCGTATACAGAATTCTTCTAAAATGATGGACTGGCTGTACTTTTTCGGATTCTACTTGTAAAATTAAAGAAGAAATATCCTAAGGAAAAATGGCAATTTCTTCTTCGTTCTCACCATGTAGGCCATTTGTGTTATTTTTAGATAAAAATGTATATCTCAAATTTGGATGGACGAATCACATTAATATTTGGCAAGCGTCTTGGTAATAAAGTTTTAAAATTCACCCGGGTACCAAAAAGTGGTCTGATTAGTCATTTCGTTAGGATGAGGATAGGTTTGGTAGTTCTGTCTCTATTTCCAATTACAGAAACATTGTGAGCAGTTGTTGGGGATTATTAATGGCCCTCGGAGCGCCTCTGCAGCGGTTTGCAGACGAGTGATCCCGAGGCTTAATGAGTTTACGGCAATGTTCTTTGCTTTGGGGGATAGATTTGAGGTCCTTGCCTCTAAGTCAAGGAACAGTAGTGAAGGAAGTAAAGAGGCAGTTTCCGTCCCGGTAGTAGCGCCTGTGCCTACGTATTAGGACGGAGTGGAAAAGCTTCGTCGAGTTGCTTAAAGGCAAGCGGGTGGCCAGCTTAGTTCGCACGCAGCCAGATCATCCTAAACAAGAAGAAGGGCTCCACAAAAACAATTTAAAAAACTAAAGAGGAATTTCAGACTGCCCTTCAGAGTAATAGGTCAAATTTGAAAATTAGGAACATAAAGATTTTTTTCTTGATTTTGTTCTGAAAGTTAATTGGAAAACCGAAAGGGAATGGAATATAATTTCTGGCTTCCTGCAGAGGATGGCTGAGGAGGTCTCATGCTGTTACGGATATATAGATACAGTAGTAACCCGGGTGATTAGGAGTCCGTCTGGGGTGCTACCTCGCCAAGATAGGCGTTTTAGCATCGAGTCCCGGTTAGCTGTTAGAATCGCTGTTAGAATGAGAATGGTTGTTTGGAGAGGTCTATGATGGAGCTGCCTCTGGGAGGGTGAAAGCATTGAGCTCGCTCCCGAAAGCTGACCAGAAAAGAGATAGTTTTCATTACTGGCTTATTAAATTTGTGAATCTCTATCTTGATTTTTAAGTAAATCAAGAGGACTTTGAGTAAATTGAATTATAGGACACAATTGTCGTTGTTGCGATCAACAATTGTTTTGTTGGTATGAGAATAGTATTTTTAGTATTTAAAGACTCGATCAAATAATGATGTGACTGAATAGTCTAATTGAAGTTAAATATAGGAAGAGATTTTGTGTGAAACCTTTGGTGTTTGAGGAAGACGCAGGGATTACGCTTCCGCGAATCGGTTAATTTGATAGTTGAGGGTTGTAAGTTACGGTAGGTGGTCGTGGTTGGAAGAAACCACACGAAGGCGATAGTAAGTTGTGTAAGTATACAAAATGTCTGCCGAGGCATTTGCATCGTGGCATCTTTACAGAGGCCAAACTGATGACTGTGATTTGTTATCAGGTTTAGATGATGAAAAAATGACCTGCGGTAAAGCCCACCAGGACTATTAACGGAGGAGGTGGTGTAGCGACCGGGATCGTCACAAGGTCACCTTTCCCTTTGGAGATCAGAATGTAAAAATATATTAATTGCAATTTAATCATAAATTAGAATGTTCGTATGAATGAATGAATATCTGTAGATATCAAAATTCTATTAAAATTAAAAACCGATCAGATAACTGAATTATTCTTTTACCGCTGTTTTTATTGTACTTTAAAAATTGTCTTAGACGATCAACTCCATTATTGGGCACGCGCGCACGTGTATAAATTAATAGAAAATTAAAAAGAAGCTTACTTTCTATTTCATTTTATATTTGTATAAAATGTATTTCGAATAAAAATGTATTAAAACTTCCATAAATTCGGCCGCTCTGAATAAAATCAAATGATTCAAGGTGTACGGTTAAATATACTCTAGTAAAATGTGAAAAGTTTCCTTTAGATATTTTTTTGTTTCATCGCAGAAAACATCTCCAAGGTTATACGTTAAAGTGCTAAACCGGACTAAAATTGAACGTATACAAAACACATATAACTTTAAATAAATATCTTATTTAGCTGCAGATGTCAACCGTCTAACCGACCTTATAATACGCCCTGCATTGCAGTATTCTTAAGGTGTCTCGGAATAGAATCATTTTCTCTGTAGCTTTTTCTTCATCCCTAAAATAAAAGAACAGATTGTGTTTTATTACAGCAAATCTTTTCTTTCGAGTCATAAGGGAAACGTATAATCCATAACAAAAGAAAGGAAACTATTTTAAGAACAGTTTGAACAATATTATAAACGGGATTTTTTTTTAAATATAGATATAAATAATATATTAGAAATCCTCGCCTTTTTATTAAATTCTGGCTTTATGGTAATATAAATGCTTTTTTAACTATTATATGATACCCTGGAATAATTTCATAAGCAGTCATATTCAAACGTCGCGCACATCAAAGCAAAAAAAAATACGACATTAAGTAATAATATTTAAAGATTTATTTACTTTCTCAACATATGCTCAAAATGGCTATCCCATTCAGCAGTACATGTACGAACTCTTTTTACCATGTTTGAGACCGCTTTGTAGAACAAGTGTATATTGATGTTGATCTCCATTTTTATGTTCATATTTAGTTGCTCCAGTCTGTGCGACCTATTTTTATAGTTATTTCCCTTAAGATAACCCCACAGGAAGAAATTTTCGGACGTCAAATCCGGTGAAAGTGGGGCCATAGTCCTTTAGAGATTATACGCTCGCCAAAAATCTCGCACAAGAAATGCACGGTTTCATTATATTTGTGACATGCGGCACTGTCCTGCTGGAATCGACTATCACGTTCATCATCTTCAACAAGCGCAATACACTGTGTAATGATGTCTTTGTATATAACACTGTTCACTGTAGTTTCAAAGAAAATGGGGCCCACTATTCGTCGACGCGATACGACACACCATACTCGTATTTTCTGAGAGCGTAACGGGTTTTCACGTAAGACTTATTGATTTTCAGTCGATCAAATTCTAGTGTTTTGACTGTTCACTAGTCGCTAAGGTGAAGCCACCTCTCGTCGGTTAATAAAACACGGTCAAGCTCTGAATTTCCACAGTTGTTAACAAATGACCGAAACCGTGTACAGTACACTACGCTTTTTTCTTTATCCGGCTCCTTCGATTCCTGAACACTGCGAACATGATATGCACCAAAGTTGAACCGCTTCATCGCTCTCTGAGTACTTTCATATGAAATCTGAGAGTGCGCTGATAGTATTCTCAATCATTTTGAAGGCGAACGCCTTATCGCATTCTTGATCTCAGTCAAACCGACCGGTAACCCGGTTCTTGTCTGCAACTGATCCGAATTCTCTAAAACGGGCGATTGATCTCGTTACGGTCGAATCGTTAGGCGCTGCCGCATCCGGATGTTTCCCGTGAAATTCATTTACAACGCACATAAGAACGACTGGAAAAATAATTTTCAACAATGGAAAGTCGTTCTTGGGAAACGACATTTTTGCCGAGCGATAAACGAGGCGCTATTGCAAGCGTTGTCTGATCAGTATACATCAGTATGGCGTCTAGGTTTGTTGTTGTTAATACTACGGTGCTATGTTGCGGTAGCCGGTAGAACTTTTTCAACTACACTACTATTAATAGACGATTTAATTTTGATTTGCGCAACTTTTGGATCATCTACAGTTATATTTCTAAATTACTAATTACTCTTTACTATTTTTAATTTCAAATTCAAATAGAGTTTATTTTAAAAATATTGATTGCAATCTATTTATAAATCGAAATGTTCGTGTGAATATTGATGTATTAAAATGGTTATGAGATTAAAACTAAAAACTGCTCGTTTAACCTATCGATTTTTTTTACCACTTTTTATAATTGAACTTGAAATTTGTTTTGGAGTAACTCCAATATCTGGCAAATAGTAAAGCATAAATAGAGAACGTGTGATATTTCACATGTAACATCCTTCGAGTAGTAATATTCTCAGTCGATGACAAAATTATATTTTATAATGTAATTATTAGTGAAATTTAGAAAATAGAATTTTATTTTGCTACTTCATATATAAAAATCTCGATACGTAAAAACTATTCTCCAGGTATCAGTTGATTAATTAATTTGTAACAGATTAATTAATAAACGATTATTTCATTTTAATTTACCACAATTATCACTGGTCGGCAAGAACGTAATTTATCGTAAAAAACGAATTTCTCTATACTTTGTATTTAAAGTTTTATCTATAAATTTATAAGATGTGTTTTATTTCCACTTATCTTTGCATTTTGTATGAAACTGAAGCAAAAAGGTGTTTGCTTTAATTCCTTCGTTTATTTCAGTTCTCAATTCATCTGTAGTTCTTCTTAAGCATGAACGGTCATAACCTACTTAAATTAAAATTACTGAATATATAAATATTTGGTACATTTAAATTTCATTTTATATTCAGTTAATAATATATATTTTAACTATATTCAGAAAATTATGCGATTGAAAACTTAGTGAAGTCTTTAATTCCTTCGTTCTAAATACTTATCAAGTCTCATATCCGTAAAAAATGAGTACATAACAAAAATATAAATGTAATACATAAAAAAAAAATACTGACAACATATTTGTAGGACTTTTCCGTCACGCGGGTTGTTTCTCTTATACGGCTTACCCACACAGTTTAATATAAAATATTTGTCATTTTATTTAAAAGATAATATTATTTCGTTTATTTAATTTAATGATTCTAACTAAACCTACATTACACGTATTTAATTTACGCGGATGTGGCTGTACTAGCGGTGACGGTCGGCACTAACTAAACTAATGTATTTTCACAACTTACAGCTCACCTGTGACGGTACAAGATAATAGACGACTACAACAACATTTTCGGGGTGGTTGTGCGATTTTACAAAAATGTTTTTTGCAGATAGCAGCGTAAGAAAAATATGTCCTTAATTAGAGGAAATCTCGAGATACTGAGGATGACCTTGCTCTACAGCCTTACTCCCTTGACCTTTTAAGTTGAACATTTAATAGCGTCAATGCCCCATATATAGAAGTAATCTGAACAAATTTGGTCAAAATCGGTTCAGAAGTTCTGGGGATATAAGATTCGACACCGAACACACGTATATATGATGAACATTAACATCCGGAAAATTTCCATCTTGATTTTTGGGTTCCTTAGGCGTCAAAATGTCAAGATGCGGGTAAAACCGCATATGCTCAAATGGGACCGATTACAATACTTTCCCTTCCCTGAAAGTTCAATTTTCCAAGGAAGAAAGTAAAATTTAAAATAATTTTCGAATAACAGTTTTGTTCTTATTTTGAACGACGAGTGGGATTTCCAAACCTTCTGTTAGCTTCTTGCTTGATTTTCACTGGTATCTAAATAACGAATTTTGAGAGATGAAAATTAAAGAAAATAAAACTCTTTTAATAACAATCACAGAAAATATTTTTGTAATTCAAACGACAGCTTCTTCCCCATTTTCCTATGCATTTGTATAGCAATTTATGTTGTGAATGAATTTTCCTAAAGGACTCCTGACGATAAAAAATGTTAAAAATTAAATTAAATTTAAAAATATATATATAAAATATATTTATATATAAAAACCGACTTGAGGACTTGGAATTATTGTCAGTCACCTCGATGTAAAACATGAAAATTTTGCCAAGTCCTTGTTTACCAAACTGGATGACACGTCACTAGCTGGTCTTCACCTGTCGTTGCGCTTAAAAAAATTCTAACCTAAAGCCAATATACGTGGCATATACACGTATAACCCGCATACCACAAAACCTCTCGTAAAAAAGTAATCCGTCAGCCAATAATCATATACACTTGTACACACATCCAGTAAACATCTGTTCGTTTGTAATCGTCCAGATCAATAAAACCAACCCACCGAGTTGGTCTAGTGGTGAACGCGTCTTCCCAAATCAGCTGATTTGGAAGTCGAGAGTTCCAGCGTTCAAGTACTAGTAAAGCCAGTTATTTTTACACGGATTTGAATACTAGATCGTGGATACCGGTGTTCTTTGGTGGTTGGGTTTCAATTAACCACACATCTCAGGTACGGTCGACCTGAAAATCTACAGGACTACACTTCATTCACACTCATACATATCATCCTCATTCATCCTCTGAAGTATTATCTAAACGGTAGTTACCGGAGGTTAAACAGGAAAAAGATCAATAAAACCAACAAAAGCCAGCCACAAAACACAAAATTCGCGGAGCTCAGAATACCACGTCCTCTTGGATTGAGTTACCTTACTCGACTATACTCGACATATTTATAACAAACTAAAATAAGTCTTCTCGTTTTGTTCTTCCTTTTGAGAATTAGAACAAGGCGACTAAAAACAACTGATCGTAGAGTTCTAAGAAAAAAATAACAAAGCCATTTATTTTTTCAGAACTCATGCGTATTTTTATTTGTAAAATATTCAGTTAATTTTAACTTAAACTTTGCAAACGAAAAATTAATATAAAATAAAATTTAAAAATTTTCTTATACACATTCTGATACATACTTTGAAATAAACAAAAGCCTACTCGTATTTAAATCGTTTCTGTGCATAACTATAAATTATTTAGCTAATTTTGAGAGTGGATAGATGTGTTTACTCGTAGATAAAAGACTTTTTTTTTTTAAATAACTGCTCTTGTAATTGCCTGGATCGATCAAGGAAAACAATGATAAAAGCTTAAACGGATCATTGTTACAAAGTACAAAATTAATTACAAATATTATGAACGAAAAGTATTGAAAAACTAATTTATAAAATTTTGTAAAAATTAAATTTTTAGGGGAGGGATGCTCTTATAATTGTTTATCAAAAATTGTGTAATTTTCAACGATATTATTTTTATATACTTAAATACATACTTAAGAAGAATGTTTATTTTTAATGTGACCGATTCAGTATTTCCCTAACTGTCATCCAGTTCTGTATATAACTAAGTACACCCCCTCCCCCCAATAAACCCCCGTAATAAATAACATAATCATTCAACGAGGATTAAGTACATTTAGATTTTTCAACATCAAACGTTTTTCTTTCGGGTCGTCTTTTTCTTTTCAAACGTTCATCTTCTTCTACCTCTTCCTCCTTCTCTTCCACTTATCTCTCTCTCTCTCTCTCCCCTCTCTCTCTCCTCTCTCTCTCTCTCTCTCTCTCTCTGTCTCTCTCTCTCTCTCTCTCTCTCTCTCTCTCTCTCTCTCTCTCACTCACTCTCGCTCTCTCTCTCTCAATTTTATTGCCACCGTCAGGCAAAGAGAGGGAGACTGTGGATCGCCATACATAACAAATCACCGGTCCAGTTTGTTCTATAATTTGGCATCGTTTTAAGTAGCATCATTCCATATTTGATTTATTTTTCTGAATCTCTAATTAAATGCAGAAATTTATTTCTACAGTTTATGTAGAATATTTACCTCGACGGGCAAAATATTTTAGGCCGCTGGAACAAATCATTATTATTAAACACAATTACGCAAGACATTGTGCAATATTAATCATAATCTGAATAAGGAACCGGTAAAGTTTTACGAGCTTGTAATTACATATTACATATGTATACGTATAAGGAAGAAGATGATTAGACAAGACGCTTTCAGAATATAAAAATATGTACTGTTGTAGCTTGAAAAATATCAACTCATCTTCTCAAACTTGTTGTGTCTCATCTTGACTTCGTCAAACTTGTGTAACAGGATCTTTCAAAAAGTTCTCGGCCTGATACAGACTTGCTTAATTACGACGAAAAGATTACGATATTTACAAAGTATAATCCTTTAGACGGTGTACTGGAAAGTTTTAGATGCGTGCATTTAATTATGTTTCTGCGGCGATTGAGTAAAACAAAGGAGTTTTCATATATTCTTAAAAATGAATAAAATTTAAGTTTCAACTGCTATAAATTATTTTCTTTTAAAAGGTTTAACCCCGACAGACTTACAAAAAGAGTTTTCGTTAAAAATAAAACAAGTCATTTGGATTAGATAATATGGACAAATTATTAATAAATAATATTTCAAACAAATCATATGTGGCAATACAGGAGAATAATACCCCTAGTTCAGTCCAGTGATCAGAACAAAATGGAATATAGCCAGAGGCTGAAATTTATTTATTTTCAGTAATAACTATATATATTATATTATAACTATTATATATATATATATGCATAATATAATATAAAATAAATTAATTGAAGTTAAAATAATGGAAATAAATTTAAAATAAAACAATAGCCTGTAAACTTCAGAGGAAAACCATAAACTCCTATATAATATGAGGGAATTGATATAGAGAAAATTGTATATTTTATTAACGCGATAAATAAACTCTTAACACTAATGGAATAAAATTTTCGCTACGAGAGACAGTTTAGTTCACTATTTAAAACCGAATTATTCTTCAATTGATTTTAGAGTTCGTTTAACTGGAATTGTCAGTAGCATCTACAAACATCTATAAACAAGATGTAGAATTTAAAGGTTTTTTAATCAATTTATAGACCGTAACATGTTTCGTTAAAGAGTCCATTACATTAAATACACGTTATTCATTTATCGATCATCAATTGTAACATCTTTAAATTTTATCCATTAAACGTTCATATAAAAAATTAAAAATATTATTCATTAAGCTTATTATTTATTTAGTAACGCTGTTAGAAAAGAAAAAAATTTAATGTTTCTCCAAGTATGATACCATTTCTTGAATTGCTTTTTGGCGTACATTAAAGATCGTTAAATACAATTTTTGTAACACCCTTAGTTTTAAATAAATTGAACGTTTCAAAAAAAATTAAGGGAGAATTAGTGTAAATGTGTAAAATTTATAATTTTGCATAGCTATACTGTGTTAGAATGATTTCGCTGATGCTTTTTGTTTTACAAATAGCCGCCGGCACATCCCGAATTAATGTCAAACAGTAACCGGCTATCATGTTAGTATTACATTTCCCTTTACAGCGGCTTTCCATCACTGAAATGTCTTGGTAGAAACGTTCACCGTGTTCGTCTCCGAGGTTGTCCGAGAAAAAATCCAGATATGAATGGAGGAAATGTATTTTCAAAGATATATTACATCCCGTAGACCTGTATGAAGTAAGAAGTTGATTAACAATATAATTGTCGGTAATTGTCGGATTTTTGTTTCCCGAGAAAACTTTTGCAAACGTCTTTAAATGAAGCCCAAGCTGCACTTTTTACGGTATTTAAAATCGAGTTAAAATGCATCATCTTTGACCAACTCTTTGGTAACAATATGCTTATCCCTACCTCGGCTGTTCTCTTCGCAAAGAAAACACATGTACTTAGTATAGCGTAACTGCATGCCTTACAAAATAGCTATAACTTTCAAATCACCACATATGTTCTAGCTATGTTTTTAATAATTTATTTTTGCAAGAACGTCTTTCATCACATCGTATGTCTTTTTCAAATTAATACCAAAAGCGATCGGTATCGAAGGATCTTTGTTACCGTTGTGTAGTAGAATCACTTTTAAACTATACTTTAACGAATCTATGAAAAGGCGCCATTCCTCAGTTTTATGAACTTGTCCTAAGTGTAACATAAGTTCATCAATATTTGTACAATAAACCAAATTATTTTCATCAATAAAGTACTGAGTAAGTTCTTTTTGTCGGATTCGAAAGCCTGAAATGTTTTTAAGTAAATTCCAACCTTGCAGTCTTGATCCTAACAGTTCAACTTGATTTTTTGATAAATTTAAATCCCTAACCGAGTCATTTAATTCACCTTGTGATATAAAATGTGGCTTATTGGAAGATAATCAAAATCATTGTTGTTTTCTTCAGTACTGCCTGATTCTTCATAGCTGCTTTCGAAACATACATTCACAGGTGGCTCAGGAACTGGGATAATTTCACTGTGAGGTACAGGCCTGATTTCAGATTGCAGTAAAGGATATTTTACAGTACGTTTAGATTTTTTAGAAATTCCAGACACTTGTTAAACAAAAGTAACAATCGGTTACATGATGCTTTGGTTTACGCAAAATCATAGGTACACCAAACGGCAGCTTTCCGCGTACCTTTCAGCCATCCTCTTAAATATACAGAACAATTAGTGCATACTATATGAGGAGCCCACGTCTTAACCTGATCACCAATTTTACACTGAAAGTACAAATTATATGTTTTTTTAATTAAAGGTGTAATGTTTTTTTTCTATTTGATTTTACGGTAAACTCACCACATACAAAACAAAAGGCATCCACATCATTTACATAATTTCGAGGTATTATGACACTGCACTGTTAACAAACTTAGGACACCAGTAAGCTGAACACAATTAATTCATTCCTAAATCCAGTGGTTAATACAAACAACACAGCTGCGTTTTTAGCTACATGTTTTGACCTGCACAGACATGATTAATTTTGTCCACGAAGGCTCACTCTTCAGTATTAGATATGATGTTAATAATATGTGACTATGATATGATTTAATTCTTTGTGTAGTATTGTTTACTTATAGCTTACAAATTATGTAAACAATAAAAATTGAACTAACAAAATACAATATAGGAGCTTAAAATGCTAACTATACGTTGAAAAATGAAAAAAAAATCCTTTTATTAAAATTTAAAAATTTTTCAAAAACGGTGATCGGTAGAAAGATTCTGAATTTATATTCGTTTTCAGCTTTAAAAACTGATTAAAATCATCTATCGCATGTTGGGAAACAAAAATTATGTTTATCAGTGTAATCTATTTTATTGTCACGGTAGGATTACCGTATAATCTGTTAATTATTAAAACCTCGTCGATCAATTTAGTGATTAGCTTTATCGCTAATTATTTTCCTGGTAATGCTACAAGTAAACACCCTTGATCAGTTCCAATTTAGAGTTGTATTACCCTTAATTACAAATAAATATCAACTTCAAAGGTACAATTCTATTATGGTTTTTTTTGTGATTCTGTAATCATCACCGTCTCAGAAATGGTCAGACAGAAAACGGACAAGTACAAACAATTATTGTTAAATAGGAATTAACTTTTTATGGGACTAAAATAAATACTTTTTTTTTTCGGAATTTATTTAGTTGGCTGTAATTGTTTTATGATAAGCTAGTTTTATGCTGTTGTGCTCATCGGTTTCCTTTCTGTTCTGTACTATTACTATCATCCTGAAAACATTTACTACTTCCTGTATACTGATTTATCAACTTCAAATAATCTCAACATTTGCATGTTATGTTTACTCTGACAACTGAAACGATTTTCTTTGCCGATAATGTAATTTAAAGTAAAATAGTTTTTATTTAAACGTATTAACTCTTTAAATTAAATATTAAAAAAAAAAAAAAAAATGTTTAAAGTTTACATCGTAATGAATTCAGTTACAATTGCGGTCATCTTCAGTGATGATAGTGTCTGACAATGAATGATCAGTGATTGTTCTCACCCTGGCAACAGCTGACATCACTAGCAATTTTTTTGTTTTAAGCTGATATGTATTTAAAATCTAGTTGTAAAGTGAGTAGGGTTTGTTATGCGTGTGATATACTTACGTGTATTTTCGTCTCGATATAAATTTCATTAATGAAGTATAAGACTTAAAGTGATCCATATAACACCCGCTAATCGTTTTTAAACCTAAAAAACATATATTTCATCATGTTTGAGTGTATTACGAAGTGGTCCTATTTTGTTTATGACTATTTTGCAATGTTTTACTTTTAAGTATGTATTGACCATTTGTGTTTTTATTTTAAAGTCTAAATTATATTCAGGTTTTTAAACTACGTCTATTTTTATTAATACCTGAAAGAAAGCTAACAACACAATTGTAGGTATACGATCTACAACTGTGGGTTGTTTTTGATGCACGGTTTACACACACATCGACGCAACACTTAATTTAAGATATTTATCATTTTATTTAAATACAATATCTTTTTGTTAATTTAATTCAATGATCCTAACCAACTTGCGCGCTTATTCTGTATTTAATTCGCGCGAGTGTGGCGGTACTAGCGAAGACGGTTGACACTAACTAATTTATTTTTACAACTTATACAGAACAAATTTCGCTTGTACGATCGGCAGACCGGTATAGCAGCAAGGCTTAACGCACCAGGCACCGAGTCGACCGGGCGAATGTGTTCGAGACCCACCTAGACAGACTTACTTTTTTCACTTTAAATATTACTCATTTATTTAATTCTACCGCTGACCTGTGACGTCACAACATAGCAGACGATTATAACTGTGTTTTTCGGGGTAGGGGTGCGATTTTGTAAAATATTTTTTTGCAAATATTGTTATTTTTTAATTGTTAACAAATGTGCCGAAGAAAAATATGACCTTAATTAGGTGAAATCTCTAATTACTGAGATTGAACTTGCTCTATAGCCTCACTTCCTTGACCTGTTAAATTGAAAATTTAATGGCATCAATGCCCCATATGTAGAAGTAATCTGATCAAGTTTGGTCAAAATCTGTCCTGTAGTTCTGGAGATATAAAGTGATTTAGAGGCCGATACCGAACACACACATGTACGTACGAATATTAACGTCTGAAAATTTTCTATCCGTTTATTTGGTTCCTCAGGTGTCGTGTCAAGATCCGGTGAAAACCGCATATGCCCAAATTGGACCGATCAAAATACTTTATCTTCTACAGCTACAGCTCTACTATAGCACTATCTAGAATGGAAAGTAAAAATATTACTTTGTAACATAATCTAATTTTGTGAAATGTATAAAAAAGCAATATAATAAAAACAAACAAAATAGAAAAAGTAATAATCCATATTAAACATACTTTTCAACCACATTTTATATACATAGTGCCGAATTACAAAAACAGTAGCAAAACATCAGATGATCCCAATAATGCAGGGGTTAAAATTATGGGTACTAGAAATTTAAGATGATTAAGAGAATAAACGAAAACGTTTTATTTTAATTTTTGAAAACATTTTTAAATGCGGTTCAGTTTATCATTAAACAATTTTATAGTTTTAAAAAAAAGTAACTCTAATACTTGTCCAAATTAATAAACCAAACCAAACCAAACCAAATTAATAAACCCTAGGGTGTCTTAATACATAGCCCATCAACTTAGTTCTTATTTTTCACAAGATTTTGACATAAACGTCTCTCCTCTTAAAAACTTTTACTTTCTACTTTATCTACTTTACTTTCTATTTCCTTTATACCTGATTTTCAATTTCTATAACCCGATATTATTTTCCTTGATGTTATGTCTTTCTGCCTTGGCATTCAACATTTTTCATAATATTTTAAAGAATTCTTTGGTTTTCAGATCTTTGAAGCTAACAAACTTATTTTCTGATTATGCCTGTCTGCTTTTTATATCATTCTTATTTGGTAAATGACTAAATTTTATAATAAAATATTCACATATTTTATTACTTAACTTTCAATTTTCTTCTTTTCTGTAACATTTCCTTAACTTAGTCTTGCTTAATTACTCACAGAATTCACCCCAGGCAATAAATTTGGGTATCCTCCTTTATTGAAGTCGATTAAAAAATGTAATTCTATTTTGCTAAGTTACAGCATCGTATTTCAAAAACAAGGAGGTTAGGAATAGCAATTTATTTTCCCGATTATGATAATTTTTAAATAAGTTTTAAACTTTTAAACTTTATCTTGAATAGTACTAAAGAAATTTTTATTTTCCTTTAGGCGTTAGATAAAAGTACAATGAAATACTTTTGAGTGTGTATAACATGGGTATAGTAATACAATCGTACTTATGTCCTTATTAATTTGAGGAAAGAACACATGTGCATTTCTGTCCTTAAATCTGTATAGTTTTTTTCAAAATAAAAAGGTAAATGGAACCCCTATTAAGGAAAAAATAAATAAATTAAAAAATACTAAATTGTGCCCTAGCATTAGAATATAAGTATTATATGCTTAAGTATTATTATATTGCTTACAAAGGCTATGCTTTTTCACTTTTTACACCGTGACTAGTTGTTTGGGGTTAAATAACTTTTTTCTTAAAAAAAGCGTGAATTTTAATTTATTTTTTACTTACAGTGAATGTGTTACATGTAATTATAAGTTTAAATGTTCTTAATATTATTAAAACATCGTTTGATGAAACATGATCGTAACAGAACTGCTCGTGTTAAAAATCAGTATTTTTAAGACTTTCGGTTAATTTAATGATTACTTGTGAATTACAAATGTTATAAGGCAAATTAACGAAAAAATAATCGTGCATGATTTTCTTCAAGTCTTGCTTCTTGACTATTTCAGCGCCAAAATGGTTTCACCTGTCGTTCTGTCCACTACCGTTGCGTATCTGCCTTTCATTCATAAAGCTTTATTTTTAATTCCGCTCAGGCTTTGTATTTTTCATGCGCTATAAAATATATTTAATTATCAGCATCTATAATTGTATATTCACTATAGTCGCCAAAAAAAAAAAAAAATGAACATGATACCGATATTGAAAAATTAATAATTTACGATTAGGAAAGAACACTACATATAAGAAAGTATCATCTACAGAATTAATAATCCCATGTATTTGTATTTATATATAAAAACTGTATCCGATAATCACATCGCAAAAAAAAAACGTTGTTTGAAAAATACAACATCTATGAATAAAACATCAACTGAAGAACGTTATTCGTATTTATATGGATAGAACCAACAGATCGATTAATATCAGAACTTTTAATAATAATAAAAGAAATTTCTGCATCGTAGTTGAGCATTTTATAAAGCATGATTATCGAGTTAATATAACTCATTATTTGAACATTTTAAAATTAAACAAAAATAAAATTAAATAATTAAATTAGAAAAGCGTTACATTATCTGTACAAAGATTTAGTCTTATGAATCGTTAATCTATATTTAATAAACCCAGCTTATTTTAAATTAAAGTTAAAATTTATAACATGACAGTATTACTTCTCTTTCTTTCTTTTTCCTGTTTAGCCTCCGGTAACTACCGTTTAGATAATTCTTCAGAGGATGAATGAGGATGATACTATGAGTGTAAATGAAGTGTTAGTCTTGTACATTCTCAGTTCGACCATTCCTGAGATGTGTGGTTAATTGAAACCCAGCCACCAAAGAACTCCGGTATCCACGACCTAGTATTCAAATCCGTGTAAAAATATCTGGCTTTACTAGGATTTAAACGCTGTAACTCTCGACTTCCAAATCAGCTGATTAGGGAAGACGCGTTAACCACTAGACTAACACGGTGGGTTATGACAGTATTACTATCTACCGCAAACGTAACTGTTATGGCGTTAAAATATTTTAATCGGTCTCACGATAGCCACGAAAAAACAGTTTTAATTGACATGGACTCGCCGCACTAAATGTTTTTATAAATATTTTTGGTACTTACGTATTAACGCCACCGCAGCTACAGCCGATTTAAAAACCAAGTAGTCAATCTGATTTCGGTGGAAAATGGGCCGATATAGAGTTTAACATAAATAAATATTTATTTTATGAATATAATTTAACTAAACTTAACCTACGCTCGCTTCGCTCGCTAACCTTGATTAATTAACACCGTAATTTTTTTGAGTATTTATTTAATAAATTCAGTAATTACAATTATTTATTATATAAATAATCAAATTGCAATAATTACTTTGACTAATTGAAAATTAGTCAAGGTTAGCGAGCGTAGGTTAAGTTTGGTTAAATTATATTTATAAAATAAATAAATATAAATAACCATTTATATTCTGTTTTGAATCTGTTTAGGCCCATTTTCCACCGAAATCCGATTGACTACTTTGTTTTTAAATAAAGCTGTTACTGCGGTGGCGTTAATATTTAAGTACCATATTTTTTTTAATATTTACCCGTCTATTGACGCACTGAAATAATGTAAAAGTGCTCTTAGAAAATCGTGATTCATTTTTATTGATTCGGTAATTACTTCAGTTTTTGTTATAACACTGAGGAACAAAAATTAATTTATTTTTTGTCTCAGGAAGAAAAATATATGATTCTGATAGTACTTTTTCTCCTGAATTCAATTATGTTTCTCCTGAATTCAATTATGATATCGGCTTTCCTCATCACGCAAGGTTTCCAAGAGACAGGCATTTATAATTTCAAACATTTTAATACTTTCTGCATTTTTAACTACACAATATTCAAACATTTGACTCACCTAGAAATTAAGAATGACGATTTCCTCTATATTTAGCCTGTGGAGCATCCCTCTTGATGGTCCAACAATAATCGGCCAGCATATTAGGATTCCATTTACCTTTATATCTCTTTCCCATAGCTGAAATCTCCTGACAAAAGTGTTCCCCGTCCTCATCGCTCACTGCGCCAAGATTTTCTGGGAAGAAATCTAGATGCGAGTGCAGGAAGTGAACTTTTAAGGATATATTACAACCCAAATTTTTATAAGGTATTACGAGATCGTTGACAATAACACGGTAATTTTCCGCTTTTCAGATTTGCCAAAAAAATGTTGAGTAACATTTTTGAATGCTTGCCAAGCTGCTTTCTCTAGTGGATTCAATATTTCCTCAAACCTTTCATCATTCATTAGTGATCGTAATTGTGGACCCACAAATATTCCTTCTTTAATTTTTGTATCACTAATTTTAGGAAACTTCTGTTTTAAGTTAATGAAACCAAAAGTGTTGTCCATGGCCTTGACGAAATTCTTCATTAATCCTAGTTTGATATCTAACGGAAGTAGATACAAATTTTTAGGGTTACACAATGGGTCATGTTTCACATTTTTCTGTTGAGGAATGAGTGATTCGCATTAGGCCATTCTTTTCTAATGAAATGGTGTATTCTGTCCCTACTATCCCATTCACACAAAAAACAACAGTAGTTTGTGTAACCAAGCAGCAGACCAAGAATAAGTGCAATTACATTCAAATCACCACAAATATTCCATTAATACACTGCACATTGTAGCTTTCCAATATAAATTTAAAGTTTTCATATGCTTCTTTCATACTAGCAGAGTGAGCAACAGGTACTGATGGGAATTTATTGCCATTATGCACAGCTTTTGAACTAACTTTAGAGGAATCAATGAACAAGCACCATTCTGTTGGGTTATGTTCATTACAAAGCTCTTCATAAGAGAAGAAATGTCATTACAAAACACTAAACTATTTTCTTCAGAAAAAATGACGATTGCAATAAATATGTATCTTTGTATTCTTTTGAAGAAGATTCTACCCTTTTAGCTGGGAAGCAAACATTTCAGACTGCTTTTTTGATAACTTTATATCTCTTATGAGAATGTTAAGATTTTCTTGGTCAGCAAATGAGGCTCAGAACTGCTATGTTCAAAAGTTGTATCACTACAATCTGTTTCTTTTTCTTCCTTACTGCCATCAGACTCTGAGAGCTCTTGATGATCTAATGTCACATGTTCTGGAGGCTTTGGTACGGTCAATTCTTCACAATGTGGAACCGGTCTCATTGCCAGATTGCAAGATAGGGTACACCACTGTATGCTTTGATTTTGATGTAAACCCTTTAATATTTGTTAAGCATAAATAACAGTCAGTAGATTGATCTTTGGGTTTCCTCCAAATCATAGGGATAGCAAATGGCATGTGGCATGTGCCATTTTTCTATGCAGTGAGAAACCTAGAACACGGTAAAGAACAGGTATGTGGGGCCCAGGCCCTTGTTTGGTCCAATGGCGAATTTACACCCAAAATAAAGTTCAGAACACTTTTTTACTAATAGAGTGGAGTAAGGTTTCACCTTTGATACTTGAGCGTTATATCACCACGTACATTACAAAAATTGTTAGGATGATTTAAACAAACTCTAGGCATTTTGTAACTAATAACTAATGAAAATAAATAAAATTGTAAATATATAACACACAATAATTCAGACACACAAAGCATTCACAATGATATGTTACTGGTTCACTACTATCTCACAACTGGCATCGTTCTGATGAATGTCTGCTACACTAGATCACGTATGTACATGTCTATACACGTCTGAACCTGCACAACAGTAGCAATGCTACCTCTTGAATTAGCTCATTTGGTTCCATCATATTTACAATGCTAACATATTAAAATAACAGAAAACTGTGGGTGATGGAGAAGTTCCGAATACATATTTGAAAACAGGATAAAAAATTGCATTATGTACACCTAATGGTACTCATGAGACAAAAATCATGTTTACCAGTGTAACTGATGCATCAGCATTTGATTATATTTAATTAAATTATTGCTGAGATATATGTACATTAAAATTTACCATAAAATATTATATAACTGGATTAAATTTAATACTTAGACTTGTGTGTAAAATAAAAAAAATTAAGTAAATCTATAGTCAGGTTGAATGTGTATACTGCATAAATATAGAAAGCGAGGTAACAGTTTCATGATTAAAACTTAGAACAGTGTTTAATATGATCTATTCCTTCAATCATTTCTTGTAAAGTAACTATGATGCAAGATTAAAAGGAAATGTTGCAACCACACACGCTTACAATTGCAATTAATATGTTAACAGGTTGTACTTAGTATTTTGAACACAAATTATGAAAGTTATAATTTACTAGAAGTTTACTGACATAGTCACTTTATAAGGTGTATAATATTGTTAGTATTTTCCAGGATTATAGAAATAACTTATTACTTTAGAATAATTTATTAGCATTATAAAAAGTCAATAATCTTTGATGTTTAGTCATGTAATTCATAAATAATAAAAATTATCCATTGTAGATTTAGTAAGCAAGAAATTACTATGAGGCCAATTCTGTTTAATTTTAATAAAATAATAATGCTAAAAATACTATAGATCATGGAAAGTAGTTTGGAACGATTTTAACATTATATAAAAATCTTCAATTATTTATTCTTTTAATGAATATAGATAACGTTTTTTTACGAATAATTCCTTGAACTTGTTTCTTTTTACTTATTTGCATAATTAAGCAGTTTAATAAAACGTATACTTCTTCTTTTTAGCACCACAACACTTTTCAAAATGAATTTTTTCCTGCAATAAGGGCCACCTCTAATTGTTCCATTCCATTATTGTTCTCTTCAGTTCATTAATCCAATTTTTCTAGCATCAGGGTCAGCATCCACAATCCTTTTTATTTTATTTTGGTCTATTTATTTATTATATTTCAAAAAATCCACTCTAGTCTGAGTCTTTCCCTGGGTTCCTGTAATAATATGACCTTTTATATGAATGAAATGTCAGCCCATTGCCATATCCTATTGCTAGAATGACTGCGGATTTTGTGTGGATTACTGTAATGTAGTTAGGATGATTTGATATTTTAAGATATTAAGTAATAATATCAACAGTGTGTTTATTTTCCAAAGCACATGCTATAAAAATTGCAAGCCTACAAGAAATTACAAGATACAAATTTAGAGCCTTTAATCCCTCTACATTTAAAGTAGCAATTGCTACAAAATAATTTTTACAAGTAACAATCCACAAAAATTATAAATTGTGTGATAATATTAAAAAAAAAGTTGACACTTGCAGCACTTTCCTATCACATGGCTTCTTTTTGAAGCACGGCTTACACACCCAACTTAATTAAAAATATTTTATCATTTTATTTAAATATAATATTTTTTGTTTATTTAATTCAATGATTCTAACTAAAGCACACACCGTATTTCATTTGAGCAAGTGTGGCGGTATTAGCAGCCACTTCAAATAATTTTTTACACTTTAAATATTATTCATTTATTTAATTCTACCATTCACCTGTGATGTTAAAACACAGCAGATGACAATGGCAAACCCACTGGATTGGTCCAGTGGTGAACTCATCAATGCAAATCAACCGATTTGAGTTCTAAGAGTTCTAAGATTCAAATCCTAGTAAAGACAGTTACTTTTATACGGATGTGAATACTAGATTGTAGATTCCGGTGTTCTTTGGTGGTTGGGTTTCAATTAACCACACATCTCAGGAATGGTCGATCTGAGACTGTACAAAACTACACTTCATTTACATATCATCCTCATTCATTCTGTGAAGTAATACCTTACGGTAGTTCCAGAGGCTAAACAGAAAAACAAAGCAGATGATTACCGTAGTTGTACGTCAGTGTTATACTACCGCTCCTTGTGGTGAGAAGGGTTACTAATGACATACCCATGATATATCTATTTAGCCACGTGTTTAGTTAGAACGTTTTTTGCAATGAGAGTGTGATTTTGTAAAACCTTTTTCGAAAATATTATTTTTTAATTGTTAACAAATGTGCCAAAGAAAAATAAGCCCATAATTAAGTGAAATCTTAAGATACTGAGAGTGACCTTGCTCTACAGCCTCACCCTCTTGACCGTTTAAGATAGAAATTTAATGGAATCAATGCCCCATATATAGACGTAATCTGAACAAGTTTGGTCATCAGCCTAGTAGTTCTGGAGACATAAGGCGATTTAAAGGGTAACACCGAACATGCACACATACATTTTCATATACATCTGGAAAATTTCCATCTGGTTTTCGGGTTCCTTGGGTGTCAAAATGTAAAGATCCGGTGAAAACCGCATATGCTCAAATTGGACCAATTACAATACTTTCCCTAATAACTCTATAACTCTATTTTAGCGCTAGACTGGAAAGTAAATTTACTTAAACTTATAAATATTAATAAATTTTATCTGACATTCATAAAAAGAAAGAAAAGTAAAAAATAAAATAAAAATAATCTTTACAACATTTATCTCTATATCATGATTATTTCTTCTACTATCAACTTGAAATCACAGAATATCAAGTTCTTGCTTTTCACTCTTCTCCAAATAGAGATATTTTTTTCCTAGTTGTAAAGAGTATTTCTTTGCACTTGATTGAACTTTCACCAAAACTCAATTACCAGCCTTTTTATATTACTTTACAGCATCAGAGGCTAAAAGCTGTTATTCCATAAGAATTTCCAAGTTAAGAGGTACAATCAGGTTGTAGGTAAATATATTTTTCTGTCTTGCCTAGAATATTATTAAAAAGCTTTGCTTTCTCTATATGCATACTGAAAAAAGTATAAATGACCTGACTTGAGACATAAGTCATTGTTGCAATTAGCAAAGCCAATCTTAAAAAATATCTGGAATAAGTAGATTGGATAAAAATAAAGAGTGTTTTCTGTCTACTTTTTTTCATTAAACCAAATACACTACTCCACAACGTGTGCTCCAAGCTCACTTAAATGCTGATGACATCCATTCCTACATGTCCACTTTATTCATCACAAAAATTGACTGCATCGTTACTCTCAGAGAAAGCAGCTTTACTGTCTGCTATCTCAGATTCTTTGAATTCACCATACTCATAATAAAAACATCGGACAAATACAGATAAATATATAAACAATAAAAGATATTATAATCTGAACTAAGGAATTTTTTAAACTTTGGCTTTACCAAATTTTTGTTAGAATCGTTGACTCCAAATTTATGATTAGCATTGCCCAGTATTTGTGAAAAATCTTCATTTTTTTAATGTATGTGAATTGTTTTCCAACATACATTGTTATTCTTGGTGAACAGACATTTCTGTTGGATAATGTTAATGTTGCAGTTAACTAACAGTAAAGCTTATTCTTTGAAATACATTTTTGTGATTGGAACTGCTTGAAATTTCTACATATTTTATATCAAGTAGACTAAACTGACTTATAAAACTTATGTATGTTATATTTAAAATTTTCAACAAAATGCCCATCATCTTAGAAATTGGAATGTATTCTTTTCAACAATTATGTATTTCAAATGCAGCGTTTATTTTCATTTTATTATCAGAGAATTTAATCAACATACATTTATCACAGTTAATGTTTAAATTGTAGCAGTTATAGTTGTTGACTACATCTATGATTTCTTCATCAGTTGATCCATTTAACTTACCTATCATCTCGTCTCAACAAAGTAAAAATGTATCATCTCGTTACAAACATAGGTTTTTTAAAAGAATGAAAGTACTTTAAAGTGAAAATCATTACTCGCAGAGAAAGCAACTCTGAATAGTGCCTCTTATACCTCAGCTGCTCTACATTAATGACCAACATAAGACAAACATTGCAAAGACTGTCACTGACAGTGCGATGCAACAAATATGTGACTCCTTTTTTGTGAAACTATACAATATAAATATAAAGCCTCAATTAGAGTCAATTAGGATTAGAATCAAGAGAGACACAATAAATGACAGAACATTTTTTTAGATAGGTAATTCAGAAAGGTTTTCAGGAAAGAAAAAGTTAACCAATGGTAGGAAGTGGACAATTACTGGTTAATTAAACCAAAATGTGGCTATTAAATCAATTTGTCTCTACAAGATTCTTCAAAAAATTTCTTTCCTCCGCTATCTGTGTTGAGACCTCCACATTTCTTACTTTATCAGTCAAATGAATTTTTTAAAATCTTGTGTATTATCAATTTAAAATCCTCTACTTTTTTTTCTTTCTGATATACTATTGTCCAAATTATGCAACCATAATGAGCTACTCTCCACAGAAATATTTTCAAGAATATCTCTGTAATTATTATATAGATATTAAATATAGCAGACTTTATTCTTTCTCATAAAAACGTTCTTGGCTTATGTCAGTCTACTTTTAACCTGCAGTAATTCATCAATAATTAGTAATTTTATTTCTTTAATAGCAAAATTCTATATTTTTCTAGTATATTTTATTCACATATTTTAATATCTAATCCCCCATTATTCTTCTTTCTATCATACTTAATTAACTGTATTTAAATGTTATTTTCAAATTGAATTTCTCTCTTAGCAATGATTCCTCAGCAGATGAATCAATTTTTTTTTTTAAGTTTTTCTGTTTTTACTTATAAAATTTTTATCCTTTATCCTTGGAAGCTATTCCACCTTCAAGTCCTGTAAATTTGACCTTTAATTCCTGTATTGCTTCTCTGTGTATAAACTGAAAAGCAATAGGAACTGTTACATCTGTATCTCACTACTTTCCAAAATCATAGTTTTTGTATTCTTGGCCAACTTTTCTTTTCTATAGATTGTATATAAACCTACATTTAAGTCCAATTTTTTTTACAATTTTAAACATTCCAATTTACATTAAATGTATTCTTCAGAAATATAAATGCCATTTTATGTGACTATTCTTTTTAAATATGGTTTCCAAAACTACTCTGAGGCAAGGCCCATTGTGGCCTTCTTTGTATCTATTCTCATTTTAAAATTAAATTGATATTCATGCAGCACACTTTCCAATACACATTTAATTGACTATAAAATAGGCAATTAAATTTACTTTATTGAATTATTATTATTAGTAATACAAGGTGTGTGAGAAAAGTAATGAAACTGACTTTTTACTTTCCAAAGTTTTTATTTTTTTCAAACAACAATATTATCCCCTCAAAGTAGTTCCCTTGGGCTGCTACATACTGGCGGAGTCGTTGTTCCTACTCCTGGTAGCAGCGATGGAAGGCTTCAACCGGTAGGACTTTTAACTGTTCGATCACAGTCTTTTGAATGTTCTCCAGAGTTCCAAAATGACGTCCTTTTAAGACATGTTTCAAGGAAACAAGGAAAAGGAAAAAGTCACAAGGACTCAAATCAGGTGAATAGGGGGGTTGAGAAACCGTAGGAATGCGTTTTGGCGTCAAAAATTCTGTGATGGAAATGGTCGTGTGACACGGGGCATTGTCATGATGAAGCATCCACTTGTCTGCAGTGTCTGGTCTCACACAAATCACTCTTTTCCTGAGCCTTTCAAGGACACCTTTGAAAAAACAGTTGGTTGACAATTTGTCCTGGAGGTACAAATTCTTTATGCACAATATCCCTACTGTCAAAAAAGCAAATCAAATTCCAATGTTCCATTTTCACAACACACCAAAACCACAACTTCATTGATGGAGCTGTCAAAAATAATGTGTTGGCTGAACAGAGTTGAAACTCATACTGAGCATGTGAAAGGGATGAACAAACCAGTCTAGCACAGACCAGTAGACATAGTGTTGCCAGATCGCTCGCAGTGTTACCAATCTCATTACTTTTCTCACACACCTCGTATGTTTTGATTTTACTAGTAAGAGAGATTGTGTTGTGTTATTTTTGTTATTTTTTTTTTATTCTTTTTTGTTATTTTTATAATACAAAAATTATTTTATAAAAGTAGTAATTCATTTTTTCATGTGTTTTATATGTGTAGAATTTCTATTTATTTTATTTATATATATATATATATATATATATATATATATATATATATATATATATATTTTTAGTTTTTTTTTTTTAATTTATTTTTATTAATAAAAACTATGTGTAATGTTCATAACCATTTAAAATCAAAATTTGGATGTAGTTCTTAATTCTTTAATGTTTAACTGTTGTGAAGCATTACACTTTGCTGGTGTGTAAGATAATAATTTAGTATAATTTTCTCATTATTTTTAATTTACCATTAAAAAAATTAATCAACGAGTAGTTAAAATATAAATTACTGACGTTAAGTTGTGTGACTATGAAAAATTTGACTTATGGAAATTGAAGTCAAGCACCTTAAGTCTTCTTGTTGATTTTTCAGTAAGAATCACTTAGCCGACTGAAAAACCTTGGGCTAAAAGCTCATGAATAATTGAACCCCATTAGAATTGATTAAATTCCACCAAGTCGGCTGATGTGGCTTCCTACCCATCCTCTTTACCCATTCTCATAAACACCCTCCCACGCGAACATACACATTCACACTAGCACACAAAATCCATCCCACTGTCTTAAACTCTATTCTGTAACTCTTTTTGCTACAATATTAAACTACAGTCGTCTCATTTATTTTCCATCAAAAGTCAATCTTTTACCAAATTCATTACTTGAACAAAGAATTTTAGTATGATATTATTAAATGATATAGTATATACAAATCCATAATACACAAATTGCTTTTAATCTTAAAAAACTAACATTTTAAAACAGGAGATTTGAATTTTATCTGCAGTTTAAACTCCCTTAGTTTAAAAAAATTTAATATCTAAGAACAGTTTATATGTCTATTTCTGTTATCTTTCTTTTATCCATTCTTAATAGATCGATTAACAACAGCATCATTTATTTAATCATGGATACCCAATTAAATTGGGCAACCTAGAAGCTATTAGCAACCAGTCTTCGGGTAAAATTAAGTTCACAAATACATTTAATTGGAGTTGAATTGAAAGCCTGCAGTATCTCAAAACAACAACTATTTGGGACCATGCTAATTAGAGATCTGTCATATAATAGATTTTGTGCAAACTATTATGAAAATAATTGAATAATTCAGTTTACAAAATGATTTCATTTTAAATTACAACTCATACCAAAGTTTTGTCTATGTAAATTACACTGATAAACATAATTTTTGTTTTCTAACATCCCATACATGATTTTAATCTGTTTTTTGATGCTGAAAATGAATATGAACTCAGAATCACCTACCATTTTTGAAAGATTTTTAAATTTTAATAAAATAATTTTTTTTTCATTTTTCATTTTCATTTTTCTTTTTTTTTTAAGCTCAATTCATGCCTCGAAATTGTGTAAATGATGTGGATGCCTTTTGTTATGTATGTGGTGAGTTTACCGTAAAATTAAATAGAAAAACATATCATTTGTACTTTCAGTGTAAAATTGGTGATCAGGTTAAGACGTGGGCTACTCATATAGTACGCACTAATTGTTCTGTGTATTTAACAGGATGACTGAAAGCTACACGGAAGGCTTTCCCATTTGGTGTACCTATGGTTTTGCATAAACCAAAGGATCATGTAACCGATTGTTACTTTTGTTTAAGAAGTGTCTCTGGAATTTCTAAAAAATCTAAACGTACTGTAAAATATCCTTTATTGCAATCTACAATCAGGCCTGTACCTCACAGTGAAATTATTCCAGTTCCTGAGCCACTTGTAAATGTATGATTCGAAACCAGCGATGAAGAATGAGGCAGTACTGAAGAAGACAGAAATGATTTTGCTTTTGAATTATCTTCCAATAATCCACATTTTATATCACAAGGTGAATTAAATGACTCGGTTAGGGATTTAAATTTATCAAAAAATCTAGTTGAACTGTTAGGATCAAGACTGCAAGGTTGGAATTTACTTCAAAAAAATACAAAAATTTCAGGCTTTCAAATCCGACAAAAAGAACTTACTCAGTACTTTATTGATGAAAATAATTTGGTTTATTGTACAAATATTGATGAACTTATGTTGCACTTAGAACAAGTTCATAAACCTGAGGACTGGCGTCTTTTCATAGATTCATCCAAGTACAGTTTAAAAGTGTTTCTACTACACAACAGTAACAAATATCTTTCAATACTTATGGTATTAATTTGAAAGTGACATACGATGTGATGAAAGACGTTGTTGAAAAAATAAATTATAAAAAATATAGCTGGAACATATATGGTGATTTGAAAGTTATAGCTATTTTGTTAGGCATGCAGTTAGGCTGTACTAAGTACATGTGTTTTTTTTCGAATGGGATGTGAAGAGCTTTCGGAAATTTAATATTTTGAACAAACGAACATTTACATTTTTATTTATATAGATATTCAGATTTAGAAGTTTTATTTATGATGTATTTTATCATAAAATGTTAATAATTGTTTACATCGGTTAAAATTACTTTGTTAAGATGCGATGGAATAATTAACTCAAACTGGTATCTCGACACAATTTTCTATTGAATATTTATACTACATACATAATTTCTTGAATTCCATATAAAAAATTTACAGCACATTTAAAATTTATAGAAAATTCACCGTAATTGACACTCTTATTCACAATACATCTGATGTTCAATTCAGCTGAAAAGTGCATTTTTCACAAAATATTACAGTTCCTATCATACACATATTGAAGTATATTTGAAGAAAGTATCTAGTATATATGTATATAGTATCTATATAAGATATAGTATCTATCTTAGTATATAAGATAATATCTTGTACATAAGAAAATATCTAGCACAGGTGGCTACCCACGCAAACATATAGATAAACATATTACATGCATAAAATATGGCATAGAACATGGAATAAAGTAGAAAAACACATTTAGAGACAAAAAGTAAGCAATATATTAAAACAAAATTAAAAACAACTAACCTCATTATTTAAATTGAGCTTTGTCCGGATAGCTATTTTTTAACTTTTGGAAAAAGAAAGTAATCACTTGGGGTCCAAATTCAGCTAATGTAGAAGAACTATGAAATAACCTTCATCTAAGATTTTGTGATCTTCGTTTAGGTCCTGGAGTTTTGCAGAAATAATTTGATATTACCAAATTAAGTTCTACCTACCTACAAGTTTATCAAAAAAAATTATACTGGCATTTACTGAACAAACATTTCATAAATCAATAGTATTATTTTTTCAAAAGTTTTCTATCACATCAAAGTGAATTAAACCCATTAATAACATTATTACCAGTAACTTAGCATTTCATTATATTTGAAAAATTCTTTTGAAAGTAAGAGGTTTAATTTTATCTAAATTTAAAAAATTAAAAAAAGTGTTAACTTGTTTTGCCGTGTTGATTAATTAATAAAAAGATTACAGTATATTTTTTTGTAATCTGTCAATGACTTCGTCTTATGTAGTTCACATTAAGGTACTTGCTATAAAAAATATTGAGAAAACTCGTCTCATAAAGTAACTGAAAAATAAATTCAAATTATATTTTTTTTAAGACTATGCAAAAAACTGATTATTTATCGATTTTTTTTTTTACTTTATCTGCCAAAAAGACTTGTTTTTTTTTCAGCGAGAGGATAATTATTTATATGATATGACATAATTTTTTGCAAAATAGTAGTGAGGTGTATCAAGGACATCAAAATGTCCAAGTTGAAAACCCTTGAACCAGCTTTCTGCTTCACATTCCATAAATTTATCAATCATTTTTAGCAGAGTGAGTCACATTCTTTCTTTTTGTGAATTAAAATTTCAAAGTGTACGAATTTCTTATTTATTTTCACAACGCTACAATTTTTAAGTAAATAAACTAATGATATGAAAACTTCAAAAACAAGTAAGTGTTGTCAGATTTAATTAATATTATCAGAGTTTTGTGATTCTGAAGCCATCTACCAGAAGATTACATTTTTCCACAATCGCAATACATATTCTATTCTTTTTCCTGTTTGGCCTCTGTTAATTACCTTTCAGATAATACTTCAGAGGATGAATGAGAATGATATGTATGAGTGTAGTCTTGTACAGTCTCAGTCCAACCATTCCATTCTGTGTGGTTAATTGAAACCCAACCACCAAAGAATCCAGTATCCACGATCTAGTATTCAAATCCGTGTAAAAATAACTGACTTTACTAGGACTTGAACGCTGGAACTCTCCACTTCAAAATCGGCTGATTCGGGAAGACACGTTCACCACTAGACCAACCCGGTGGGTTCCAACACATGTACTAACGGCTTCAAACTTGACGAAAGCTATTTGACGCCCATTTGTTTGAGCTGCAGCTGTGTAGTCTCTGGAACTGTGGATACTGAAGTTCAGCTTGCAGGTTTTTTTGTTGCCCATATGTTTCTCAAAAAAAAAAAAAAGAAAAAAAATTCATTTGAATAGGAACAGTAGTACTCGCTGATTGAAGAAATTTACACGTTTCACAGACTGATAAATTTACAAAAATTGCGTAATTTCTTCATTTTTTGGAAAACTAACTTATGATAACGGTTTTTTTTTAGCCTACGCATATATGTATCACTGGAAAAAAAATAAAATAAAAATAAGATTCATTGAAATGTGTGCGGTAGGTTTTACAAACAAACTTTCAGATTTGTTAAATAGTGTTTTATATATATATATATTTTACTTTCCCGTCTAAGTATCGCTGTAGCAGATGTATAGTTCTACAAGGGAAGGTATTGTATTCTCGGTCCAGTATCTGTGTATGCGGTTTTCACTGGATCTTGATGTTTTGACACCTAAGAAACCCCCAAAAAATGAAATTTTTCGAATGTTAATGTTTATGCGCGCGCGCGCGCGCGCGGGTGTGTGTGTGTGTGTGTGTGTGTGTGTGTGTGTGTGTGTGTGTGTGTGTGTGTGTGTGTGTGTGGGTGTGGGTGTGGGTGTGTGTGTGTGGGTGTTCGTTGTGGTCTCTAAATCACCTTATATCTGCAGAACTACTGGACCGATTTTGACCAAACTTGGTCAGCTTACGTCTATACACGGGACATTGATGCTATTAATTTTTCAACTTAAAAAATCAAGGGATGAGACTGTAGAGCAAAGTCCCACACAGTATCTCAAGATTTCGCCTAATTAAGGTCGTATTTTTCTTAAGCACATTTGTTAATAAATAAAAAAAAAACAATATTTGCGACAAAAAGTTTTTTCAAAATCGCACCGCACCCCAAAAAATGCTGTTGTAGTCGTCTGCTATGTTGTGACGTCACATGCAAGCAGTTGAATTAAATAAATGAATAATATTTAAAGTGTAAAAAGCTAACTCGGGATGGCTGATCTCGAACTCGATCACGTGCTCAACTCGGTACCTGGTGCGTTACACCATTCTGCCGACCGTACAAGTAAAATTTGTGCTATGTAAGTTATGAAATTACATTATTTTAGTTAGTGCCGATTGTCGTCGCTAGTACCGCCACAACCGCGCGACTTAAATCCGGTATGCGCACGCGTTTTAGTTAGAATCATTGAATTAAACAAACGATAAAATATTATATTTAAATAAAATGATAAGTATTTTTAATTTTATGGGTTAGTGTGTGTAAGCCGTGCATCAGAAACAACCCACAGTTGTCAGCTTTTACTGTAGTATACCAGTAGATAATACAGTGGAAGGGCTTTAGTATATATGTATATATTTTAAGGCAAGCCTCAAAAAATAAAGATAAACAGTTAAAAATAAGTGTAAAGATTATAAGAAAATTAATTAAGAAAATAAATAAAGATAACAGTTATCAACATAACTGTTTCTTTCATACCACATATCTATTACTTTAGATTATTTTTAAATACAAGAAATATTTGTAATTTGTAATGTGAGACAAGGACCTACAAAATAATTTCAAAGATTTATAGTTTTATGTAAAAAGTACTTTATTATACAGAGTTATATTTAATTATTTTGTTAACATTCTTTGCTGGATACATAATAAAAATAGGCTCATTGTATGCTGCTGATAATTAATGACCAAACCAGTTAGTAAGGCTTCAGTTAATTTAAAAATTCTTTATTTTAATTTGCTGACTGATTAAAAATAACTGTAATCAGATATAACTATTACAATACAAATTTATAAATTTTGAGTTGTTTCTACGAAGTACAATACATTATGAAATGTTTAAAGTAACAAAAAATGGTTTTGTTTGTTGCAGGTAATTTTGAGACAACATAATTAGAATGGCATTTACTTTCAGAACAAGTTAGTAAATTTTATTTATTTGTTTAACTTTCTTTAAGTTTTTTATTACTTTATATTTATTACATTTTAGCTATAAGATTGAATTATTCACCTATATACATATATGTGTCAATTTGCATTTAAATACATACTTTAAAATAGCTCATGCGCTCCAACACACACACACACACACACACACACACACACACACACACACACACACACAACATACACACATACACAAACACACAATAAATGTGAAAACCAAAGATAGGGTTTACTGTCATTGTCTGATTACTGTCATTGTTTATTGAAAAAAGCTTAAATTTTTAATGGAACACTTTATTAATTAGTTTCCTACCACTCGACTTTTTTTTGTGCCATTTTATGATGTAAAAGACTCAATGGTGAAGCCATAAGATAACAGGACATATCATGTTAACGCTAAACACACAAGTTTTTAAACATAAAGAAATATTTACTGCACGCTGAGAGTGAATGAATATGTTCATTAAGATATAGAGAGCATCAGTTAGCTGACTATTATACTGGGTGTCCAAAAAAGAACTTTGCAGTTTTAAATCATATTTACTTAATACACTTAGAATTACAAATATATGTGTTTTATTACAAAGTTGAACAATTTTTTTAACCTCTTAATGTAACTCAATATGAGCACCGTTTACAGATATCTTATCAATAATACACCTCATTCCACACTCTGGCGAGCATGTCTGCAGGAATCATTTCTCCGGCTACTGTTATTCTTTGGCATAGTCGAATGATTAGCTTTTTTCTTGGTATACGATTTCATTTATGTAAGTGTAAAGAAGGAATCAATCAGTGTCAAACTGGTACTTCAAGTGGCCAAGTGTCGGGAGCTTCTCTTTCAACCTGGCTTTCTGGGAACCTGTTGTTGAGCACAGTTCTCATAACTTCTAAAATTAGGTCCTCCATGATTTTCAATCCAGAAAATACAAAGTTCCCGAACATGTCCAAATGTTTAGAGAAAAAAAAAATGTTTAGAAAATATTTAGAGCAGTAGGCATTTATTCAGTTAATAAATGCGATGGGTATCCGAAATTATGCAATGTTTTTTATTCGCAAATGAAAAGAGTCAAATGAAATAAATGTGGCATAAAAGTACATTTTAAAAGTATATTGGTATAAAATTTCATACTTATTTTCCATCTAGTTACCATTTACACATCTACCTGTTTCTCCTGATGGTGAACCAGTTTTCTCATTCCTTGATCCTTGGCCTCTCTATGTCCTTAAGTTCATCATCCACAGTGAGATAAATACCATTATTATTCCTCTCTATTTGCAGAAGTAAAAATTTCTGGGCACCAAATCTGTTGTGTATGGAGGGTGTGGAATAGGTTAACATATTAACTTACAAAGACCCTCAGAAGTTTTCATTGATTTGCATGACAGAGAAAATCTGTGGATTGTCAAACACAACACACATAAGGTGTTTTAACATTTATATATATAAATGTTAAATTTATATATATAAATGTTAAAACACCAGGTAATCTGCACATACACGTACTGGGACACTAGGACAGTGTCCTTGGATTCCATAATTTTTTTCCAGAGGGTTGTTTTGATTTTTTTTATTGCAGCAAATCATAGTACCGTTATTCCATGCTCTACCATTTTCTTCTGGGTAGTAATGATGTGCTCAATTTTCTTCTCCCATCAAAGTATTGATAAGGAGTTCATCTCCCTCGTCTTGATAAAATTCTTTTCATTGTTTGTTTTTTCTGTGAATTAGCATGGCACTCACTGCGAACAGATTTTACTGTAGTTCAGTTGAACTGCAATGTATCCTCCTTGTTGTTTTGATATCCCTCGTCTGGGTGGCGATGCATTGTTGAGTAATGCAAGGTTATTTTAATTCAGTTCATCACCTTTTGGCGCTTCTCACCAGTCACAGAAACCGGTCGACCGTTGTGAGTTTTATCCTTAATATTTGTGTTACCAGATTTTGATGCATGAAATTAAATTCCCCACCTATTCAAAGTATTTCAATCAACAGTTTCATCGCCATAGACAGCTTTTATATGATGATTAATATCATCGTTGTAAATTATAGTGTGTGAAGGAATTCACCTATCTTGGAAGTAGAATTATGTTAGATGGCTGAAGCGTGAAGGACATTATTAGGAGAATAAAACAGGCAAAATTAGCATTCAATAAGATATTTGACTCAAACAAAATAAACAAAAAGTCGATAAAACAATCGGTAAGACATTTGTATTGAGTTTTTTCCTATATGGTAGTGAAGCGTGGACTGTAGGGGCAGAAAGGAAAAGGAGAATAGATAAATATTTATCTTACCTTTTTTAACTTAAATTTATACATTTCACCAAACAAAAATTTCTTGTTCCTGGAATGGAATGCATAAAATTACTTTTTTATTTTTCAGCGTTTACACATTGTAAACATAAAAAAGCTGACTACTGTGAGTTGTTTTGATGCACAGCTTACACATTCATACACACCCAACTTAATTTTAAATATTTATCATTTCCTTTAAATACAATATTTTTTAGTTTATTTAATTCAATGATTCTAACTAAAGCGTGCATGCATACCACATTTAATTAAGTTTTATGTTTTTTTTTTTTGGATTCCTTAGGTGTAAAAATGTCAAGATCTGATGAAAATTGCATATGCCCAGATCAAACCAATTACAATATTATCCCTTATAGAGCTGTAGCTCTGTTATAGAGCTATCTAGACAGTAAAGTAAAAATCAATAATCAAATTAAAATAATTATTAATAATTAAAAAACCCACTTACCAACAATTTTCATATATTGTTGAAAATTGTTGGTAAGTGGACTTTTTAAATTATTAATTATATAAATATTAATTAATTAGATACTAAATATTAATATTATAATATTAATTATTTAATTATACCAATGGGCCATGTTTGATAAAATAATTATACACAGTGTTTCCTTATATTTAATAACTAGATGAGAAAGATATAACATAAAGAAAAAAGGTTAATAATTTATTTATTAATAAGAAGTTTTTGTGTTAATATCGTCAGAATTATATGAACAAGTTTAAGTAATCAAGTCATCCAATTTGGTGAAATTAATTTTGCTTTCCATCTAAATGTTAGTATCATAACGTACCATAAGTTCTTAATTGTTAATTTTTATATATATATATTAAATTCTGTTAATATATACCATATGATATGCTCCTTTAATTAAATAATTTAAATATGACCGAGGATGCGAGATTCCATGAAAGTACTCTTATGACAAAATAAAGGTAAGAGTTATCTTATATCAATATTCTGTACTAGGTGGTTTATATTAATAGAATTTAAAATATAATTTAACAGTACAAAGGAATAATAATGAGTCTTAAAAAGATTAATTTTAGTAAAATAGTATTTGTGTATATATATTCATTAACATATTAACCACTGAGTTAATAAAATTTAATATTATACAAAACATAAACCACCAAAATGTATATAACATGTATATTTCAAATTCTATTAACATAAACCATCTAGTTCAGAATATTGAGATAAGACATATTTTATCATAATTTATCATGAAAGTACTTTCACGGGATCCTGCATACTCAGTCATGACTGAATTCATGTAATTAAACTGCATATTAAAAAGATTTTTAATATCTGAAATGAATTCAGATTCATCAACATTCAGATCAACACCCAATGATTGGGTGCAGGATCTTGTGAAAGTATTTTCATAATAAACTTAGGTAAGATTATGTCTCATCTCAATATTCTGTACTAAGTGGTTTGTATTAATTGAATTTAAAATATAATTTAACATTACAGATGAATAATGTGAATCTTAAAAAATTAATTTCAGTAAATAATATATATATATATATATGTGTAATAAAAAGGCATATTTTACTTCAAAATATTATCTTTATTAATCTCTTGAATTAACTTACAAGCTTATAATGTATTGGTTTTGGATTTAACAATAACTTATTTCAATAACCCAAGAGATAAATAAAGATAATATTTTTAAGTAAAATATGTCTTGTTATATTTAATTCTATCCAATCAAGAGGAAAGTAAACTTAAATAAATTACATTTAAGTTAATATTCATATTAGTACGTGGATTAACGGTGTCATAATTTAAGTATTTTAATGTGAATGCATGAAAAAAATTATCGGTTAAAATGAGTTTTTATGAAGATGGATGAATTATGGATACAATACAACAAAAGTTATGAAGACATATAATAAAATAAAAAACAAACAGATAAAATGCAAAAGTCAAAAAATATTTTTACTTGAAGCTAGATCAAATAATATATTTCTAAAATTTATGGAATTCAATTTCAAGCATATTGAATTCCAAAGCAAAGATAATATTGTATATAATTTTAAGAAAAAAGTTCTAAGTTTCTTAATAAAAGATATAGTGCAAATTGAAAAGAATATTAACAATGATATTTCTAAAGAAATAAGTACCTTAAAGAGTAGTTTATCTACACAATTATTTAAGAGTTTTATAATTTGGGAAGAACACAAATGCGAAAGTAATTTCAAAATTATCAAAGAAAAGAATATTAAAAAATTCAACTGCTTAAGAAATAAGTACAGCAAACTTAACTTCGTTGAATACAATGAAAAATGGATACAAAATTTAGTTAAAGTTTTCTAAATTAAAATCGCCGATAGAAAAAAATCAACAAGTCAATGTAGTATACAGCATTCCATGTAATGATTGTAACACTGTGTACATTGGACAAACATCTCAATTCCTTAAAGAAAGAATAAAAACCCAAAAATATAGAAAAAAGGATGTGACAACGCTCACAAAACATGCAATAGAACATAAACACTTGTTTGACTTCAGCAGCACCAAAATATTAGACAAATAATAAAATACACAAAAAAGAGCACTCTAGAAATGATACATCAAGAAAAGCACAATAGCTGTCAACAATAGAATGAACATAGCCGGATTAAGCAACATGTAATGTTAATTTAACTTTTAAAAAAATAACATATTTATATTATAAATTTAGTTTCAAGGAAAATAATATTTAATGTTTGTAATTTTTGAGAAAAATATTGCATCGTAAAGGTTTCAGTGTACAGCAAATAGCAATTAGGTGATATAAAGAAATACATATAATTATCTTAAGATAAGTTGACTCATGTGTGAGTAGGGGATTACAATAAAGGTGGGGACAAAATATTGTTACCTCGGATGAGTAGATCAGTTAATTTCTTAGTATGCAAGAGAATTCTGAGTGAGTGATGTGTGTATGTATATGTATTGTCACTTGAGGAAGCTTAGAGAATTAAAAGTGAAACGTAGTGAATTTAATTTATAAGTTTGTTTAGTTGGATTGGTTAACTCAATAGATTAATAAAGATAATATTTTTAAGTAAAGTATCTCTTGTTATTATATTTAATTCTATCAAATCAAGAGGAAAAGAGGAAAATGGACAATAATCTTAAATAATTTACATTTAAGTTAATATATATATATATATATATATATATATGAATATTAAATGTAAATTATACAATATATATACATATACGGTACGCAGTATATATTTATAGTTGAAGAAAATTTATCAGTTTGTCATTTTATTTTCATTGGCTGTGTTTGCAAGTAGATAATGATTAACAAGGATACTATACACAAAAGCCTTAAATAAAGAATATTCTCTTGGTGAGATGTGTACATTTATATGTTTTACTTATATTTGTTTCTTTTGGTGAAATGGGTGTATATATATATATATATGTATATATGTAAAATACTTTAAATAATATTTACAGAAATATATATATTTTTTGAACAAACATTATATGAGAACAATCGACCATAACTGTTCTTGTTTAAACTAAATAAATTTATTGGAAATATATTATTATCTCTACCATAATTAAGCGATAAAAATGGGTTTGAATCTTTGTCAGTCTTTACTTTTCACACGTAACAAACTTCATTTCTTAAATAAATAAAAAAACCGATAGGTGTTAAGGCGTAATATTGTAGTTAACAGAGGTTGAAATAAATAACTGTTCATCAGCTTTTTGAAAAAATACTTATTGTGTAACTGTATTTAATCATTTTCATTTATTATAGTAAAGTATACACTGTCTTCATACAGATCAACTCCATTTATCCCATAATAATTATCCATGAACATTTTCTATTGATCAAATTGTGCGAATTACACTATTAAATGTTTATACAAATATCAGCCATTACTGTTAATTTAATTTAGACATAATTATGCATCTAATTTAATTTCCATACTGTCTTTATCATTTTTGTTTACTATTAAAATACACAGAATATTTTGTATACTAATTTAGTTAATGTATCTATACCAAATATTACATATTTCAGTAATGACATATTCCCTCATGTATTTTCTATTTGTTTTGTGACACATAATATCATTAAAATATGTTTTACTTATGTTTAATATCAGTAAATATATGTTTTTAATTTTTTTTAAAAATCAGTTAGTAATTTTAAAAAGAATAGTATATTTTTTATAAAACATTTTTTTTTTCTTTTATTCCTAATATGTTGAACATTCTGTGATAAAATTAGGATGTTATTAATTTCTATCTATATACATATACCAGGTGTCCTAGACCACCCAACCACCCCTTCTAAAATTGAAGATAGTGATTTTTCTGGAAAATGCAAAAAAAATTTGATGAATAAGTCATATTTTGACTATTGCTAACTTTTGGTCATATTGCCAACTTCCGGTTTCAACTGGAAGTTCATTTTTTGTTAAATGGGACATACATATTTTCACAGCAAATTTGGATTCTAAGGAGAAAGATTTGTAAGTCTTGTCCTAAACATTTTTCCATAAAGTGGCATCTTTAACCTCTAAATGACCTAACTTTACCTAGTTTTGAATTCCTTTCAAAAACTATTTTAAACTCCAAAAACTTGATTTTTGCAAAACAAACAAAAATTTACAACAGTATAGTTTCCGGTTCTGAAATAATAAGTACTGCGTCCCATCGTACGAATAACCAATTATAATTAATATTTTTAAGATGGAGGCTGACTTGTTTTGAAACCACACTTTTGATCGCTCAGTTTTAGGTCCTGTACTGAATCAAACTGTTGCTCTGAAGGAATAATAAATGAGGGAGTACAGATATTTTTTGTAAATTGAACAGGTTTAAATTTTTATTTAACATTATTATTCTCACAAGTATGAGTTTAATGAGCACATTGGCGTCCAAGGAGTAGAGCCCTCTGGCTAGATGGGAAGGGCTAGCGAAATGAGTCATGAGCGGATAAGAATAACCCCTGACCGTGATGGGGGATGATAGATTGGGGATTGTAATACATTTTTTCTTTAACTTTATTAGGCTTTTGCTTATCAGTTTATAATGGATTATATTTTCAACCATTAATAAGATGAATTGGTCTGACAAAGATTGTTCATCAGTTTTCTTTATATTCCTTTTTTAGTTTTTCTTTACTTAAGCTTTGGGCAACAATTTATTGTTTATTGATATTCCTAATATTTTTTTAATAAAAATGTCTATTTACCATTTTATCAGTATTTAATGGAAATCTAAAAACAGTATTCTTAATTAAATAATTTTTTTTATTAAGAGAAATAAATATGTTTAATATTAAAAAATTATCGCGAGTGAAGTCGCAATGGTAAACAAACAAATTAATAAACACAATTTGGATATTGATTTTATGAAATTAAAAATTGTTCAATTGCATGATTAAGATTTAAAATTTTTTTTATATGTGATTGACATTAGTTAAGTATCAATTTACAGGATCTAAAAGAAAATGATTAAAATTTTGAAGCCCCTGCTTGGACCTCATTTAGGTCCAAATAGTTATGACATAATAATCATATGGTTTTTGTTTTCTTTTATTTCCATAATAATTATTTCATTTATTGTTTTAATAGAATTGATAAAAAAATTAATCAAATATTGACTCCCTTGTAGGGTTTCCCTGTGTTTTTTTTTTTTAATTTTAAAATTGTAATTGTTTACTCAAAAAAAAAAAAAAAAAATTAAATAATTATTTTGAGGATGCAATATTTTAAAAATTATTATATATTATAAAAGATAATAATTCATTCCCCATTTTAGATTTTCAAAATTTTTGTATGAAGTATATTCCTAAAATTACTTTCAATAGTTAATTTTTTTTTTTTAAAGCTAGAGAAAAAGACTATTTTATATATAAGTTAATGTATATAAGTTCTTCACGTAGTTGCCTCCTCACATTCAAGTACTTACTGCATTATAACACCAGCTTTTGCAGACTCCACTAAAGAATCCACAACTAGAGTATCCAACCAGTAATACACCCCAGTCATGATATTCTCATTGGTTTCAAAATGTTGTAGCCAGCCAGTCCTACATCTTGGTGAGGAGGTTATAGTCACTTGGCATCAAACAACTAGTGAGCTGTAGGAGTTACAGGGTAGATAACAAAATATTTAACATTTAAATTTCAGTTAAATCCTTTGTGCTAGCTGTGGTATGCAACCATGCATAATTATGCAGGACAACACGAGCATAATAATACTTGTGCTTTGTAAACACCCCGTGATGTTAGTTTTAGATTGATCTCTGAAGCTTCTTTAATATTTTGTAATAAATTTCTAATATTATTATGGTCCTAAGTTTCAAGAAGGCTGTCAGTAAAATTCCCTTGAATTTCCAGAATACTGTAACCATCACTTTCTGGTTTATTCCTTTACTTTATTCCCTTTAACACGAGTGCCCAAAAAAAAGTAATGTATTTAGGATGTATGTATGTTTTTTGTGTTTTCGTTCCATAGTAGCTCAGTGGCTGAACCGATTTAGATGTATGACTCTGCGTTGGAATCCTTATACCGGGAGTGTTATAGGCTATATAAAAATATATATGTAGTAGTGGAGATTTGCCATTTGAAGAACAAACTTAAAGAATTGGATTAATGAACTGCGAGTCTCTATCACTATGTGAGCTGGGTTTGAACAGTATGATTCAAAACAATCGAATGAATAATATTACAAAAATAATAGAATTAAATTTACATTAAATAAAATAGGATAATATTAAATAAATTAAAAAAATTTCTGTTTAATAATAATGGGCTTTAGGTGGGGACTGTATGTGAGGCTACAGCAGTAAGATGATGCGAGGCTAGACCAATCATCACCATCAACTGGTAACAAACAGGGTGCCCCTGGGTTGTTGTTTTGGGAGGTACAATTGGGTTCTCTTATAATATCTCTACAAACAATTGTCTGATTTTCAAAATTCAAACAGGATATTTGTTAGAAAGTTTAAGGCTAACTTTTGCACACATCAGGTACACTCTTGACCTAATGGACTAGTTGTTTGGAAATGTTGTTATATCTTCGCAACCAATTTTCTGATTTTCAAAATTCAAATGGAGTATTTGCTAGTATAATACAAAATCATGATGGAACCAAAGCAGACAATGTTTATCAGCAATGTTTTTTTTCAGCAGTATTTCATTTTAATTTTCAACATTTATCTCTTGTTATTGATTTGCATCAGGAAATGTATCAACTGCAAAATCTCAGCTAAACCCCACTTGTTTAATCCCGGCAAAAAACTAAGGAAAATATTTATTTAAACTTAATAAACCATTTCTTTTTTTTATAATTTTAAAACTGAATAAATCATGAGACAAATTTAAGCAGGGGTTTTACCGATCATACTAGGATGTAGATGTACTTTTAATAAAGAAAAATTCAGTGTATTTTTAAATTTCATTTGTTTCATTATACGTACATGTGTATTCCCTTGATCTGGATTTTTTTATGCTACTTCTAATTTGTATATTTTCACCATCTGTTATTTTTATAATACTAGAAAAAGGAATAAACAGTTTTATAAAATTAAGTTAAAAAAAAACAACTTTTAATTAAGTATTAATACTTTGATGTATTTTAATAAAATTTTATTTTGTAATATATACATTATGTCAAACAAGTAATTTGATAAAAAAGAAACAAACAATTATACAGTTAGATGAATTCATTTATAATACAACAAAGAGTATACAATTAATATATACCTGAATTGTTCATATTTTTATTACTTAAAAAAAAAATAGTAAAAAACTAGTTTAAAATTTTATATTATTTGTAAAATAACTAGATCATTCTATCAAATGAAATTCTTTAAACTAATAAGTGTAAAATATTAAATGAAAAACAATATTAGTTACTACAATTTTGTAAAAAAGAAAAAACAAATTAATAAAATATTTTCTTGTAATTAATGAGTTAAAGTACATCAGACTTGTTTTTATCTTTAATAATTAATTAATACTTTGGCTACTATTGTAAACATAAAGTTATAATTTATATATTTATACCTTAAGCATTGATACAAGTCTATAAATAAAAAAAAAACTTATACATTATATATACTAAAACACAAAATGAGAAAAAAGTTATTAAACATACTATTAATATATTTCAGTGGGTATGTATCATCTAAATATTATTATAATCTAAAAATCTAAATAACTTTATATACTAACAATAAATCGGTCTTATGAAAACAATCCATTTTTAAAAATCATCTTGCATACGCATATAAATATGAAGAATTTTTTACAAAAAGTAATAATCCAGTGTACAGAAAAATAATTTATAATAGAAATAACATATATCACAAAATATGTTTGTCATTATACACATCATACAATATTTATTATTAGTGAATTAATTACTAGTAGGTTTGTAACAGGTAAGTAAGTAGGTCTGTGAATTCTTTGTGAAAATAATGCACTAAGATAGTAAGTCAGTAAAAGAATTCCATAGACGTTAATACTAATGTAATGCCCTGTTATACATGTGTTTAAATACATCTAAAACACACATACTATCACACATTGATATCTATTGATTAATTTCTAAAAGAAACAGTCTTGCTACTATTGCTTATACCAATCTCATTTTTAAATAACAACATATATAAATTATTCTTATCGATTTCTCAGTCATTAGGTTTTCTCATATCTTAAGACAGTCTGACTTCATATTTACTTTATGTTTATTTTTTTATCATAGTTGGTGGCATCAGGTCAAGCATTTATTGATCACATCAATGTATTCACTTCTTACTAAAAATTATATTTTAATAATTTTTCTTCCGGTAACATATGTCAAAACTTTGGAAAAATGAGGATGGTTTCACATTCGGGGCACTTGTATATTGGTTTCTCTTGTGAAGAAACAGATGGTGTGCTGTGTTTACTATTAAACATAATTATTGTAATAGAATTTAAAAATAATAATTTTAAGAATCTCATACAAATTTCTATTAGTTTAAAAAAAAAATCTAATTTGATTGTCCTGTCTGTATTTTTATATCTATTAATTGATTCTACTTACATAATTAATTAATGTCTCATTTAATATAAATAGTGTTTTTCTAAATTTTCCAATTTCAATTTTTCTAACTTTTTCCGAAGATCCCTCTTGAAGTTATATGATTAATTACCAATTGAGAATCGTTTTAATTAAATATTTTTTCCCTTTTTCCAATTTTTTTTTGCATATATGTATCTTTCTGTGTTAATTAACTTTTTTTTAGGGAATAATCTTATCATAATTATTTGTAAAAATATTTTATACTATTAACCAAATTGTTTTATGTTTTAAATCAAACTATTACAATTCATCCCCTACTAGATTACAATTGAGAATAATTACTAATTTTGAAATATTTTTTTTTTTTAAATAAAAATCTAACTAATATTACAATACACTTTAGACTATCTTTTAATTCATGGCTGCATTCCATCAGAATTGAAAAAAAATATTTCTTGGTCAGTATAAATTAAAAACAACTTTAACAGATATATTTTCATCTGAGATGGAAACGTTAAACATACGAACAGAATATAATTATTATCCCAGCCAAATTTTAGTGAGTACAAGCTCTAAAAAAAAAGCTTTTAATAAACAATATGATGACAGACTGACAGCCATCAATTGCTGTTCTTTATACCCTCCATCCATGACTATTATAATTTCTGGAAAAGAGGATATAAAACGCCGGTATTTACCAATTACTATAGGGCTCATCTCTGTAAATTACTAGACAGACAAGCACAAATGTAAATTTTGTCCGTTATACTTAAAAAAAGCATGGCATTTTACTTTGTTACAGAATAAATAAAACCTGTTTAATTTACTTATAAATAAAAAAATTGAATATTCAGTTCCTAAGTAAGAACCTAGCCATGCTTGCAATTATCTTAATCAATAAAAGCCGGATAACAACTGAACCGTGTGAACCTATATTGCAGATACATTGATTTGTGTTCAAAATTAGAAATAAATGTGCCAGAATAAAAAAAAATTAAGTTCAATTAAGAAGGATTACGTTTTTCAGTCTTTCACTATTAGCAAAATACTCCTTTGAAGAACCTACAGATTAATCTTAAAATGTAACTAGAATCAGAACAGGATTTAACTGAATTTCATCCAAGTCAACCGCTTGTGTTTCTAAACATCAAACAATTTCATCTGTAAATAAAATTAGTACGCCTCAAAATAATGTACCATCCAGAAACATTCACATAAATTTAAAAAGAAGATCTCATTTGATGTTTCACCAAAAAATTTGCCAGAAATAAGTCTTATCATAATTTCCATTACAGTGCGACAAAATTTCAAACTGTCTCAATTAACTAATGTTATCTTACATTATTTAACCAAAAATCAGTTTCTATATCCCATACCGTGCTGGTTTACAGTTATCTAAAGAAAAGTTTGGTTAAACCAAATTAAAAATTTGACCAGACCCAGTCTCACGCAAACGGTAAAGGATGAGGAGCTATTGGTAATAGTATTAAATACTAGGCATTTAAAATATTTATCTGAAGCAAATCTAACTAAATAAAACATATCTGACTACTTTATAGTAAATCTATTTTTCCTTTTCACTGAAGTAGAAAGTAGTTTTAAAGCATTGCTGATATTTTTTTTTACATTAATATAATACTTCCATTAAGCCTTGATAACATTAAAATGTTTCAGTGGGTGGAGAGAGTATTAGTGCTACAGCAGTTTTACTGTAGCTAAGAGTCCTGTGTTTTAGAGAAAAAATTTTCATGAGCTCTATATGTTAATTTGAGGCCGTCCATATTTGCCTTTAAATTATAAACATAAAGAAACAAAAACTAAATAATATGAGTACTGTTATAAATAAACAGAATATTGTGTATTTTTAATGTGTGTAAAGCAGTTTACATCGTACAACTAATTATAATTTATTTAAAAAATTTTTTCATATTAAAGAAATCTCTTTGCTCTTATCTGTACGAGATCTTTTGAAAAAAGTGTTCATGAAAAGAATTCTTTTTTGTCAGAATTTATGTTTTGAAAATAGAAAATCTGAACTTGAGAAGTGTAAATCTTAGACATTTTTCATTAGAATACAGATATGGGTTTCATTTTGTCTTCCTAAAAAGTTTTCGTTTTTCTTCCATCAGTTCATTATTGTATTCAATTTGCTCTAATTAATCTTACAAAAGATATACCATTTGTAACATGTTGAATTACTATTGATCTTTAAAATAAATTGTACTTTTATAAACAAACTGAAAGATTGCTTTAAAAAACATTTCTAATGTTTTTTTTTTCTTTTCAAACATATTGGAAGTAGATTATTGTTAAAAATTATTAATATTGTACAGATAGTTTCTGCTTATATTAAATATCATGTATTGTTTTTGTACAGAAATTTCATTCTATATTTTTGTAAAAAAAAATACTTCTTAGCAAGATTTACATATATTAATAATTTATAATTTTTTTAATAAAATTAAAAAAAAACATATTGCATTATAAAAAAAAAAATCACCAGTTTTTTTGTCTTTATTTAATTAGTCTTTTAGAAGTAATAAACAATATTACTCTCATAATTAATTTTATACTTCTTACATATTTCAAATAAAAAAAAAAAAACACCATTAACCAAATATCAGTCATTCATATAGTTTAGCTGGTATGGCAAATAGGGAGAACTATATCCTCTGGAATATTATGTACTCCAGATTTATTCTGTCAGCACAGTTAATTGGTAATCCAGGACATAAATATAAAATAATAAATAAATTATTAGTTTTTAATACTTTGTAATGCTTTGATTATTAAAAATAGAAAAAGGAACTTTTAATACGATGCTAAACTTTTGTAAACAGTTCAGCCATGATTTTTTTTTGTCAGTTGCAATCTGCACTACAATCCATTAATCTTATCATTAATTATTTCAGTCTAGGTAAAAAAACCACCATAATTAGTAAAATTAATGTGTAACTACATGAACTTCTTAATGCTGAGTTTTCTGATAATTTGTTATTAATTTCAAAATTGTCTTTTTCTTCATGAGTTTGTTTTATTGTAGAGCTATGTGTAATATCGGGCATTGTGGTCGGTATTATTTCTTGCACTTCTCCATGTCCATGATCATCATCCGATGTATCTGCTGTAAATAATTTTGAGTATTCATGTATGCCTGTTTCTATTAATTCCTTTAATTGTGGTGCATATGATACTTCTTCTGGTGTTTCAATAAAAAATGTACCTCGGGTGCTGGAAAAATAAATTGAAAAACAAAGTTTTAATAATAAAACAACACTAATTTTTTATTAGTTATCAAAATTAATTTGATACTTAAAGAATATCTATGTTAGTGGTTGAAGAAGTTATTCATCGAATGACTATTACTACATAACTTTATTGATAAAGACATTGCATTATCCTTCTCTAGAAGATATATTGCTGTTAATCACATAAATAGTATTCCTAACAATGTGTATCGAAGCAATATGGATTGTTAAAACATACTTGTCATGTGAAGGTTGGTGATATGAGCTTATATTTTAATTTTAATGTTCATCAGTAATGTTCTTTGTTGATGCTATCTGTGGCTACATTCTGTTATTGAATTCTAATTAACAGCTCACCCGAACATGAGCTAACAGGACCGGTATCAAAATAGTTGCATTAATTACATAGAAATTTCCAGAACATGACAAGAATCAATTAATAATCATTCTTATTAATAATAATAATTATTATTAGCAGAAGAAAACCACTAACTACAACTACTATTAGTTTGTTAAAATATCAAGTCATACCTACTTCACTTTACAAAATTTTATTCTATTGCTTAGCTTGTTGTCATTTGAGGCTATTTCAAAAAGTTAGATGAAAAGTTTGCATGATTTAAATCATGTAAACAAATATTAAGTTAATTAAAAATTTTAACATTTCCTCATTTGTATTTATAAATATACTAACTTTTCTAGATTAAAAATAAAAAAATTTTAAAATATTCACTGTTATCAATTATTGTGCGACATAAAATTGTGGCTTGTGAGATATGATCTTATTAATACTTTAATTTCTACTTTCAGTAAATTTATTAACAATCTAAAAAAGTTTTCCAGTCAATTTATTTAAGACTAGCCGGCCCATCTAGCCAGGACCCTCAGGACTCGGGTCAGCCCAGGCGAATCCCAGAGCCAACTCAGGTGTTCCTTGGAGCCAAGGGGTCTACTTCATGGCCACAGAGCTCACTTCGCTCATTATTCTCAATTTGCCTTGGGAACCAGCACCCTGAACACCCTCAAATGTTGCTTCAGTTGCTATTCCCATGATCTGGATCCCTGCACTGTACATTATTCTCATGGTTGTGAGAATAATACTAAACAATAATAATAATTATTTTATTCAGGCTTTATAGAAACCTGAAAAAGAAACTAAATTACAAACGATAGAATAATAGTAACTCTCTCCTTTTTTTTCTTTTTCCTGTTTAGCCTCCGGTAACTACCGTTTAGATAATAGTTCAGAGGATGAATGAGGATGATATGTATGATTGTAAATGAAGTGTAGTCTTGTACATTCTCAGTTCGACCAATCCTGAGATGTGTGGTTAATTGAAACCCAACCACCAAAGAAGACCGGTATCCACGATCTAGCATTCAAATCCATGTAAAAATAACTGGCTTTACTAGGACTTGAACGCTGGAACTCTCGGCTTCCAAATCAGCTGATTTGGGAAGACGCGTTCACCACTAGACCAACCCGGTGGGTTAGAATAATAATAACTATGGTTACTAAAGTACCCACACCTTTGACGATGAAATATTCATATCTTATTTCTTTGCCTCGGTGGCAAAATATAATAATGAAGTAAAAGGATTAATCTATTTTTCCTTATTGAATCTTCACAACTTCACCCTGCTTGGGGGTGAAGAAATAATGAAGATTTGAATATTTTTAATATCTTAACTTTCAAGGGAGCTGGGGGGCCTTGGTCGATGGCTTAAAACACAAATGTATCCTGCAAATTTGAAAGTAATTGGTCAGTTGGTTTTCATGTGATGTGATATATATATATATATATTTCCGAATAATTATGATCTCTTATATCGAGAGTATACATGATGCATGCAAAAGTTAGTCTTCAACCTACTAAAAAATACCCCATTTCAATTTTAAAAATTGGATGATTTTTTGCAGATATATTATAAGAGCAGTCCATTGTACCTTCCAAAACAGTGCCTCAGAGGCACCCTTTTTGTTAACGGTTGATGGTGATGATTGGTCTAGCCTCCCACAAGGTGCTCACATACCTTACTACTCTAGCCGCATCGCAGTGAGGTCCATTATCATTATAAACAGAATTTTTTTAAATATATATATATATATAATATTATTTTATTTAATGTAAATTTGATTCTACTCTCTTTGTATTATTATTCATGTGATTAATTTGAATCATTCAATTCAAACCCAGCTCACACAGTGATAAAGACTCACAGATCACAGTTCGTTAAATTTGTGCTTCAACCGGCAAATCTCCACTACTATATGTATATATATAAAAAACTTTTTTCCGAGTAAAATGTATCTAAAAAACTTCTCTGTTATGCCAAGAAACATTGGTAAAAACTTTGTTACAATTGATCAAGTAGTTTTTTGTTTATACTGAACAAACAAAAACCCTTTTCCTCTTTATATAATAGCATAGATAAATTAATTTAAACATTTTCTATAAAGATGCAGTATTACTTGGTCAATGAATTTTTAAAATAATATTAATTAACAAAGCCTGAATTTTTTACGAACTCATTTACTTAAATATAAACACTCAAATGTATAGCAATTAACACTTCAAAATTGTTAATTTTGTAATGATTTTATTAATAAACTATCTTTATACATTTGCATAATTATTTCCTATAATTTGTTTATGTAATATTGTATACTACAACCGTATATCTCTTTTATATACTCCATGATGTTACTATGATCAAGATTTTTCTGTGAGCAATCGGAGCACCTTTGTGATATCCACAAATATATAATTTCTGATGTGATTTGAACAATGTTTAATTATGTTATGATCTGGATAAAGTATTAATTTAATAAAAAAAAAGCTGTATTTTTAAACAAAAATAAGATTTTATAATTTTATTTAAAATTTTTTCATTCTTTTATTTTTAATATTCTAATAAGTTATTAGCAAACATTTATTTTCATATATATATATATATATATATAGTTGTACAACCATAATGGCTATAAGCAACCTGATAAGTCACAAGTCTTTCCTAAAAATGGCAAATTTTATTCAAGAATAGGCACATTCATTAGTAGGACTGGCACATTTTGTGCCAGTCCTACTAAGAAAAGTGGGAAGTGCAATTGTTTTCTGTTGCCTTTTTCATCGAACCAAATATATTGATTGCTGCATATTAACATTTCAAGTCAGGTGAAATTCAAATGATAGTACTACAAGCGATACTTTCATTTGTTCACCACTGGATGATAATAAGATCATTGCTGACCGAGTAAGAAGCAACTCTGATCGGTGTCTCTCATACATCAAGTTCTTTATGTGCATGTTGCGTTATGAGATCTTGTGATAATATAATATAATGGATGTAGGTCTCTCAAATTACTTTCACACAACATTTATAAACAGTATCATTAACGATAACATGATTATTGTAATAAGGTAATCATAAGTAGCCATAACCCTGTGTGCTCTATTTCAGTGTAACCAATTCTATATATGCAAAATATTCATACTGAATAAATGTCCTTGTATAAAATGTAATGTGTGAACGTATAATCGAATGATAAAAATATATACATATTTGCATAACAGTGCATGAAATCCATAAGAAAGCATGAGAAAGGTAGTGGAAATCTACAAATTAATGCGCTCTTTTCTTTTCTGGAAAGTAGCAGAAATATCATTCCTACATAAATATGACAAAATTTTTCATATTTTATATAAAAAGTTAGATTTATAGGCTTACTACAAAATATGTTTATACCAAATAACTTTTGTTGAATATAGAAAAGTTATGGTTTTATTTATGTGGTTTTAATGATTGCAGTAAGTTAAAATCGGTAATAAATAATATTCTTTAAAATAAAAATATTATATTTAAAAACCAAGTGCAAGCTTGGATTCATCAATATATATATATATATATAATATTTATCAGTCAATGGCAATTCTTTTTGTCTTAGCTGTTGCAAATTACTTCATGATTTAAAGTTATTAGTAGATTTTATTTCTTTTATCTTGCATTGTACTCCTGGGTAGTTCATTATTAAATAAGAATGGTGTTAACTTAGTCATGTAAAATAATATTTAATCGATGATTGTGTTGAGCATATATGCATATGTATATTCAGTTACACAACACATTGACTACAAATCTGAAAGACAAAGCAAAATGTAGTACGTTTCAATATAATGAAATTTCTGTTTTGCAGTACGTTACATTAATAAAATAAATTATTGTACCTTCGAGGTGTATTTTCTCCCATTATAACTTCGTAATCGCCAGATACACTTTTATCACAGTCGTTATTGAGGTAATTTTTCCATGTTGAACAATGCCTTGCAATCATTGTTGTATTTGGTCGAAGAGATTCAACCCATAATGCTAATGCAATGTAATGACTACATACCAATCCTGCAAAAACTTTGGTTGGTCCATGGTCTGTTCTTAATAAAAAGGATCGAGCAGAACCATTTTTTGGTTTATGTAAAATCCCTGAAACGTAAAAAATAAAATTGAATTATTCTTTTAACTTAAATAATTACTCGATTATTAAATTAAAATGCAATTAGTAAGATAAACCTTTTTTAATATATTAGAATGGGTTTTTAAGAATTCAAGTAAAAATTAAAAAGCTTTACCGTAATAAACAAGTCATCTTTTATATAAATTAGATAAACAGAAATAAAAACTGAGCTTATGTGTTTATTTTCTTGACAAAGTAATAAATGTGTTAAACTTTAATGCAATGCTTTATTCTCAACATGTAATTAGCTTTTTACAATATATTTTTAAATCAAAAGAATTCTTTGTTGCTGTCTCTAAAATTCTGGTGCAGAATTGGATGGATTTATCCAGAAAGCATCCACTCCCAAAAAAAAGTGAATTTTCAGTAAATCATTTTTCAAAGAAAATATCATTTTATACTATTCAAAGACCATAATAAAACTTTGTTAGTATCTATAAATCTAAATAAATTTTCACTGCGTAAGTTTTATTAAATTAATACAGAATTAAAGTTGAGTAATTTTAAGGTGACAGCTCATCTGATTTTTGCATAACTCGTGCAACACAGGTCATTCAATCTATCAACTTAGAAATCTGGTAAAAGAACTGATGAAGGATATGCTACCAAATAAATTTAATTTGTCATTAAGTTTTATTTGTATGTAAATAGAATCCTGGTTCGTTTCTTGTATTTTAATTTGCTATATTCAGTTTCTGTTATATTTTCATTAAAATTTTTAATATAAATGAGTTTCCTTTCTATTAAACAATCTGGAAGTACAAATTCTTTGAAGTTTTATAATACTGGTGTAGTCTTTTTGAATTTTTTAGTAGTAATTATTCCAGTTTTATTGGTGTTCCATGGTGGTTAGATATGGCGTTTTTGACATGCTATAAAATTCACTGTCACTCATCAGTAACACAAGCTGATTAAGTAACACAAATATTTTATTTTATTTGCAATAAACAAGATTTTTTTTATTCATTAATGTCAGATTTTTTATATATTTTTTCTATTCATTCTCCTGTTAAATTTTTTTTTTTTTTATTTCATTATTTAAACTTTTACTTGAATGGAAACATCAACTGATTAATATTAATGATCATTACTTTGATTTTAAGATCACTGAGAGTAGTTCATTTAAAAGTATGTAGATGTATGTAAATGTATGCTTAATTGTACTTTAATTGATCGTGATAAGCAAATTACTTTTAATAATATAATTTATCAGAATTTATAAACATTTCATCAATTTTAATACTTACCATTCAAAATTTTATCTTTGCATGGTGGTTGAGGATTTTCTCCACCGTTCGGAAAGAAATCAACATGGCCAATCGGATCTGTAAATGCTAAAAATCCTCCACATGTATGAAGTACTGTTGTAAAATCTGAATCTTCAGCATCAAGACGATCTTCAGGCAATTTATCATCAAACATTGGTCTGGCAGGATCCAGCCCTATGAATGGATTAAAAACATTTTATTAAAACTTAATTTATTGCACTTTTGCTCTTTTTTCTAATATAATGTTTATGATACAATAAAGATGTAACTATGACAAGTAGTCATATGAATTGTCTTTACATTTATTAGGATTTATACATAATTTTATAAAATTTTCAGATACAAAATTTCATTCTTCTAGTCAATTATTTTTAAAATTTAAATTGGTTTAATAATTTCTCAACATTTAAAAAAATTTCATAATATTTAAGATAGCTTATTAAACAAAAATCCAATTAAAAAAAATCAGCTACAGTAGGAATTAAATTCAACGATTAAGTAAGTTTGGCAGTGACCAGAGTTCGGCTCTTTCAACTGACCTTTAGAGATTAAATTTGATTGAAATGATAGGAAGCCTGCTTCCCCTGAAGCCACCTATGCAATGGCATAGACGGTAAGGTTTGACTTTTGTAAAATCTTCAAACAGTAAACCCTTGTGTAGTTTCATAGCCATAGTCACACTACCTTGCAGAGCTCTAATAAAGAAGCGGCTTTCTTGCCAGCTTTTAAAAGGTTCCAAACAGCAAGTGCTGTAGATAGAACCAGGGTACCGGTTGACACAACTACGATGGTATCTACCCAAATAATATATACTATTCGTTAAATAATATTAATATTAAATATGCTATGTAATAAAGGAAGGTCGCTATGTAATCGTATTTAAGCGTGTTTAGAAAGCGTAGTAGTAAAAAGCAGAACCTATGTGCGATTTAATAGTATTGTTAGAGTAGTTTTGGCCAGATAATCCTAAAAAGAGACTGCATTTCCAATGTTGAATATTACAGAGAAGTAGTAATAATTTAATCAACTTAATTTTTTCAAGCTAGAGAAAGTGTTTTGTGTAGTGAATCAGTCATGACTTTGATTTGATGCATGAAATTGGAACATCTGAGACGTTTTATAAATATTGTCCAAATTTCTGTGTAGATAGTACAGTCAAAATTATCATTATAACTGATAAAGGAATATAAATTTCAGAGGTGTTTGACAAAGTTGACGTCTTCACTGTTTTAATCTAATTTACAGATGTTCAGGTAGAAAATAATTTTAAATTATTTTCCTAAAATACAAGAAACATACTCAATATAAAACTGGGAAAAACCAAAAGGTTACTTGATTTTCCACTGTTTACTATTCAGTACCAAATTTCTCTTCTAGTAGATTTGGAAGATAATTTTTCCAAGGGCATTATATAAAAAATTACTAATGAATTTATTACTTTCTTATTAATAATAATAGAATCTTGAGGAAGGAGCTGATGAGAACAAAGGTTGCATTAGGAAATATAATTTTGGGGCATGTTAGTAAATCTCAATATCTCGATTGTAACTGCAAACTGTAGAACATAAGTTGTGGAAAATAAATTACATACATTTTAGTATTTATTAGGAACTATAGAACGATGATTATTAAAGAATAAGGATGGTTATAATATTTTTAATTATTAAATGTTTTATGGCTCTTTAGGTATCATTATACGGCTTAAAAGTTTCATTTTTATTAATACCAAAAGAAGGGAGGAGGAACGGAAATGACAAAATTGTTAAGATTTGAAAGAATTTTTAATCGGTTGGATATTCTTTAATGGATGTATCAGGTGTGTAAATATGTAACCGTAATTTGTGTATAGAAAATGCATGTTTGTTATATGAAAATTATAAAAAATATTTTAATCGAAATATTATCCGTTGCTAGCTATATATTTTTCCCGTCTCTCTGACAATTTATGAATGCCACACCAAAAAAACTGTTGCTCTTTTGAGGTAAACCGGTCAAGAAGTGAAGCACTACTCAGCAAGTGCATGTCCTATTGATGCAAATAAATAGTAGTCAGATGGAGTCAAATCTGTTGAATAAGTCGCAGGCGAAAGTATTTCTTAACTGAACACCGTAATTGTTTCCTTCACCGGTTTTGCTGTGTGTGATGGTTAATTATCATGAAGCAACATCACTTTGTGTTGCCTTTTTTGATATTCTGGTCATTTTTCATGCAATGATTGATTTAAATCGATCATTTGTTGTCTGTAGAGTTCATTATTAATGGTTTTGCCAGGTTTTAGCAGCTCATAATAGATCACACCCTTCTGATCCCACCAAACACCGAGCATTGTCTTCTTTCCATAGCAATTTGGCCTTGAAATCGACGTCGGTGTTTCGCCTGGAGTTACCCATGATTTTTTACACTTAGGATTCTCAAAATCCACTTTTCATCACCTCTGTCACAGTTTGATGACTATTTTGTACTTGGTGAGCAGCATTTCGCAAGGTTTTTCGGTTTTCTAGCTGTCTTTCACTCGGTTCATGGGAACTCATTTTCCCATCTTCTGGCTTTCCATGGAGAAGCCAATGGCTTCCCATGGGGAAGCCATGGGATCTTCCCATGGCTTTCAAACTTATGGAGACGGCTTCGTGTGTTGTATTTAATTGATCCGTGAGTTGTTGCATTTGAGCATCATCCTCCAACAATGTTTGCAATTCATTGTCTTCAAACTTTTTCAGTGGTCTTCCACGTTTTTTATTTCCCACGTCAAAATCGCCACATTTGAATTTTTTTTTTAAACCACTCAAAGCACTGTGATTTACTAAGAGTGTGCTCACCATAAACTTTGACAAGCATTCAATGCGATTCTGCAGGTTTTCTTTAAACGGTAACAGAAAATCAATGCAGTTCACAAATCGTAGTTTGTAGGTACAAAACTCAACATGTTCAACGCTAATTAAAACTGTGCTGTTGTATGGAACTTGTATTGTTGTGAGTTTAAAATCTTTGTCAGCTGTCAAAGAAAGAAAATGGCATCAATAATGCGGTTTGGTGATGACTATATTGACAGCTGAGACCATCTACATTCAAATTCTGGTTTCATATTTGCACACCTGGTATAAAGGGAGAAGCAGGTGTAGAAAAAACTTAATAAACCACTCAGAGTTGACATTAAGGGATATAGGTAAAGATGAAATTATGTTATACAAACAATGAATGAAGTTTACTTTACAAATTAGATATGACAATGTAACCCTGTAAAGAGACATATCAAAAATTAATGTGAAGATCAGTTTTAAATTAACATATTTTGTTGTTATGATAAAGTCGGGACGATTTAAATGTAGATAATTACAGGATTCATATGTATCTCTATTTAGTGTCAAATTTTAATTTAAAACAACTATTAACACCTATTTTTTAAAACAGATTATCGAATACTTTATTGAAATAATAATAAGTTTTTTATATAAGAAAATTAAAACTTACCGGTTAATCTTCCCACGCGTGAACCTTGAGGCAAATATTTTGAAGTTAAACCGGCCACTTGTGCACCAAGACTGAATCCCACTACGTGGATTTTATCCCAACTTGTATAATTATTTGAAACGACTTTGTTCATCCATTCCGCTAGCAGTTTCGCTGCTGTCTGCGCTTCATCGGCAGCGTTCCCATACCACGGTCCTCTAGCTAGAGTTTTCCAATCTACTCCCAAAACATTGCTTCCCCCTCTTTCCACATATCCTGCAACCGAACAACACAATCTATGTTTGTTAAAATATTTATAACTTAATATTAAACTAAATACTTTGTTATAAATAGCGTATAATAATAATTGGGAGGCAATCCCAATTCAAGATGAAAACCATCTACCGATCGACAATAATGTACAAAACATATCCCTTTCTCTTTTTTTCCTATCGTGCATGAAAGCCGATATTATTGGTTGAATAAAGTACAAGTTAATCGATGCTAAACCACCTTTTTTTCTGTTTTTAAATTTTACATTTAAATTTTTTGTATATTAGTATATTCAACAGGAAACAGTACCAATCTCATCATATTAAGTTGATATCACTGATCATTTAATAAAAACTTCTGGAACATTTTAATATGGGTTTTTTTATTGCATTTACTTCTTTTTTTTTATATGATCAGATTCACTGCAGAAACTCGAAGCTTGTGCGTAGGAATATGAAATGTAATATTTGTAGCGTATGAAAAATGTCTTGACTGACCGGGATTCGAACCCTGGACTGTTAGAAATATTTAAAACTGAAAAGTTTTACATGTAGTTTTTCTCACGTGTGTATGTTTATTCAAACCGTTTATGATGATACAGTAGAAAAATGGCGGGCCTAAGCCCCGCTGTAAAAGTTTTACATTGCTTACATTCCATTACACGTGATTTTGTTAAATGTTTTTACCAATTGTTACTAAATAACGCTCATGAATTTAGCGTACTAACAACAACAAAAATTTTACAACGAAAAGTTTTAAAATCCTGAACATTTTTAGCTGTTTTCTGAGTTGTGATTTTTTAACACAGTTGTAACCCCTATGTTTTTTTATCCCCAAAAAACTATTATTTTAGATTTATATTTATAAATAAAAATTAAATAATAAAAACGTTACAATACCAAATAAAAAAAAAAACTCCAAAACTAATAAAAATAATGACAATCTTAAATTTGATTCAAATTTATGATGACGATAAGCATGAAGCGTACAGTTTCAATAATTAAAAAAAAATGAAACAAAAATAAAGCAAGCAAGCTAGCGGTCTGCTATTACATCGCATTTTGCCAAGAAGCGCTTCATTCAAAATAAAAATGTGAGCGCATACAGCAAACAAACCGACGCACCAAGCTTCTTGTGGTGACACAAATACTTAGTTTTTTCTCCAACCAGTTCTCCAGTTACTGCCGGTGTGTGTGTGTGTGTGTGTGTGTGTGTTTGTGTTTGCAGAGATTAGCAACTGCAGTCATCGTTACCGGCTTATCAGGCTTGACATAGATGCAGACGTAGTATAGTGTAACTGTAAAGGTACTAGTATACATGTACATCTTTAACAGACTCAGTTCGACTACTCATGAGACGTTTGGTTGATTGAAAGCCAACCGCCAAACAAAGAACGCCGGTATTCACAGTGTAGTATGAAATCCATATAAAAGCAACGTCTTTACAAAAATTCGAACCTCAGAACTTACGACTTTGAAAATCTGCTGATGTTACTGTGACAAGTTTAACCGCTAGACTAAACCGGCGGGTTATTAGTTTTTAGTTAAAAAACAAAAATCAAACAAAAAACCAGGAGAATCTTTTTAAAATTTAATATCAAAAGAACTTTTTATAATCTAAGGGTTAAACGTCAATACAGATAGTAGAATACTATTAGATATTTTTATTATTTCTTTATAATTTTTTTATTCAAATCATATCGACGATATTAAACTTAAACTCAAATCGTCGACGCAAATCGCTTGATTAATTGCTGATTTTCAAAGACAAAAGTTTGAATTTCAATTCCTAGTAAAGGTTTTTATACGTGTTTGAATACTAGGCAGTAGATACCGGTGGACTTTGGTGGTTAGGGTTCAATCAATCCCACATTTCAGGAATGGTCGGCCTCAGTCTGTACAAGAATATAACTCATTAACATGTAATCACACATATCATCCTCATCTCATCGAACCGTGGAAGGGGTGTGCTTATTTGTTCACTAGTTTGATTAGATTGCAACGTATATATTAAGAATAATAAAAGATAAAACATACGAAAGATATCTTTTAGGTTAATTTACAGTTTAATTTTAATTTATAAAAAGATTCAATAATAATAATAATTAATGAAATATTTTTTTACGTTGAAGATTTTACTAATATTTTACGTAATATTTTTTTGTCCGGTCGGAACCGACCGCCAACAGTATCTTGCCTATTTATTATATTTTTGCTGTTTCTTTATTCGCATATACTTGAACGTTATTAATTTTTTTGTTTTCCTAAAAATTAATAAAAAATAAAAAAGTAATTAAAAATATTACGATACGTTTTGTAATTACATATTAGTTATCAAATCGACCGTTTTACACGATGTCAACTGCAGGTTTTTGATAGCTTTTTCTCGAATGTGTATAAGATATTAATATTCAGTTTTAATCTAAGAATTTTTGAAAAAAATTGAAAAACATCCTGTGATTTTTTTATTAAATGATTTTTGAAAGGACTTTCCTTTATCTTACCCCAGCTGTCGGCCGAGCGCGACGTCTACCAGTATTTTTTTTTTAATTTTCAAACAAATGTGATAGCTCCCAAATAGACTACTTAGCAACTATAGTAGCTTCTGTATTGATAAATACACAAAAGTTAGCTCTTTTCTTTTCGGTAATAACAAGGATACGTCATAATACAGTTACATATTCTTTTTATGGATGCTAAGAAATTAATTTTTAACGTTTAAAAAAATGACAAGTCTGTTCGGAATTCGAATTCAGAGGCTTGCGGATAAAATGCAGAGATGATACTATTCGCTTCGTAGGTCGGCAAATTAATCTGACTGGAGGTAAATAATATATAAAATAATAATATAATATATAAATAATATATATTATAATAAATTTTTATTATATGATTAATATTACTTTTAGATCTTATAAACTTTATTATTTTGGAGTTATTTTACCCTTTTATTAATAAAATTCCGGGCGATGGTAACGCCCAGGCGTTTTTCGCCCCCCCCCCCCCAAAAAGAAGAATATTATAGTGTTTTTTCTTTTTTTAAATAAGATTAGATCAATTCAGATATTACTTAAGAAAAGGCCGATAGCTGGCAAACCATTCGTCCAGAATCAACCAAATTGAAAGAAAAAAGCGAGAAACGATTAATTATTACATCTTGATATTAATATACCTTAGGTTTTTTTCAGTTTACCGTCCGTTATAAAATGCAGAGAGATCCAAAAGTCACGCGCATCAAAATTAAATTATCTGTAAAGTAGTTGCATGGATGAAAAAGTTCTATCGGCTGCCGCAAGATAGCACCGCCGGTATTAACAGCAACAAACCTAGACGCCATTGTGAAGCGTATCGATCATATGACGCTTGCAGTTTTGTTTATCGGTCGGTAAGTAGTCGTTTACTCAAAAGCAATGAGTTTTCATTGTTGATATTATTTTTCCAGTCGTTCTTATGCGTGTGTTATAGACGAATTTCGTGGGAAACATCCGGATGCGGCAGCGCCTAACGAATCGACCGTAACGAGATCAATCAGCCGTTTTAGAGAATGCGCATCAGTTGCAGACAAGAAGAGAACCGGGAGACCGGCCGTTTTGACTGATGGAAAAAGGCTGAGGTAAAGATGCGGTGCGGTGTTCGTCTTCAAAAAGCTTGAGGAGATCTGAGAGTGTGTTAATAGCACACTCTCAGATCTCATATGGAACTGCTGAAAGAGCGATGAAGCGGTTACACTTTCTTGTATATCGTGTTCTCAGTGTTCAGGAATCGAAGAAGCCGGATAGAGAAAAGGGCGTAAAGAAAAACACGGTAAAAAGAGTTCGTACATGCATTACTGAACGGGGCAACTGTTATGAGCATATATTATAAAAATAAATAAATCTTTAAAAATTATTACTTAATGTCTTATTTTTTTTATTACTTTGATGTTCGCGACTTTTGGGTCTCTCTGTATCGAAGAAATAAACGAAACATATTTCCGAATTGTAGATAGCTTTACCTCAAGTTCAATAAAGTCATTTTTCCTCTTTCGTTTTATTTATGTCAGGGCGTACGTTTTTCACCTTTAACGCTTCTTGTGAAAAGAATTTTTCATAGGCGTGTCTTTTTTCTACATTTAAACGAAAATAAAAGTCAAAACTTTTAAATAAATCAAATCAATTTACAAAAACACGCTAAACGATATAATATTTCTCTATAAAATTCCTCTTTATATTTCGATTTTATGCAGTTAGTGCCAACTTAAATACAAACTCCCCAACCCTGCAAATCTAATTTTTTGCTCCATTATAAAAAAGTTTTTTTTTCAATTAATATTATTTATTAAAATGAAACAATTAAAGAAACAGAGAATATAGATAAAGATATTTCGGTCTCTTATTCAATTTTTTCTTTCATTATTTATAAGAAGTCTACACTCGCTTATTAATTTTAAGATATACTAGTATCAAGCTACTTCTTTAAACCAGTATCTAGCGATTAAATTTATTTCTAACTTTTCCTTCATTTTAATTTGGATTTTTAATAATCTTCAAATTTATTTTTTAATAACTATTTTCTTGATTATTTTGAATAATGCATATACATAATTCTTTAACTGTTATAACTATTTTTCATAAATAGTCTTGCCCCACACACGCGCGCGCACGCATGCACAAATTGATTCATGAGTAATGTAACAAATTTTCAGGACATACTGTACTGGTGAATATAAAAAGAAAGTACATATAAACATACATACGTTCGGGAACGCTTCGTTAGCGAATGTCGGCTGGCGATGATTTCGCCCTCATTTCTACGTATTTCGGTAATATTAAGCCAGATTCTAATTCTTGGGACCCAAATTAAGGGGTAAATTTAGTGATTTTATATGTAACTTTACCAGAAAAATTGAAAAAAAATAGCTCGCAGAACTGTAATTTTAGTTGCTTTCGAGAAATCCAAGATAAAAATCAAAAGATTGGTGGTCGATAAAAACACTATTTTATGTTTGGCGTAAAATAATAGGTAACAAACGCAAAAGTTTTAAACAATATTTGTAAAAAATTTGATTCTGAGTAAAATTATATGAATAAATTCCACAGAAATTAAATACAAACGTAAGAATTTCAATGTTTATTAAAAACAAAACTTACTAGAGTGTGGCAGAATTACGTATTAAACAAAACAAAAGTTTCATTATTACAAAAAAAATATTACATATTTTAGAAAAATAAGCTACGGAAATTAAAAAAAAGAAACGAAATATCAAATAAATTTACAGATCAGTAAAACCATTAATTAAAATTAATTTTATCTGAGTTTGTTTGAAATAATTTATTTCATAAGTTGGCAATAAAAACATCTATCTGATTCTAAGAATTAAGTATTTTGGGTTGCATTTGAACAGCAATAAACAGTTAAACAAGGATATATAGAATCCATCAGGCTGGTCTAATGGTTAACTCGTCGTCAAATAGGTTGTTTAACAGCTTTTATACAGGTCGAAGTTCTGAGATTCAAATCCTAGTAAAAGATAGTTGCTTTTGTACGGATTTGAAAACTAACAGTGGATACCGATGTTGTTTGATGATAAGGGTTCAATTAACCACACTTTTCAGGAACGGTTGGCCTGAGTATATACAAGACTTTACCTAATTTATGTCATACGTATCATCCTCAACTAATCGGCTTATAGAGAAGGTTGCTTATTGATCCACTAGTTGAACAGATTGTAACGTACACATTAGGAAAAATTAAAAAAATTACACATTTACTTTTTTAATTTCTTCAGTGCGTTCAGAAAGTTGCTGTACACTGGAATTATGGAAGTGAAATGACATAATTATTATTCTGTATTTCTATTTCATTCTTTTATATAAACAGATATTAAGATAACTGGAACAGTTTATAAAAGGCGTTGAAAATGACCATTACAACACTGCACACGTTTCAATTTGTTTTCAAACATTTCAACCGGCTGATCTACTGGAATGTCTCGGACGTCACCGTTATTGCAGTTTTTAGTTCTTCAATCGTACACGGTCTTTTGCGATAGACTGATTGTTTACTGCCCCCCATAGAAATAAATCTGGGAGAGTCGGATCGGGAGATCGTGCAGGCCAAAACCCATCGACCTGTTAGCTGTGTGCGCTGTGGCACCATCTTTTTGTAACCGACCGTGATTGATTTCCGATTCTGTTAACTGAGTAATGAAGCTTCTCAAAAACAGCACAATAACGATCACTATTAACAGTATTTTCAAATAATTTGAACCCACACTGCGCGTTCTACTCGCACCAACCCAGATTCCGATTTTCGCTTCGTGTAATTCATTAGGGTTAGTTGCCGAGTAATACACAGTCGTGTATTTTGTGGATTAATATACCCTCCCAGACTAAACCACGCTTCAACCGTAAAAAAAACCTAATATCGAGGATACTAACGGAATTTTTGTCGATAAAACGTTAAAATTATTGACAGTAATTTAATCTTCTGGCATGATCTGTAGGTTTCAGTTCTTGAACACACATTACTTTGTAGTGGGAAAGTTTCAGTTCTTATCTTATAGCTTTACGTGCGGCAGCAAGTCCGATACCTTGCTGCTGTGCTAACTTACCCGTTGCCCCTTTGGTGGAATTTCGGCCATAGCATTCGAAATAACAATCCTACTTCTATTCGTTTTTATGGTGGTCTACCACTCCGAACAACGTCTTCAACAGAGCCCGTTGCCCGACATTTTTCGATAGCAGTTCGAACTGCATTACGGTGAGGGACAGATGTATTTGGAAACTTTTCAGAAATCTTGCGCTTTACTAAAACAGAATACTTATCGCCTTCACGAAAGACGTGTTCGACGAGAAAAATGCGTTCCTTTACCAGAAGAACCGTTCGTTTTTCGCAACCATTGATTCTGGTAAACGAATCACAGCTTAACAACTGAGGACTTGGTTTATTTACTGAGCGATATTCAACATACCCATAGGGCTATCAACCGAACGCTGAAAGAACCGAATGCACCACGTAATTCTAAAGCAAGTATGCTTTAGAATTACGTGGTGCATTAGTCGTGAATTTGCATTACGTGGTGCAAAGTCGCTGTACAGTAGTACAGCGACTTTCCGGACTCATTTTATTACTTACCTTTTTTTGATAATAATTAAATTTTAAAACCACGAGTTATTGTCAGAATACACTTGCCAAAGTATTTTTATGATCTTTTGTAAATTCTCCACATTTTCAAAAATAGTTGAATTTAAAATGTTTGTATATTTTAAAAAACTATTTAAACCTGTACTCTTTATCATTTATATAATATTTCTGTTAATATCATAGTTTACCCAGTAATTTTATAATTATATCATAATCCTTCAGGAATCCAGTTGAATATACGGGCAGAGCGCTCATTTAAGAAAAATTTCAATTTTTCTCTTATTATTTTGTACGTATCTAATGGTTTTATGTTTAAAGGAATATGTATTGCGTTTCAGTTGAAAAATTAAATTTAATTAAATTTTACAGTCGTATGTTATAAAGTAGATTTTTATATATTTTACGATGTTGATTACTTGTTCTTAGAAAGTGACTAAAAAAATTATGCCTTCATTTGTATAAATTTGATATAAATGTTGTAGCAGCCTGTCGATAACAAAGGTGAAGTTAAAATAATCACTTTGAAATTGAGATTAACTTCTTCGAATATATATATATATATGTGTGTGTTCAATTATAATTATTTATTTGATTATTACTATAGTGAAAAAATTAATAATAGAAAAAAAAATTATTTTTTGTAAAAAAACAAAAAAATAATGAATATAATGGCCACGAATAGTACTTCTCATTGTACTATTGCGTAAAAGAATCACGTATTGTTCTTTAATTCCTGTAATTACATTATTATGATGAACAAGAGGTATTTATTAAATGTAATTTACTGAAAAATTATCTTTCTTAAACTATCCAACGTCAGTAGATTATGAAAAATGGAATGAAAAATTTGCTCCGTCTCTATCATTATGAGAACGAAATTATGAGTGTAAAAAAACATACTTTTTTATTCTTGAGAACAACCCACCTTCTTAAATTTTTTTTGGGGGGTGGGAGGTGGAAATGCATTTTCACACGGAGAGTTGAGCTCCCACTGGTAGTCTAATCCAACCACCATCAGAAGACTACCGATTAAAACCACCCCCTTTTCCTACCAGGACTCGACCCGGTACCGTTTTACACAATACTTCAGGCCGAGTTCTTCAATCCTAGTCTGAGAAGGCCGCTACCTAATTTTCATCTGGCTCAGGACTATTCAGGTCGCGCCCTTTTTGGTTCTGAAAAAACCCCCGACGAATCGGGCTACATTCTTCCAGATGCTCCGGTCACGGAGCATCATCGCAACCACGTTTTGGGGAGGTTGGAGCATCTCAGTGCTCCGAGATGCCGCTCTTAGTGTCACTGGATCTGCCTCCCACCGAGCACATTTGAAAAAGGTGTGCTCGGCGTCGTTCCGCACACCGTGACAATAGAGACAGTCGGTGGACAGTGCTTTCCCTATGGCCTAGAGATAAGTATAGTAGCTAAGAAATTCGTTTTTTCTCAAAACCTCATTTACTTGCTTCACCTTACGACGATTAAGATTAAATAACTAGAAGTATTGAAGATTTTTTAAATCCAGATAATTTTAATTATTTCGTAGGATTCGTTTAGACGTATAAAATAATTAATTTTATTTTTTAATCCTAGATTAGCTCTCTTCGTTTAAACTAATATGGATATTTGAGTGTGAGATAACCGCATCATTTCCTTGAGTAAAGTCTGTTATTTCGTTCTTTTATTTCTTTAATTATCAAATGTTAATTTTTTTCACCTTTAAGTAATATTTAAGTGTTTCTACCTTCAGTCTACAATTACAGAAGTAAGCATAACTGTAGGCGAATTTCTTATTTATTAATACTTATGTTTTAAATAACCTGTATAGTTAAATGTTCTTTATTTCCCGTAATCTTACTGTTTCTTTTCATTATTCATGGTCTGTTACTATATGTAAGTAGCGAGAATTAAATAACCAACACAGACTTAGTAAGAAATCATCCCACGCTGTTAAAAGTTAATAAATATTAAAAATTACAAAACACAACTGCCAAAAAAATGTTGCTCCGTAATATAGCATAATTTAAGAGTTTGCGGGTGACAATTTTGTATATAGTATTTGAATGCAGTAACATTTTGTTTTCAGCAGTTTTAAAATTTATTTAAACATATATATATATATATATATATATATATATATATATATATTATACACATATTTATGTAGCCTATGACACTCCTGGTAATGTAAGGATTCCAACGTGGAGTCATACATCGAAATCGTGTTGAGCTGCTACGGTGGAGCAAACTTACATACACGCTAAATATATTACACTCCTTTTTTAGACAGTCGTCTGATAAATTATATTAGAGTATAAATCACAGTGAGTACTTCATAAAAGTAAATTAAAAATTTTGAATTTTTCAAAGGTCTTAATTTATTGTACTAAAAACAGCTAGCTGTTTTTTCATTTTTACATAATCGTACGATTTTTTTGTTAATAAAAGTTTAATGTTTTTCTTTTTCATACGCTTTATTAAATCAGTTTTCTCAGAATAAAATTTTCTACACGTTTTTATAATAAAATTTACGCATTTATTAATCATTTAACAAAGTTATTCTACTTCAAACCTAAAAAAAATGTTTTTCATCACCGAATCTTTGTTTTGCGTTGAATAACATGAAAAATACGGGAAATACAGTTCTGGGAACTGTTTTTTATTCGATTTTTTCAGATTAAAAAACATTCCAAACCATCAAATTATTTATCGTTCATAAACTGAATTTTAACCGGGGGAAGAACTGAAATCTGCGCAAAATCTTTCGCTAGCCATAGCTCGATAACAAAGTGTTTTCGGACGTATGTTTGTATGATTTTTTTCTTATTTCAAGCTCCAGAATCAATTTCCAGATTATTTCCCAAATTGCCTGTACATATACAGCGTGTCCCATATAAAACGCAACCCAACCTTACATTGATAGGTATTGAAATAATAAAAAGGCATGTGTAAATGTAAATGTAATTTTTATTATTACCATCCATTACCTTACATTTAGAGTAAATGTTGGAAGTGGCCGCCATCTTCTTGAATACAAGCTTCAATACTTTTTACAGCGTTTCTTGCAACTTTTTTCAAAATTTGTGGCTGGATATTTAATACAGCTTGTTCAATATTGACTTTCAGTTGTTCAAGTGTTCGTGGTTTGTCGCTGTAGGCTTTTTCTTTGAGGTAACCCCGTAGAAAAAAATTCGCCGCAGTCAAATCTGGAGATCTTGGTGGCCACAAGCCTCGACCGATAACACGATTACCGAAGAATTCCTCGACGAAATCAGAAGTTGAACCTGCGTAGTGCGATGTCGCACCGTAATGTTGTAGCCGGCAGTGTCTGTCTTCCTCTTCCAAGAGTGCGATGAACTGAAATAAAATATCCTGATATCGTTCTGCATTAATGGTGTACTAGAAAAACATAGGACCGATTATTTTCTTCCGCGATATCGCGCACCACACGCCTGACTTCTGCGGATGTAATTGTTTTTCGTAATAAACGTGGGAAATTTCAGCGCTCCAAATTCTACTGTTTTGGCTGTTTACGTAGCCGTCCAAATTAAACCGTGCTTCATCTGTGAAAAATAACGAATCCATAACATTAACTCCCTCGCGCAGAAATCGACGGAACCGTTGACAATATTGTAGCCGTTTTTCTTTGTCGGACTCAAGAAGTCGATGAACCGTTTGGATGCGATAAGGTCGTACTTGTAATCGTTTGGTCGCCCGATGAACGGTTGATTTAGACAAATTAATTTCAGCAGACAATCGTCTGATAGATTTATTTGGCGAAGCGAGTAATCGGTCTTTGATTTCAGCGACTGTATCTGTATTCAACACTGACGCAGATCTTTTGTGTTCCTTGTTATTAACAGAACCAGTCTCTAAATTTTGCGACTAACCTTAATACTGATGATTTGTTAGGAGCTGGTTTATCTGGGTACTTATGGCCAAACAAATCTTGCACTGCAACCGCTGATTTCGTACTGGAGTACGACTCGACAATGTAAACACGTTCATCTAGCGAAAACACCATCTTGTCTCTAGCAATACACTGAACGTTATGATTGCATTTTTGTTACTATCGGTAGTGTTCTACTGCGTCGCCGCGATGTTCAGATGTTGGACGAGTCCATTTCAGTAACGAGTATGGGAGTAAGCTTGACCTTTGAAATTTCATGGATGAGCGATTGATGGGTTGCGTTTTATATGGGACACCTGTATATATATATATATATATATACATATTCATACAGCCTATGACACTCCTAGTAACATAAGGATTCCAGTGCGTAGTCATACATCTAAATCGGTTCAGTCGTTGAGCTGTTACGGCGGGATAAACATATATGTATACCCTAAATACGCTCTTTTTTGGGCAGTCGTGTAAAAAAAAAAAATCACGTAAAGCACTTGTTATTTTACGTTTTGAATTATTAAACAGATTCACACAGTAATTCTTACTGTACGCGCAGACTGATTGTTTTATGATTTGCGCATGTAATATTTTAAAAGATATAATTCTGACATCAGTAGCGGTTAACTGATTAATTTACAGATTTTTGTTAACATTAAAATTTAAATTAGGAACTGTAAAATAATGTTGGTATACTTGATTATTTTTTTCAGTGGCAAATCTTATAAAATCGTTCTGTGCCAAATGTTTTGTTATTTAGTATCGCCTAACGGATTTTTTTATTTTGTTCCTTGTATTCTCTTGATTATCATTTCGTAATTTTTCCCGATTGTTTATCTGGTTTTTTTCTCTCTTCTTGGTATAAAAGTTTTCAATTGTAATTTTTTAATTTTCTTCAATTTTTTTTGTTTTTTTATAATATCAATTTTTAATTTGTATTCATAATTAATTTAATTTTTCTTTTCATATTCTATAAAATTTAATAAATTTTTTTCACGATTCATAATGTTTCCAGTAAATTCTAAGACCTTCAATTCTAGACATCGGTAGTAAAAGTATTAAAATTTATTCCAAATACTTTTATATTCGCTTGTAACCCTGCTTGTAATCCTGATAACATGATTGATGAGTATAAAGGTACATGACATATATGATGAGTATACATGACAAAAACTGATGAGTATAAAGGTGTAGAAATTTTTGGAGTTTAAAAAATTCCATTCCTGGCCAGAATGACCAGAATTTTGAACCCGAACTTCTATATGAAAGTCGGAGACGGTGCCGTTTCGATGTGAAGGTGGGAATCCCTATTATAATAACACGCTTTCAAAAACAATATCTAACCAGTAAAAAAGAAGGGAAATTTAGATTCTGTTAAATATTTTCATATAATTCCAGTAATAAAGTAAATTATTATATAAATTTTAAATAAAAAATTCTAGTTAAAGTTCTAATTTTAATTTCATTTACTTCAATAAGACCTTTATAATTAACTTTGTTTGGGAAAATGTCTTTATAAAAATACAATGAAATATAACTGCGTAACAAACAGAAGTTTGTCAACTATTTTACATATAATGCTTCAGGCTTTTGCTAATTATTTTCTTTAATGTAAGTAAAATTAAAACTATATTAAAAAAACGAAGAACGAGTTTTCAGAACAAAAAAATCTTTATTATAATACCGTTGATGTATATTTAATACAAATAGTAGTAATAAAATAAGTTTTATCATTATTAATCTCTAAAAAACTAAATACGGTAAAATTAAATATCTCGGAGATAGTATACTATCTAACGCCAAAAAAAGATGAAACTCAAAAATGAAAGCAAATAAAATGGAGCTAGTCTTAGCAAAACAAAAATGATATATATATATATATATATATATATATATATATATATATATATATATAATATATTCGTAATACAATATTTGTTTACGATATTATATATATAATATCGTAAAATAATATATATTTTACGATAAACAATAATTCAATAATAATAAAAAGAAAATATGAAAATTTCCCCTTTCCATTTCTGTTTTTCCTTTTCCCCGTTTCCCCCCCCCCTTCTTGCCCTTTTAACTTTTTAGATTTTTCCCTTCTCCCTTTTTCCCCGCGCGTAAACCGTCCAGTAGCTTTTTAGTCTATAGCGGACACATATTTCGGAAACATTGGAATGGAATCGTAAAAAATTTAGTGTAGCGTGTGTTGCTTTTACGTCCAACAGATTACGCTGTTTTTAAAAAAAAGCATGTTTTCACTTGTTACAAGTGTGATATCTTAGGTATATAAATAGTAGGTATATAAAAAACACGCGCGTATTCGAATGCAACATTGTGTCAAATTTTCAAAGCAATCGGTGAAGAACTTTCGGAGACTTTGAACAAACGAACATTTACATTTTTATTTGTATATAGAGTTAATCAAGTTTATCTGGTAATCAATTTTCAACACGTTACCGGCAAAGAAATATGTACCTTATTATTGGTTTTTCGTTTGTTTAACCTATGTTATAATGCTGTGTTTATTAGTTACATTTTTTCAATGCTGGAGAATCTAAAACCCATATTTTTTTAAGAAGAACGGTCAATTTCGGACATAATGCTTTGGGTCGGTAACTCTGTAACCCGATATAACCTAAAATAAATCCTAACATAATCTAAAATAAACTAAATTTTTAATCGTAACTTCGGTACTAATGAACCAATTTTTATTTTATTTGTACCGAATTACTTGCGATTCAAAGGGCCTTCCAATGAAGTGTCACAAGCACGGTTACCGGGTGCCCCGATTTCGGCGGGGTTTTCCCGATATTGAACTCTATTCCCGATTCCCGATATGTAATCACAAGTTTCCGATTGTCTACAAATCGCACACCAAGTAGTTTTTTCGAGAAAAAAATTAAAAATTTGTGAATTGAAGCTTAGGAACGCTTAAACTACCATTACGATAATAGTTAGGTTAGGTTTAACGATAAATGTCGCAGTACGTGTGCCATGTGCCTTCAATTCAGTAGATCTTAAGCTCTTTTTTTCATTTATGTTTTTGTTTTTGTTGTTTTTTTATATTATTAAAAAAAGAATTTGAATTGAATTACTGATTATTTTAATAAATAAAAAAATAATAATTTGATTATTTTTCTGAAATCCCCATATGTCATTTCGTAAAACTGGCAACCTTGGTCACAAGCTATATCGTTTGATTTAAAAGAAAATATTTTGAAAAAATATTCAGCACTGGAATATTTTGAAAAACTTCAAGGGAGAAATTTTGGGTCGGTAATTTTAAAAATAATTTTCCAGTTTTAATCCAGGATTATAATTATTTCAGACGGTTTAAGAAGTTATATCGTGTAATTTTATAGTTATTTTTTTTTTGGACTGAAATTTAAAAAATTACTAATCCAAATGGTTTTCTGCACTATCGAGCCCAAGGGGTGATCGGATTTTAATTTTCTTTTCACCAAAATTCATTATTTTTTTCGGGTTGTCAATTAATGAAATTAAATGGTACCGTTGCCATTTAAGATTTTTGAGTTGGTGATGGTGTAGAGGAGCGGGTGGGTTGCACCCCTTTAAAAGTAACTTTACAAAAGTTTCCCTGGAGAACGGTATGCATACCTGCAAACAGAAATACGACGGGACCGACAGCTGTTGAATAATGAATGGGGTAACTATTTAAATGATCACCCGGTATTTAAATAATTTTAAATTAACACCTTTATCTTCGACTGACTGAAGCTATAAAAACTATACTGTGTGGATGTCAAACTCCGCTAATGAGAATTTGAAAAAAAAACATATCGGGGGGACTGGCGAAAAAGATTCTGTCGCCAGGGATCGAATCATGGACACGTGCTGGGCCAGGGAGGCAGCCTCTTTGCTGAGGGTATTCGAGTCCGGAAGATGACTGGATCTTGATGACTGGAAGATGACGCATTGAGGACCCTCGAGCGCGCGATTCAGGGAGGGAATACGTGGGCTGTATAACCGGACCATGACTATGTGAAAGGGAAGGGAAGCGTAATACTCTTGGGGAGAGTCACTACGGCAACCAGGAGGGATGTTGTTTCTCAATGATCCAAGAAAAATCCCGTCGGGAGATCAGATTCAAGGTGCATTTAGGGAGGGGGGGGTTAGTCTTCAGCCATGCCGGTTGGAACCGACCGAAGTAACGTCTTCTAGGCGGTTACCGGTTGCTTCTCAAGTGGTTTAAAAAAAAAAAATTAACACCTTTAATTATTTTTCATTTTTTATCAGTTTTATTTATTTTTTATATTAACATAGTTTTATCGCTTATGTCTAATTCATTGTCATTACATATACACATATACATTGTATATAATGTCTAATATATTTTTACTATAGAAATATGAACTATATCCGATTCTGTTTTTGAAAATATTAACGTATTGTATTCAAATGCCGCTACTATTATAATCTTCTCACAGTTGTCTACTCAATCCAGGAGAATGCTGAAGCAATTTCTCTTTGTTAAACGTCAAATATATTGACGTGATCTATATAATGTATAATTATGTTCTGTTCTGAATATAAAATATATTTAGTTTAACGATGTTATAATAAAGAAAAAACTACTAAAAAAAAGATATATTTCTTTCTTTCTTTTTTATTTATGTGTATATTTAAAGTTTCCCATCCAAAATTGAAAATAATTAAAAGATTATTTTTCAAATTATAATATATGGACACTTGTTAAAAATTTTCATACTTCTAGGATAGATAACGTTTATAAGATACTTATTAATTCTCTAGTCAGAAATACTTATAAAATAAGTCAACAGTACAATTACGCTGATTAAGTTTTTAAATATATCGAGAGCAAATAACTGATTTATAACATTCCATTATAAGTTTTAACCAAAGATAAAACATATTTTATTAGTTTATCATGTTTTATTTTATTTTATTAGTCATTTTATTTGTAAATGAATATGAACTTGCATTATTCTCACGAGAAAGAATTAACAAATCTTTTTAGGTGTTTGCACTAAAAAATATAACAAAAAACTAAATGCTTATAAAAAAAATATTTAATAGTACAAGTATTATTATATAAACTGTTTAAATTCATTTTTTTTTGTCTTCAGTCATTTGACTGGTTTGATGCAGCTCTCCAAGATTCCCTATCTAGTGCTAGTCGTTTCATTTCAGTATACCCTCTACATCCTACATCCCTATCAATTTGTTTTACATATACCAAACGTGGCCTGCCTACACAATTTTTTCCTTCTACCTGTCCTTCCAATATTAAAGCTACTATTCCAGGATGCCTTAGTATGTGGCCTATAAGTCTGTCTCTTCTTTTAACTATATTTTTCCAAATGCTTCTTTCTTCATCGATTTGTGCTACAACTGCTCTTCATTTATCACTTTATCCAGCCGTCTGATTTTTAATATTCTACTATAACACCGCATTTCAAAAGCTTCTAATCTTTTCTTCTCAGGTACTCTGATCGTCCAAGTTTTACTTCCATATAAAGCGACGCTCCAAACATACACTTTCAAAAATCTTTTCCTGACATTTAAATTAATTTTTGATGTAAACAACTTATATTTCTTACTGAAGGCTCGTTTAGCTTGTGTTATTCGGCATTTTATATCGCTCCTGCTTCGTCCATCTTTAGTAATTCTACTTCCCAAATAACAAAATTCTTCTATCTCCATAATCTTTTCTCCTCCTATTTTCACACACACATTACTTTTGTTTTGTTCTTGTTTATTTTCATGCGATAGTTCTTGCGTAGGACTTCATCTATGCCGTTCATTGTTTCTTCTAAATCCTTTTTACTCTCGGCTAGAATTACTATATCATCAGCAAATCGTAGCATCTTTGTCTTTTCACCTTGTACTGTTACTCCGAATCTAAATTGTTCTTTAACATCATTAACTGCTAGATCCATGTAAAGATTAAAAAGTAACGGGGATAGGGAAGATCCTTGTCGGACTCCCTTTCTTATACGGCTTTTTTCTTATGTTCTTCAATTATTACTGTTGCTGTTTGGTTCCGGTAAATGTTAGCAATTGTTCTTCTATCTCTATATTTGAACCCTAATTTTTTTAAAATGCTGAACATTTTATCCCAGTCTACGTTATCGAATGCCTTTTCTAGGTCTATAAACGCCATGTATGTTGGTTTGATTTTCTTTAATCTTCCTTCTACTATTAATCTGAGGCCTAAAATTGCTTCCCTTGTCCCTATGACACTTAAGCGTGTGCTGTACGGCACCTTGCTTAATTCGCTCACGCACGTTAGGTAGCTCACTAGGAGCTTATAGGATTTGGGTCGCTAAACCGATTTAGAGGCACAGTAGCCGTTTTTGGCACGGAACATTTGGTCTGTGCTCTAGGGCGACCGAATGGGGTGGTGGTGGGAGAAATGCCAGTTAACCAAATTCCCTTGTCCCTATACTTTTCCTGAAACCAAATTGGTCTTCTCCTAACACTTCTTCCTCTCTCCTCTCAATTCTTCTGTGTAGAATTCTAGTTAAGAATTTTGATGCGTGACTAGTTAAACTAATTGTTCTGTATTCTTCACATTTATCGGCCCCTGCTTTCTTTGGTATCATGACTATAACACTTTTTTTTTAAATCTGATGAAAATTCCCTTTTCTCATAAATATTACACACCAGTTTGTATAATCTATCAATCGCTTCCTCACCTGCACTGCGCAGTAATTCTACAGGTATTCCATCTATTCCAGGAGCCTTTCTGCCATTTAAATCTTTTAATGCTCTCTTAAATTCAGATCTCAGTATTGTTTCTCCCATTTCATCCTCCTCAACTTCCTCTTCTTCCTCTATAACATCATTTTGTAATTCACTTCCACGGTATAACTCTTCAATATATTCCACCCATCTATGGAATTTACCTTTCGTATTATATATCGGTGTACCATCTTTGTTTCACATATAATTAGATTTTAATTTATGTACCCCAAAATTTTCCTTAACTTTCCTGTATGCTCCGTCTATTTTACCAATGTTCTTTTCTCTTTCCACTTCTGAACACTTTTCTTTAATCCACTCTTCTTTCGCCAGTTTTCACTTCCTGTTTATAGCATTTCTTAATTGCCGATAGTTCCTTTTACTTTCTTCATCACTAGCATTCTTATATTTACTACGTTCATCCATCATCTGCAATATATCGTCTGAAACCCAAGGTTTTCTACCAGTTCTCTTTATTCCACCTAAGTTCGCTTCTGCTGATTTAGGAATTTCCTTTTTCTCCCATTTTAAAATTAAATTAAGTAAAATTCTCCCATTTTACTTCTACATTTTCTACCTTATCTTTTTTACTCAGACCTCTTGCGATGTCCTCCTCAAAAATCTTCTTTACCTCCTCTTCCTCAAGCTTCTCTAAATTCCACCAATTCATCTGACATCTTTTCTTCAAGTTTTTAAACCCCAATCTACATTTCATTATCACCAAATTATGGTCGCTATCAATGTCTGCTCCAGGGTATGTTTTGCAGTCAACGAGTTGATTTCTAAATCTTTGCTTAACCATGATATTATCTGATACCTTGCAGTATCGCCTGGCTTTTTCCAAGTGTATATTCTTCTATTATGATTTTTAAATTGGGTGTTGGCAATTACTAAATTATATTTCGTGCATTTTTTTATGTATTATTATTTATTATTCATTTTCGCTCTTAAGGGCAGTGTTTGAACATGAATGTTTCATGATTATGCGATCCTATGTTGTTTTCTCCTTACTTTTTTCTTCCCAGAATCTCTTCATTCTTTGATTGCGTTCCTGTTTCCTTTGTTCTGTCCAATTTGCTCCCGTTTTCCTCTTTTCTTTCACTTCAAATTTCGTGTTCATAATTTTCTTTCTAACTTTTCTTCTTTCTCTTATCATTTCCCAGTTGATCCCTGTTTGTCTTAGGTCGATATTTTGTGATACCGATTGGTTTTCCTGATCGAGCTGTTTATTACATCAAACATCCTCTCGTGAGTCTGTTGTTCATTCGCTGTATGCACCCGTAGAATGTAAGTCTGCGATTTCCGATCATGTTTGTGAGTGTATCCGTTCCTTCATATAATTCCCAGGTCAGTCTCTTCATCCATATGCAATCTCTATGTACTGCTCCAAAAATGTTTCTAATTATTTATATTTTTTCTGTTTATGTTACGCCTAATACTGTAATCGTGTGATTATTTGATGCGTACAGTGTCTCCGGTAGCACGATTTTCTTGTAGTGTCTGAATTTCACCTTGTTCTATATACTTCGCTTGGTATAGTGCGACCATGTGAGTCTGTATCCTTTCTGAAGTTTTTCTGTTCTTTCCCTGTCGGATGCCTTTTTTGATCCTGCCATTTGTATATATTCCTCTAGATATTTGAATTTTTCGATTCTCCTTATGTTTCCCTATTTTGTGCGTATGTTTATGTTTTGTGTCGTCGTTTCGCCTTTTCATGTATTGTGTTTTCTCTTACGATATTTGTAACCCCGTTTTGGAAGTGATTTCGTGTAAGAGTTCCAGTGTTTCTCGTGCTTCTTGTCTATTGTTGCTGAGTATTGCCAGATCATCTGTAAATGCTAGGCATTTGATGGTTGTTTTGGTATCTTGTGCTATTCCCAGACGTATCCCCTTGACATGTCTTATATTTATATATAGTCGCATCCTCATCGCGGCATCTCCGCGCTATATGGTTACTCGCGTTTCCCATCATCGTCAATTTTTTTTTATTTTATATATTTTAGTTATGTAATTGGAAGCAGCCAGTCGGGTTGTACATACAATAACAGTCGCAGTCGTTTGTTAACTTATACACTGCGCCGTACACCGTCGAATTCGTTAATTAACGTAAAGTAAAAAAAAAAAATCGAAAATAGTTTTTATATATATATATATATCTGAAGAGTATTTTCAAGCCCCTATCTGGCAGCGAATTGCTGTCTGGACGAAGTAAATTTTAATTTATGGATGTCATATATATTTTTAGTAGTTGATGGGGTGCACCTACCCATTTCAGTAAATGTATGACAAGTGAGCGGTTGGGACACGTAAGGCGGTGGTGTATGGCACCGCGTTTAGTCCGCTCACGCTGTTAGGTAAGCTCTAGGAGTTATTTAGGACACTGATCGCTGAACTGTTTCGTGGCTCAGTATCCGTTTGTGGCACAGACATTCGCTCTGTGCCACAATGCTTTAGGACGACTGAATGGGTTGGTGGCGGGAAAAATGTCAAGAAACCAAATTAGTAAACTAAAACCAAAGCCCCGATCTAGTCAATATCTCTTAGTACGAGTATAATCGGAAATGCGGAAAATTTGCCAGCATTTTTCAAATTTTTTTACGTTTCTTCACCCATTTCAAGGTTGAATTTCGAAAAGTCTAGAAATTAGTTTGTAGATATTCACATGAAAATAACACAACCAAAAACCAAATCGATATTTTGCTACCGAAAGATTATAAAAATAGCTGGGTTTCAAAAAAAAAATTTAATATCAATTTTAACTCAACATTTCAAAAAATTCTTTCTCAGTGTGCTCTTACACCGTAAGAAGAACACGTATATCAAAAATTTATCTTCAGTATTTCACTTTCCCGTCCAGATAGCGTTATAGCAGAGCTATAACTCTAAAAAGGAAAGTATTGTAATCGGTACAATTTGGGTAAATGCTGTTTTTATGGGATCTTGACGTTTTGACACCTAAGGAACCCAAAAAATCATGGAAATTGTCCGAATGTTTAATGTTCGTACGTACGTATGTATGTTCGGTGTCATTTAATAAATCACTTATATATTCAGAATTACTGGACCGATTTTGACGAAAGTCGATCAGATTACTTCTAATTACTTCGGTCAGATTTAATGGGCATGGATCCCATTAAATTTTCAACGTAAAAGGTCAAGAAGGTGACAAGAGAGTGTGCTCCACACTCTCTTGAAGAAACTTGAAGTTGAAGAAACTCTCTTGAAGAACTTGCTCCAAGTTCTTCCTCAGTATCTCGAGATTTTGCCAAATTAAAGTAGTATTTTTCTTAGACACATTCGTTAACGATTAAAAAATAAAAATATCTGCAAAAAAATCTTTTTTGTAAAATCGCACCCCCACCAAAAAAATGCTGTAGACCACGGCTATGTTGTGACGTCACAGGTGAGCGGTGGAATTAAATAAATGAATATTTAAAGTTTAAAAAAGTAACTCGGTCTGGCCGGGTCTCGAACTCGATCGCCCGGTTGAGTCGGTACCTGGTGCGTTAAGCCTCGCGGCTAAACGGGTCTGCCGACCGTACATGCGAAATTTGTTCTATGCAAGTTTTGAAATTACATTAGTTTAGTTAGTACCGACTATCGCCGCTAGTACCGCCACACTCGTGCGAATTAAATACGGTATGTGCACGCGCTTTATTTAGAATCGTTGAATTAAATAAACGAAAAAATATTATATTTAAATAAAATGATAAATATTTTTAATTAAATTTAGTGTGTATAAGCCGTGCATCAGAAACAACCCACATTTGTCAGCTTTGTTGCTGGGCGTTGATGAATCAGTCAGGTCATGTTCTTTTATATACATAAAAAATAGATTATAAACAAATGATATCATAAACAATTTAGGACAGCTTGTGTTTTAATATTTTTCTAAAAATAAGATCTGAACAAAATAATAATAATAAATAAATAAAAAAGATCTTTTTAATAGAACGGAAATTAAGTTATTGGGAAATAATATTTTATTATATAATCTGTGAGAGAATTTTATTGAAAAGACCGAGTGTTTTTGACAAGTCATATATCTATTACTGCAACATTAAAATTCTTTAAAAGGTATATAGTAATTATTATTCGCTTTTATAAAACTGAAACTGTCAATAATACAAAGATATTATTTCTTTATACTAATGTAATATGTACATATGTATATACATTTCTATAATTTTATTACTCTAGCTAGGCTTTGCTTTTTTTATTTATGTAGCTATTTTATTTTAAATTTTTTCATCGTTTTTATTTTCACGCGCGCGCGCACATACACACACTATTTTATATATTTTTTGCATTTTAAGCAATAAATCTTTAAATATTTGTATTTATTAATTTATTCCTTTTTTTCAAAGCTAATCTTTAGTTTTTTCAACAAGTTTACTCGTAAGCTATTTAAAAAATATTTATAATTCTGTCCGCATATAATTATATTTCTGTCTGTATATTTATAATTCTGTCGTTAATTCGCAACATTTAAAATCAACTTGGTGTAATCTATTAGATGCTGATCTTATCTACCGTTCTTGTATTCGTTAAAATATTTAAATATGTACGCGTATAGAAAAATATTAGAAAAAAGTTAAAAACAAATTTTAATGATAATAATTAAAATTTAAATCGATGAATGTTATTTCAATATTTTTCGTCAATTTAAAACTTTGAATTTATAGTAAATATATAAGGCGGGATAGTATAGGATAATACCGCTTTATAGTAAATATAATATTTACTACTACTTGTCTCATTTCCATGAGAATTAAAATAATAAGAAAAATCATAATATTATCATCATAATATTTTACTAGATTTTCCTGAGAAATTCTGGAGGTCGTCCGATAAAATTACGATTTTATAATATCTTAATTTTGCTTTTTCGGAGAAGATTTTTTATTGAAGTTTCTAGTAGGATGATAAGCGACTTCCATTTGTTGTGTTCTGGTTTTTATTCCTTCTTTTTCTAAAATATTTGTGATAATTATTTCACCTAAATGTTAAAATGTTTGGACTCTTTTGAATTTCTTCTGAAATATTCTTTGTTTAGATTTTAATTTCGTTATTGGAAAACTAGTTTGTTTCTCGTATGATTCTCAGCTGATTTACGACGACGAATTTACCTCTAGACTAACCCGGTGGGTGAGATAGAAATTTTGTTTTACGCAATTTCTAATAATAATTGTATTATTATAAAAAAAATTAACGACTAAGGAAAATTTAATACAATGATATTGAAGTGAAACATTAACTTTGATTTTTTTTTGCAAAGAGATAATAAATAAGTAGTTTAATACAATCTGCTTGGTAGATTAATAAACTAACAGACCTCCGTGGCGCGAGTGGCAGCCTCTCGGCATTTCATCCGGAGGTCCCGGGTTTGATCCCGGTCAGGCATGGCATTTTTCATACGCTACAAAATTCAATTTCCATATCACCACTCACAAGCTTCAGGCTTATGTGGCGATATCAAGGAAAAAAAATTTGGTCGAAATTTTCGATTGTCTGTTAAATTAAATTTGTCTAAAAATTTCTGGTAGAAAATTCTCGCTTTTAAAGTCAACTTGATTTTTAATTCATCTTTAAATAGAAAAAATTACAAAATTAATTAATTTGTTATTTTACCTTGAATTATTAATTGAGTAGATTGTGCGTGAGGTGATCCCATAAATCCGTGTAAAATAATGACTAAAGGTAAATTAAAATTTAAATCATTTTCGAAATTTTCTGTTACGTCCTTAAAATCAGAATCAAGATTTGGATCTTTCCTGTAAAAAAAAAACAAATACATAAATAAATTAAAAAATAAAATCATTGTAATAACATAATCTATTTATTAATAATTACGTTTTTAACAACTTTTTTTTAGATTTTTCAAGTCTAAGGCCGCCTACTGATTAGATCAGGAGCCATAACAACATTACTGTTAAGATCCTGTTACTCCCGAAAAAAATGGCATTCATTTAAAAATATCTGATGTGGTCACCACATGACTTCCTTGTACGTCTATTAAATTACATATACACATTTAAAAAAAAAAATGAAAGTACATAAAATTTTATTTGATTAATAACTTCTGATATTTTTCATATTTTTATTTTTTTTTTTAGTATTGCATTACTATTTATCGTAAAAATTATTTTACAATCAGAGGTTAATAATTATTAATGAATCAATATATTTAAATTATAAAAAAAATTAAAAGATGAAATCTTTCCGACGTGCCTTCCCCTTGTAAGATCCCAAATATTTCGTTAATTGAAATGTTATTTGGCTGTAACTCCGGAACCAATGAAAATAAGTACCGCTTATGATATATTGTTGAAAAGATCTTAATGAGCGCTTATTACTGCAGTTAGAAAAAGTCCAAAATCCAATTTTGTTATTGATTTTGGGCTTTTTACAACACTTTTGTTCCAGTCGATTGCAATGAAAAGGGAAGGTGCACAACTAGACGTAACACCAGTGCTGCATCCAAAATATCAACATCTTACGACTAATCGTTTTTGAGTTTGCGAGGCATATACGTATGTACAGACGTCACCCCGAAACTGATCAAAATGGATATTTCGGTTGAAATCTAAAAACAGAAATTTTTCGCGATCACAATACTTTTTTTACTTCGTACAAGGAAGTTAAAAAATGATAACGATCCTATTAAAAATGTCTCATTAAAAAAAGAAGATTGAATCTGTTTCAGTTTGCTTTTTTTCATCGAGCCGAATCTAATCTTGCATACGAATACTGTTCCAAGTCCATTGAATTAAGAGATTATATTCAACACTGTGATATCGCCTTTCTGTTAACAACAAGGACTGACTTTATAGAGAACAGTATCACCTTCGGAAAAAGCAGTATAAACTGAACGGTTTGTAAATTAAATATATATTTACGAAACAGGTTCGAGATATTTCGTTACATCTTTATATAAAAGTAATGGTTATTTTTAATTATTTTAGATTGGAAATATTCTTATTAAAGCTTATCAAGAGGAATCTAGCGATGCTTTTTTCTTATTTATAAAGCTAGGATTGGTCGAGGGAGAAGGGCAATTTGGAAATTTAATAACTTACTCTGGTCATTAAAAATAAAAGTTGGAACTAAACAGATGTTTAATATGGTAGTTGAACTTACTGTTACTTATGGCTCAGTGCTGGCAGCTGAGCAAAAGGAATAGGGAGCTTTTGGAAATGGAAGTATTCCGTAGAGCGTGCTGACTTTCAAAATTGGACCGAATAAAATATGAGATAATTAAAAACTGGGTAAAAAGGACAACTTCCACAATTAAAAGAATTAAAGAAAAACATTATTTTTTATGGATGTGTTCAACGGATTAATGAGGAGAGTTGGCCGAAAAGGGTGTTAGATTATTTTTCTGGACAAGAAGGAAGAGGGTAGACCCAGAAAAACGTGGTGAGAAGGGATTCTGTAGCGAAGCAATCTGTAAGAACATCGTTTAAAGTAAAATAAGTAAAAATAATTATTTCAGTCTGAAAAGAGATATTACCAAAAAATGGTGGATAACTGGTAAACCGTTCGTACGAAAACGCCCGAATTGGAAGATGGCTATTGAGAAATGATTGATTATTAGATATTTAATCTGTGTACTTTTATTTCAATTTTTTTTTTTACTTTACCGTCAGTCATTAGCATAGTATACACGAGTAATATAATAAACGAGAAGATATTGTGCCATCAAAAATCGCTATTTTACTCTTTTGGTCGCTGGAATCATCGAGAAATTAAATGCAGGGGTCGGAATGAACGGAACGGAACGCAAGGATGTCGGAGGGTGCAATACCCTCCTACGTTTCGCAGTATACGGACTCGTGTCCTTTGCTGCCGGGTGATTCTAATGGACTCACGGTTATTAATAGTGGCTGACGTTTATTTGTTTTGTGAAGTTTGGATTGCGTTCCGATCCGATGGAGGGTTTGTCCGTAGGGGCCCGACGGAACGATGTGCTAATAAGCTTGGAACGACGAAATGGAACGACGCGCTCATTTCAGCCTAGAGGGGGCTGAAATCATTCATTTAAGGGGGCGTCCTCTCTTAATGAAAGCACGTCGGAGGCGATTTTTGGGGTTACACTTTATCATTTATTTTGATTCAATTCAATTTAATTTGGTTTGAATTAATGAAAATGTGATTGGAAGGATTGCTCTGAGGCGTTGCGCCCCAGAGTTATCTCAGTCGGTAGGAGTATGGATTTGGGATGATTTGGATATTTGTTTTCATGTCTGCCTCTCTAGTCTTCTTGTTAACCTTCTTGTCGGAATGAATAATTCCATTTTATATATATATATATATATATATATATATATATATATATATATATATATGTGCGTGCGTGCGCTCTCTCTGTCTGTCTCGTATTTTTCTATTTGGGATAATAACTCCGAAATCTCGACTATGAAGTGGAAACAGTGTATAAAATGCATTAGATTTATGAGATTTATCAGGACAGCCTTGCTGGTGAGGTCCAGCATGCTGCGGTGTGTTGGCACTGATGAGCCACCAAGGACTCCACGGGTAACAGTCAGGCAACAGCACACTGAATACTGAAGGGACCCGGCGCCGCGTCGCGGCGAACTGGGTCTGGCGTGGTGTCCAATAAGGCAATATTAATAAAGAACTCTCAAAAAGAGCTAACCGGTAGGCTGACCTGCCTTGCCGGTAGGTGGGGAGGCCTATTTGAGTTTAAAGACACTCCCCTGGGCGGCGTAATACCAACAAGTCGGTCCGGCCCAGGGGAGCTGAGAGAGAAAAAAAAAAAAAAAAAAAAGGTGCATTTTGTTCTTTCGGTTGGTTGCACTGTGTGTTCGTTGGGCGTTGCTCAGTAATAAATCAAGACCTCAGTTGTTGAGTTGTGATTGAACGTGCTTTGTTTCGTTTATTGGAATCAACGGTTGCGAGAAACGAAATGGTTCTTTCGGTAGAGGAACGCATTTCTCCTTGAATACTTCTTTCGTAAAGGTGACAAATATACGGGTTTAGAGAAGCACAAATTTTATGTAGTTTCCAAATACTCCTGTTTTTCCCCGCAATGCAATTCAAACTCTCTTATCGAACAATTTCGGGCAACAGATTCAAAGACACTGATCAAGCGGAAGACCACCTAAACTAAACGAACAGACCTGATATTTCGGTTGCTATGGCCGAAAGTCCATCAAAGTCGATGCGTAAGTTAGCACTTTCCAGAATTAGTATTCCTTTCTACTTTCTACTTAATAGTATTACTTTCTACGGGGAACAGCGAAACAAGCAGTATATCGTAACAAACCAAGCACGACTGAGGAAATAAACACCACAATAACAGCATACGTACGCAATGTTCCAGAGTATCAGTTAGTTAATGTTTTTGAAAACAAATTGAAACGTGTGCAGTGTTATATTGATGTTGGAAGAAGTCATTTTCAACAACTTTTATAAACTATTCCAGTTATTATAATATCCGTTTCTACATAGTAAATAAATCAAAAGTAATAATTAACAAAGTTTTATTATTATTTCCATAATTCCAGTGCACAGAAACTTCCCGAACGCTTTGAATAAACAACTATGCCATACATACACTCTACGGCAGCGGTTTCCAACGTGGGTGACGCGGCTGCCAGGGGACTGTTGTCAGGGGAGGAGCCATAATGTTTAATAAAAATTAATTTTCATACCGTAATATGTATAAATAAACTTCATATTGTAACGTAAAAATACAAATTCAGTGACGTAATGTTTATTTTAATTTTCTTACATTTTTATGCATTAATTTAATTCTTATTAAAAAAATATCCGGAGCGGAAAATTAAAAAAATGGCGCCTTTGCAAACGCTCTGTTTCTGTAATGCAAAAAAAGACCGCTAGTTGCATGAAACAATAATCTCAAATTTAAATGTCACTAAAGTGTGAACTGAAGCTTATTGGCGGAGAGTGTATAGTTTTTATCGTGATTTCTTTCTAAAAATAATCGTTAGTTAATTTTTATAATTATAATGAATTATTATTTATTTTAAATTATATTAATAAAATATTTTTTAGACGAATGGATAAATTTCTTAGTTGTTACAAGAGAAACGTCGACAATAACGAAGATACTGATGCTGATAAAAATGGGAATAAAAGCAAAAACGGAGGTAAAACTTCCAAGAAAAGACAATACAGTTCATCGTATTTATCGCTAGGATTCATAAGTATTATTATAGATAGCTTGGAAAAAAAAAATTGTTTTTTATGTTCGAAAGTTTTAGATTCAGATAGTATGAAACCAGTGAAATTAAAACAGCATCGTGAAACTGTACATTCTGAATACGTTGGAAAGCCCATAGAATTTTTTCAAAGAAAATGGACGAGATAAAAATTCAGAAACAAACGTTTAAAAAAATACTTTCAGTTATACCAAATGCATTATTTGCTTCATACCATGTCTCTTACCGAATCGCGAAATGTAAGAAACCATATACAGTAGGAGAAACCCTAATTTTACCAGAGCTATTAATATGATTCGTATAATGTACGGCGAATCGTATACAAAACAATTGCGACAAATTCCGCTTGCAGATAGTACAGTCGGAAAGATAATCGATGATATATCTGAAGATATATTTACGATCAATTAGTTTCTGGACTGCGTACTTCGAAATTCTCAATTCAAGTAGATGAGGCAGCTGATATAGTTAAAGATGTCCATTTAATTGCATGCTTTCGATATGTTGTGGAAAATAATATATTAGAAGATATATTATTTTGCAAACCCATTCCTGGAAAAACTACATTCATCGAGATATTTAATATAATAAACAATTTTTTTTTTAAGGAACAGACATAACGTCGTAGAATAATTGCATCGGACTGTGCACCGACAGAGTTCACTCAATATCCGGACATAAAGCAGGTTTTCAAGGATCGGTCAAAAAGAAAGCATCTGGACGCACTGTATACTTCTCAAAGCAGCTTTAGTGTCAAAAAATATAAGCGAGGAACTGAACAACATTTTTACGAAAGTTATAAAAATTATAAACTACATTAAGAAAATTCCTTTGAGAGCTAGGCTGTTTGCAAAGCTGTGTGTTAACATGGAAGTCATACCTCACTTCTGTATTATTGTGAAATTTTGCTGGCTATTTCGTTTGAGATCAAAGAAGAAATAGCAACCTTTCTTGAAGAAAACCACCAAGAAGAGGCACATTTGTGGACGAACGATAATTTTATTATTGAACTTGCCTATTTGGTTGAAATTTTTTGAAAATTCAGCGGTTTAAAGAAATCAATGCAGGGACCACAAATGCAACTCCCTGTCCAAAAAGACAAAGTAAAAACTTTTATTGAAAAGCTGAAGTTATGAAAATCAAATTTACAAAAGAACGAGTTGGATATGTTTTCACTTTCAAAAAATTTTTGGTCTACAGCCAATATTGAAGCAAATAAAAATCTTTTTATCGAACACTTGGACGGTTTAGTGCTGCATTTCTCAAATTGTTTCAAAGATCTTAATTTCTCAAAGGTTTTGTGGATACAGAATCCATTTATCGACAATGAAGAAAACGAATTTTTGTCGAAAGCCATCGAAAAAAAAATCGATCGAATTATCATACGATAGCTCACTGAAACAAAAGTTTCAAAATGAAACCGTAATTCAGTTTTGGATGAATCATAGTGGAGAGTATGAATCTTTGTATTGCAATGTAAGCATATACAAATGCGATGTAAGTTCTTTTACCGTTTGTAATGTCTTATTTATGTGAAACGGGCTTTTTGGTACTGGTTGCAACGAAAACCAAAGATCGAACCAGGTTAATAGTCGAAAAAGAGTTACTAGTGGCACTCTCCATAATGCCCCCAAGATTTGAGAATCTTTGTACCAATAAACAACCCTCGCATTAAATTTTGATGCGTTAGATGTAGTTTAATTAATAATTTAATATAACCCACCGGGTTGGTCTAGTGGTTAACGCGTCTTCCCAAATTAGCTGATTTGGAAATCGAGAGTTACAGCGTTCAAGTCCTAGTAAAGCCAATTATTATTTTTACAGAGATTTGAATACTAGATCGTGGATACCGGTGTTCTTTGGTGGTTGGGTTTCAATTAACCGTACATCTCAAGAATGGTCGAACTGAGAATGTACAAGACTACACTTCATTTACACTCATACATATCATCCTCATTCATCCTCTGAAGTATTATCTAAACGGTAGTTACTGGAGGCTAAACGGCAAAAGGAAAGGGAGGTGTGTAGCATGTTCTACGGTGATGAGATTGATGATGAACACAAGAAAGGGGAGTCGCCGTGTAAATTAGATCAAATTGGGCGTGACATCTCGATATGCAACAACACCTTTGTTTCGGTGAAGAAGGTCAAGGAATACTACTTCACTCCTCTTTTTTTTCTTTAGTAATTCCGGCATGAGATGCTTTTTATTATTTTAAAAATAGGAAATCAAACTTCAGAAAATACTTGTGTATTATGATAGATCGCTTACAACTTGTTTGGTTATGGCTCATTGTAAATATAAAAGTTTATTTTTAACACATCCAATTATTTAAATATTTGAAAATATGTTTCCAGAATTATTGTGTAGTTCCTTCATTATTTGTGATTATAACGACTTGATTTTAATGGCACTGATTTTGAAATGGTCAAATAGTGTATTTGATGTATCTGTTTTATATTTTTTTCAGTTTTTACTGCTCTCTTTTATTCCTTTAATCCAGTGTGACAATAAATTTTATAGTTTTTACTTGTTTTGAGTTCATGGGTTTTAGTGCTATGAGTAAAATATATTTTGCTGGTTATATATTTTGTAATATGTCCAATTTCTGTGAAGTAATCTGCATAATTTAAATTTGTTTCCTGTGTTAGCTTACTCGTTTTTTTGCTTGTATTAGTACATTAACGTTCGTCCGGTCTGCCCGATACAGTACTTAAGTGCAGTCAGTAATTTATAATTTATGTGTATATTAAAAACAGGACAGAAGTTCTGTAAAGAAAGATATTTGTATAAAATTTTATTATGCGACTTGTATTTTAAAATCTGTAACCTCTGGTTACATTATGAACAGTTTTCTTTGGATTGATGCGAAACCGGTGTATAAAACTCCAATAACGCCATCTTATGATTAGTGATGATCTGAGGCTAAAGTTATCAATTTCCTGATTCTATTTTTTCTCCATTAAACCCATATAAAAATAATAAATTAATATTAGATAAACTTGTTTATAATTACTTGAAAGATATATGTTAACTTATTGACCAGAAAGGACATCTTTGTACTTTTATATCCTACCGTTTGTTTGATTTATGTTAGTTTTATTTTAAATAATGGTTATTGCACATTAAGTATGCTAGTCTGATGTTTACACTCGACTAGTAACAGATAATACATTGGCACATTCCAGTAACAAGGTTAAGAATTTTAATCCGCTTTTATGGTAAAAGGAAAGGAAAAGTATAACGTAACATTAAAACTCGCTTATAAATGCCAATGCCCTATATAAGTCACATAATTATGTTAATTTTTTTTTTAATTAAAAATCTTTATATGAATAGAATTGTTACAGTTATTTTAAGAAAAAAATGATACATTACGAAATCTATTAGGTTTTAGTTACATAATAATGACGTAAATTATACATTCCAATGCAATAAGTTATTCTTGTTGTAGAAAATCAAGGTCATTTCCGAGTTTCTCTTTCAATTGCCATGCAACTTTTTTTTCAGATCCGCTAAATTTAACTGTAAATTTAATTAAAAATTATTCAAAAAAAATTCAACTAAGTTTTTATGCGGAAGGATCACATAAATTTACGGCAGTATTTTTACTTTCGTGGCAATATAGCTCTAGACCCTAGAGCTATGCTGCAAGAAGGAAAGTATGATAATCGGTCAAAAAATGGGGTACGGTTTGTATTTCATGACTCAGGAAACCCAAAACGAAGTAGCGGGTAATGTACGTTGGTACGTATGTAGGCGTACTGGATATTTAATAATTTTTGACAGGACAAACGGTTTTTTATGAAATTAATACAGAGACTCGTGTATATAGGGCAATCTTTTGGTAAAATTTTGTGGTCAACATCTTCAAAACGGGCTTTTAAGGGATCAATTTTTCCCAAAATTTTGTAAACATAACCCTCACGTTATATTAAGCAGTACGTGCGTGCATACTTATATTATATAAAGTGGAAATTAATATAAAGTAAAAAACATTATTTGTCTATTAACTGGTGATAAAAGGTTTAGTTATTCCCAAATATAATCTTGCAGTAAAAGCCACAACGTGTAAGTACAGTTTACGTTGATATGAAATCAAACTACAGTAACAGATATCTTCAAGGAGGTACTCTAAATTTCTCGGTAATTTAGCTTTCCTGTCTAGATAGCATTATAGTAGGGCTATAGCTTTACAAGGGAAAGTTTTATAATCGGTCCAATTTGGGCATATGCGGTTTTCACCGGATCTTGACGTTTTGACACCTAAGGAACTCAAAAATTCGGATGAAAATTTTCCGGATGTTAATGTTCGTATGTTGGTTCGTATGAGTTCGGTGTTGGCCTCTAAATCACCTTATATCTCCAGAACTATTGGACTGATTTTGACCAAACTCGGTTAGATTACGTCTATATATAGGGGCATTAATGCTGTTAAATTTTCAACTTAAAAGATCAAGGGGGTGAGGCTGTTGACCAAGGTCACTCTCAGTATCTCGAGATTTTGCGTAATTAAGGTCCTCTTTTTCTTAACCATATTTGTTAACAATTAAAAAATTACAGTATTTGCAAAAAAACCTTTTTCAAAATCGCATTCCCACTCTAAAAAATGCTGTTGTAGTCGCCTGCTATGTTGTGACGTCACAGGTGAGCGGTAGAATTAAATAAATGAAAAATATTTAAAGTGTACAAAAGTAACTCGGTCTGGCTGGGTGTCGAACTCAATCGTCCGGTCGATTCGGTGCCTGGTGCGTTAAGCCTCGCGACTACACCAGTCTGCCTACCGTACAAGCGAAATTTGTTCTACTTAAGCTGTGAAATTACATTAGTTTATTTCGTGCCGGTTATCGCCGCTAGTACTTCCACCCGCGAATTACATGAGGAGTAAAACGTGAAAGATAACGTATAACTGTTAAATACAAATTGGAAATTGTGGATAATGTCATTATAAGGTCCCTTCAGAATTGGAGGAGAGACTTAGTGCTTAGTGTTAGTGTCTTGGTAACTGACATTTCCTCCCCATCTTTCTATCACTCCTTGTCAGAAAATTAGCAACTGCCATTTTCAAATGGCAAAATTTAATGAAAAATCCTTTACATTTTATATACGTCAATCCGTCGAAAGCAAGGGACTGTATGGCAAAATTTCATAAAAATTATAAAACGACTTCTAATTCCGTAATCGCATCACAAACACAAAAGACTGAATGCCATGAAATCGAAATAAACTAAACTTCGCTTTATTTAAACTAATGCTGTTCAAACTTTCTTAAAATTAACTTATAAAAAAACAGAAAAAACGTATGTAAATAATAATCTAAATCATTAGACATTTTGAAATCTATTTAATATTGAGAAGATTCCGAGGTTGAATCCCAGTCAAGGATGACATCTTTCACATTCTCAAAATTCATTTCCAATCCGTCGCAAGAAAATAAATGTAATTTGGCTTCGGTCTGTTGTTATTGCATGAATAAATTGTTAAATATTCTAAACACGTGTTAATTACTTAATTTCTTTTATAACCTTGTTCACTCATTTAAAACAGAAATACTTCAGTACAAAAAAAAAATTGTATTTACGCAAACGGGATTAGGAGTTGAAGGTTTAGTCTAGTCTAATACTTGACAGACTGGTATAGGTAGATTTCTAGGTTGACATTCCCGTTTTAAAATAATCTGACCGCTTTATTCGTTTAATTTTTTCGGTTTAAATTGTAAATTTTGACGTTAATAAAAACATTTTAGAGATTATTTTCAGTTAACATAATGTGTTTTTTATATTTGTTTTTATTTATTTATTTTTTATTATTATTCTTTTATTTTATTTAAATTACCTTTAAATTATCAACTGGGTTATTTTTACTCTTTCACCTCACCTCGGCCAACCCTAAAAAAAATTCATTACACTAAACAAATTTTAACAAAACCAAAAATTGTTATCGCGAAGTGAAAGTAATAAACCGAAAAACTATTATAAAAAAAATTTCCTCTGTAATTTATTTTTAATAGATATCACATCTGAAAAATTAATTCATTAAGACGTATAGCCTGCAGACAAATGGGCGCAGAGATCTGTATATGACGTTTCTTTGAAATTACTGAATGAGATTTTTTTCAAGTCATTATTTTTGTTACCTGTTTCTAGAAGCATTTAGTTTTTCTTTTAAAGTTTTCATTTTATTGAAATTGAAATAAGCAAATGAATAGCTTCTGAGGAGGAAAGGTCCGTTAAATATGTAGATAGTTTCATCAGTTTACATTCAACTACGAGTTATGCATAAAAAATCTTAACTAGAATTCTATACAGAAGAATTGAGAGGAGAGTGGAAGAAATGTTAGGAAAAGACCAATTTGGTTTCAGGAAAAGTATAGGGATAAGGGAAGCAATTTTAGGCCTCAGATTAATAGTAGAAGGAAGATTAAAGAAAAACAAACCAACATACTTGGCATTTATAGACCTAGAAAAGGCATTCGATAACGTAGACTGGAATAAAATGTTCAGCATTTAAAAAAAATTAGGATTCAAATACAGAGATAGAAGAACGATTGCTAATATTTACAGGAACCAAACAGCAACAATAATAATTGAAGAACATAAGAAAGAAGCCGTAATAAGAAAGGGAGTCCGACAAGGATGTTCCCTATCTCCATTACTTTTTAACCTTTACATGGAACTAGCAGTCAATGATGTTAAAGAACAATTTAACAATTCGGAGTAACAGTACAAGGTAAAAAGATAAAGATGCTATGATTTGCTGATGATATAGTAATTCTAGCCGAGAGTAAAAAGGATTTAGAAGAAACAATGAACGGCATAGATGAAGTCCTACGCAAGAACTATCGCATGAAAATAAACAAGAAGAAAACAAAAGTAATGAAATGTAGTAGAAATAACAATGATGGACCACTGAATGTGAAAATAGGAGGAGAAAAGATTATGCAGGTAGAAGAATTTTGTTATTTGGGAAGTAGAATTACTAAAGATGGACGAAGCAGGAGCGATATAAAATGCCGAATAGCACGAGCGAAACGAGCCTTCAGTAAGAAATATAATTTTTTTACATCAAAAATTAATTTAAATGTCAGGAAAAGATTTTTGAAAGTATATGTTTGGAGTGTCGCTTTATATGGATGTGAAACTTGGACAATCAGAGTATCTGACAAGAAAAGATTAGAAGCTTTTGAAATGCGGTGCTGTAGGAGAATGTTAAAAATCAGATGGCTGGATAAAGTGACAAATGAAGAGGTATTGCGGCAAATAAATGAAGAAAGAAGCATTTGGAAAAATATAGCTAAAAGAAGAGACAGACTTATAGGCCACATATTAAGACATCCTGGAATAGTCGCTTTAATATTGGAAGGACAGGTAGAAGATAAAAATTTTGTAGGCAGGCCACGTTTGGAATATGTAAAACAAATTGTTAGGGATGTAGGATGTAGAGGGTATACCGAAATGAAATGACTAGCACTAGATAGGAAATCTTGGAGAACTGCATCAAACCAGTCAAATGACAAGACAAAAAAAAAACAATTCCCATAATATTATTTTTTATTTTACGTTAATAATTTAATCATAAATAAATATATATATGTTAAGATTTTATGTTAAAAATCTTTATTTTATATTATTTAGTACATAATTAACAGCAGCGATTTGACACTTCTGTGTTTTTTGGCTGGTACCCTGTAACAGTTGCCGGTGGTTAATTTAATTATATAATTAAATTACATTTTTGTAACGTATGAAAACTAGGGATCCTGACCGGGTCTCGAATCCAGAATCTGCGAATAAAAGCCAGAAATTTTACCGCTCCGCCACGAGGACCAGCAATAAATATATTTGAAACAATTAATTAATTGATGTTATTTCAATATTCATATTTTTAAATAAATTATATAATTAATTTTTAATTAGATCGTCTTTAATATTTCTAGTTAAGCCTTTATTTTTTATGTTTTTTTTTTTTTTTACACCTAATCATCTTGTAACATAACAAATTTTACCGAGGAAAATGAAAACGTAAAATGATGTAAAAAGACCAATCTTATTTTACAGTTCTTATTTTAATGTTAACGATCACACTTAAAAAAAAAGATCAGTTAACAGCCAATGATGCCTGAACTGCAGTATTTAAAAAACTATACGCACAAATTATTAAAGAGTCAACCTCTGCGTATAGGAAGAATTATTGAATAATTTAGTAATTCAAAAAGTAAAATAATACATCTGCTTTATGTCGATCGCGTCATCTTAATTATGTACAAATTATGGCGTCTCGAGTTTGGATTGCGCATAAAATAAGGCCATTTGTAGGACAACTAATAAACAGTGAAATAAATAAAAATTCACAAAAAGAGCGTTTTGAAGAATGGAAGGTATTAGATGACAATGTGGATTTGTAAATAGCTTCATCCCAACCCCGTAGGGGAAGATACCCGCCTAGTGACGTTCCGGTCGCCCCCCCCCCCCCCCTTGGTAGCACTGTTGGGCTTTAACGGGAGTCGTCTATCGCCCTCTGACTTTTTACATCTCATAGTAATAAGCCTGGCTTCGTTGGAATGCCGTCGATGAAAATGCCTCGGTAGTGTAAATAGCTTCAGCAGGATGGAAACGAGGGTATCCAGTAAAACAATGCTTTAATGAAACGGAAAAACTTTATTCCTCAATGTACATATTTAGGTCTTGCCAAGGCTTTAAGCTAAAATCGGCAAGTGATCGTTGAATACGGTACAAATACGTTAACGATGAAAAAATACAAATACAGAACAAAAAACATTATTAATGACATCAAAAAAGAACGTTAAAAAATAATTGCTACTATAAAAGAATAAACAAAACAAAGTTATGTATTACTAAAAAAGGTGCATAAGTTTATAATAAAAATACTATTAATTATGAAAAATATTTAGTGGCGTCGTAGAAGTACATATTTCAAACGTAACAAAATATTAAAGGATTTAACTGTTTTGTTGTTTAAGATTACCAGACATTCAACATATTAACAGTTTCACAGACTAGCCAGTATATTAAACAAATTATAATTTAATTATATAATAATTTCCAATAATAATAAAATTATAATTTGTTATATCTTTTATTTCTTTCGGTAACGTATTATAAAGAGCGGGAACAACTTTCAATTACTTTCTAACGAATGAATTAATTTAATATATTCAGAAACAGCAAATAGATCTTTATATCTAGTTAGATGAATAATTTTTTTTTTCAGTTTTAAATTCCTTTTTCATGTGGAACATACATATTAATATTACATGATAAAAATTTACAGGTGATAACGTTAATACTGCATTAAAGTAGTTTCTTCTTTATAACCGTCGGTCTTTACTGAGAAATATTTTAATTATTCTATTTTGAGCCTTTTTAATTTTTTTTTAGTTAAATAGTTTGCTGTTGAACCCGTACCTCAATTCCAAAGCTTAATATGTGCGATTCATATAACAAAATCATTTTTTTGAAGGTAATATACTACAGAGATAGTAAAATTTACTAGTAACTTTATGAAATTTCTTTAGTAGATTTGGTATATAACTTGTCCGTTTTAATTTACTATCGAAAATAATTGCGAAGTATTTAAATTCCTCTACACTTTACAAAATTTTACATCCGTTAATATGGTAAGGTACAATTATAATGATGAGCTTTGATAATCGGAAGCGTATTAGTAAGCTTGTGACCGGTTCTGAAGTGAACCGCAACCGTTATATATATATATCTAGGCAAGGTTTTGCCTTTTATCAGTCCATTTCATAAAAGGATTAAAATCTTCCTGAATACGTGATTCAGTTGTTTAAAACAAATTATGAGCAGCCAAGATTACTATGTCGTCCGCATGCGTGAAGATTCTACAGTATTTTAGTTCGCGGTAGACTTTTTCAACGTTTATTAAGAACGATATCGGCCGTTTTTTAAATAAGGAAGCATAGACGCTTGTAGGAGAAATATTAGCGTAATACTAGTGATCAGGATATAAAAGATTGCAAGAAAATAGCGGTAAAAAAAAAAAATAGTAAAAATGGATGATAATTTAATACAGGTAGTATAGTGTTAAACGTTTATAAATTATGTCGTAAGCGGTATATTAATCAATGTAAAAACAAATATATAAATTATATTAGTAATAAAAATATTATATAATTACTAGTGAAAATATTCAGCCGCAATAATTAAAGATTGCAATTTGTTCATTTTAATTTCTTTTTGTATTCATTGCATGTACGCATTATTTATATTTATTTATAGAGTTCATTCTTTCAAATAAATAATTCGGCCTTCAATACACATCAGTCGTTCTTTATTCCGTTCTCTCGTCAGTTTTTCTACAACATTAAACTTGACTTATCCATCACGTATTACGTGACGGTTCGTTTACTTTCACTTTCCATAGTTTTGCTATTTGTCCTTATCGTTGGTGCTGCACTGTGAGAAAAGAAATAGTTAATTTAATATTGAATAAATTATTTCTATTTTAACAAGAGAATATTTATTTACTAATGTTCGTAATGAAAATTTATAAACGCAGTATTTATATTCGTTCATTTTTATATAATTTCATGATTATTAAACATACCGTTGAACCACTTGTGAATGCGGTTACAGTTGTTTATTTGGTCTCGTCAAATTTAAGTTCGATTATTTCTAAAAGGCTAATATAACTCGATTCAACGACGAAAGTAAACAAATAAAAGCGCCTGGGTTGTTCCTAAGAAGTTCACATATACTTAAAAAGTAATCCGGGTATTTTTACTTGAACTTAATCTTATAACTTAACGGTAGCTGTAATAACTAATCAGTGATATCCCACCGTAATTTTATCCGTTTCCCAGATTTTTGTAATTTATTATACCTTTAGATAAGGTATATCCCATTACAATCCTTTCCATATCCTTCCTTAAATTTCATATGCAATTTTACTTGAGACCCGAAAAATGAAGGCAGATTCCATATTTTTCCTTTTTTTATCTTTATCCTTTAGAAAATTATGTAAACAAAATAGTAAGATTTTTTCTTATAAAATCAAAATCAAAAAATAAAAAATAAAAATAAAACCCAGAACCAGTTGATGTTCCTGTAGAAAAAAGCGTATAAAGAACATAAAAAAGAAGAAATTTTATGTTTAAAAACTTTGTTTAATATCAAATAAATATAGGAATTTAGAATATAATATTTGAATTTAAATATAGGAATTTAAAAAGAATTCTCTAAACTGTTAATATGGCGTTAGCACAGTGATTCAGTAAAATACAGGGATCAGAAAAACTGAAATAATACAGGAACTTTTCAAATTTGTTGTTAAATGAATGTTGAATATTATGTAGGTTGATAAAGTATTCAACTAAAACGTTTTAATGAATTGGAAACAACAGATAAATATTAAATAATTAAAAAAGCGACTGAAAAAATAATCATTGCTCTTCAATATAGGATACATAGGAAGAGCGTGCGCGTGACAATTTTGTACACAGTATTTGTATATAGTCAATTTTTTTTTTTTAATTTATGTAAACACATATATATATATAACCTCTTAACATTACCAGTAACGTAAGGATTCCAACGCGTGGTCATACATCTAGATCGGTTCAGCGGTTGATCTGATAACGATGGAACATACAAACATGCATACATCCTAAATACATTACACTCCTTTTTTGGCAGTCGTGTAAAAAGAGTACAACGTGCAAAATTTTATAGAAGCAGAAAAAAATAAAATAACTTTGTCAGGTTTAATTGTTGGTTTTATAATAAAACCTGTAACAGATGTCGCAAATTAGAATATATGAAACATATAATTTAGAAGGCGTAATAAAAAAAAGAAAAAATAATTGAGAAAAAATGAAGAATTGAACACATGTTTTTCAAATGTTATTAGAGAGAATGGGATAAAGTAATAAAGACTAGAAAAAAGGCGGGCCTCGGCCCACCACGAAAATGTTACATAATTTATGTTTCATTACATATGACTTTGTTAAATGTTTTTGTCAGTTGTAACTAAATAACGTTCATGAATTTAGCGTACTACAACAAAAACTTTTACAACGAAATGCTTCAAAATATTAAAAATTTTTAGCTGTTTCACGAGTTGTGATTTTTTAACATAGTTCTTACCTCAATGTTTTCCTTTTTTTATTTGCCAAAACGCAGATATAATTTTAGATGAATCGTTCGAACGAATGAATCTATCGTGCTCTGCGCGCAACTGGGCTACTTTAGCTACTACTGGGAAATTTTAGCTACTACTGCCGCTCTGCGCCAGTAGCAGCTAAGAATATCTGATGTGGACACCACATGACTTCCTTGTACGCCTATTAAATTACATATACACTTTTTTGTTGCACTTCATTTAAACTTATTTCATTTGAAAATGAGATACGATCCTCCAATTCTGTAATAAAGTGAACAGTTACACGATTGCTGAAATATTACTTTTTATTAACATCAGATATTTATACGATTATTAATTCAACAGTATTACGTGAAATATTAGGATAGAGTGTAAGTCCCTTTATTACTCGTATTATTAGATCAGTATTATTCGTATCTTCGTGAGTTGCTGATTAACAAAAGTTTTCGATTTCTAGACGTATAAACAAAAGTTAATAATAATTAAATTATTCCGTTTAGTGAACTCCTGTATACTAGTTACAAGTGTTAATTTTGATCTTACGATGTGAAATATTCAGTTTTTATTATTGGATTATTTGGTGAATAATCAAAAAATGAAAAAGAAATAGTCATACAGGAAAAAGAAAGATATCATGAAGAAATATACGGGTCTCAAACAACGACAAGAAGATGAATATAAAACAGAAGAAAATGTTAAGAATTAGGGAAGAATAAGAAAATTAAGAGAAGATGATAAACATAAAGAGGAAGAAAACGTTAAGACCAAAAAAAGAATAAAACGATTAAAAGAGGATGATGAATATAAAAAGAGATAAAATTTGAAAACTAGAGAACATGTACACAAATTAAAATCAGAAGAATAATATCAAACCAAAGAGCGATTAAATGATTGGCTACAAAAAACAAATTAACGAAGTGGTGATCAACTCCGACTTACGGAGAATATTGTCCGAGAATATCAGAAGAGTAATAAACTAAAAGATAAGAATATGTTGCATTTTATTAAAAGATGGGGCATGTATGCCTCAGTGTATAGACTCTCTCTCTCTTGTGAGAGCCTATATTTCAGTCACTCTGTAGTTAAGTTTAATGTAGATAAAATTAAACAGAAATTCCAGAATAATTAAATTAAATTCCAGAATAATTAAAGAAAATAAATTTAAAATTAAAATTAGAATTAATTAAATTTAAAATAAAATTAAACTAGAAAATCAAAAATAATAAGATTCTAAATTATAATTTTCATTTAATATTAAATAATCAGATGCTTCACTAGATAGATGTATTACATATACACATATTTAATGCCTATTAAATTACTTTTACATATTTTTAAAAGTACATTTTGTCAAATGACACTATTTTATGTCGGTAATAATTTTTTTCATTTTTTTTTATTATTTTTAAATTATTATTTATTGTAAAAGTCTTTTGCACTCGCGGGTGAATAACTATTAATTCAACATATTTAAATTAAAAAAAGAAAAGTTAAAAAAAATAAAAAAAGGAAATGATGTCTGATTCGACCCAGTGTTCCTTCTCTTTAAGATCCAAACATTTCATTAATTAAAATTTTAATTTTAATTTCGATCGCAATCAAAAACGGAGATGCACAAATAGATGTTACAACAGTGCTAAATACAAAATTTCAACATCCTACGGCTAATCGGTTTTGAGTTATGCGAGATACATAAGTACGTACAGACGTCACGCTAAACCTAGTCAAAATGGATATTTCCGTTGAAATGTGAAAACCTAAATGTTTCGCTTCGTACAAGGGAGTAAAAAAAGTTAAAAAAAGAAATGAAATCTGAAGACGAAATTTTTCGCTATCATAATACTTCCTTTACTTCGTACATGGAAGTAATAAAAATGTGACTAAAATACATCAAACAAACCAGCAAACAACCTCACACACCATCGTTTTTTATGGTAGAAACAACGAAAGCTTTCATGATTAAAGGAAATTTTGTAATATCAAATGTAGGACCAAGAATTAAGAAAAATAATTACAGTAGTGAAAGATAGACAATAGAGAAAATAGAAAGGAAAAGCTAGAAAAAATTCTTTGAAATGCTATGTCACAGTGATATATTGAAAATTAGATGATAAAATCTAAAATTAAGACGTATTAGATAAATTCAAGAGGGACACGTTTGCGGGTGATTTTTTCAGAGACGAACTAGGTTGATGGATTAAATATTAAGACGTCCCAAGGTCTGTTAATCTGGTATTAAAGGATTTAAAAAATATTGTATACGAAACAAAGGTGGAATATGCAAAATAACTGAGCATATACGATGCGGTTAACGATGAACCAAAGAATTCAAAGAAATGACACTAGCATAAAAACTGTTGCACATATTTAATATTTAACAGATAAAACATTATCACAGAACACAAACAAATACAGATTAATATCAGACATATCAAATCATATGTATTTTGTGAAACTAAAGTTGTGATCTGTATGACATGTTGACGACAAGCTACAACACATCAAATACGTAATGAAAATTAACAGTTCGAGACAGTTCCTTTAAAAAATTATCCTTTGTCCTTTGTGTTTGGGAATATACCAGATTAATTAATGCTGTAATTTTCCACGTCTGCTGATGCTTTGATATGTCAATTAATTTATAATTAACCGTGCAATTTGTGGTATTAAAGGGGAAATTTAAATTATTGATATTTAGATGGTGGAACTAGGTTAACAATTTTTTTTATTAAATCGGTTAGCAGATCTAACCGATTTAATTACATCTATAGTGTATTTTAACCGGTAATAGAACAATTTTTAACTTAAATTAACGAAAACGAACAAATTTTTTTATGGTCTTGAATATTCCATCAAGTAGCGTTATCAAATTTAATTTCAAGTTTGTTTACATTTATATTCGTGTTCCAGTAAATAGCCATTAAATTCGAGGGAGAATCCTTTACAATTAAATTAGGTCAGATCACTTTAATTTTGATTCATTTACATCTACGTATTTTTTTTTTTTTACTTTTAAGGCCGCATAGGACTACTTTAGTCAGAATAATTCAAGTCTTTTTTGCCGATCTTTTGGCCTTAGCTTTTCTAAGTCCAAAATCTTTTGGTTCTTAGCTTTTACTTTCTCCCAATATTTAGTCATTTTTAATGATCTTGCTTTACGATCCTCTTCTGAATAAACCCTTTTTGTATAATTAAAAGTTCTTACTTTAATGTCGGTATTCGGATCTTTAATAACAAATTTTAATTTTTCGGATTTATTAAGTAAATCTTCGTAAGTCAAATTTAATTCTTGCACGTCTTCTTTAATTTCTTTGATCCATAATGGCGGATTTTTTAAAGACTAAAATCGATCGATAATTCTCTTAGTAATCCTATCCTGCGGTAATCTTAACAAGTGTGTGCAAAAAGAAATTCGCTTCTTTTTCATAGTATCAATTAAGGATTCCAAGTTTTCGTACAGAAATTTATTAGGCAATAATCTGTATTGATTTTCGCGTTTATATTTTTTGTTTATGCAGGTTCTAAGAATCCTGCGTTCAACTTTAAGCAAAAGTTCGGTCCTATTTTTCTGATTTAATCTAAATAAAGTCTCGCTCGCGTAAGTAATTACCGGTTTAACCACAGTCTTGTAACGTCTAATTTTAGTGTTAATTGAGAGCGATTTTTTGTTGTAAGTATTTTTGGTTACTTGTAGCACTTTAAATAATTTATTAAAGTGCTATTATTTAATTTACGTATTATTTATCAATATTTAAAAAAAAAAAAATTTTGAGATGACGAACATCGACGGTTAAGGTCTTATTGCCCTATGAAAGGGAAACTTTTTTTGTATGATAAAGGCCATGCCTGACCGGGATTCGAACCCAGGACCTCCGGATGAAAGCCTAAGATGCTGCCACTCCGCCACGTAGATCTGTTTGTTATTTCATAATTTAATTGTTTACAAAGTATAAAATGTAATAATTTTTATGTTTTTGGTGTCTATTATTTTGAGTCCAACTGAAATAACAAACGACAATTTAAAATGTTTGTTTCGGTTGGATCTGTGGATCTCTTTATAATTGCTCAATATTATTTCCTAGTTCATCATCTTTGGCTTGCTAAATTTATTAAAACTTCTTTCTGTATAATACTTTCCCGTCTAAATAGCGCTAAAGCAGAGCTGTAACTCGTAGAAGGGAAAGTATTCTAATCGGTCCGATCTGGGCGTACGCAGTTTTCACCGATCTTGACGTTTTGACACCTAAGGAACCCAAAAAAACCGGATGGAAATTTTCCGAATGTTAATGATCTTAATGTTAATGCTAATGTAACTGTGTGTGTCCATTCTTGGCCTGTAAATCACCTTACACTTTCAGAACTATTCGAACAATTTTGATCAAATTTAGTCAGATTACTTCTATACATTAGGCATTCACGCCGTTAAATTTTCAGTTAAAAGGTCAAGGAAATTAGGCTGTAGATTAAGGTCTCTCTCAGTATTTCAATATTTCGCCTAATTAAGGTCATATTTTTCTTAGGCGCATTTGTTAGCGATTAAAAATAACAATATTTAAAAAAAATATTTTTGCGATATTGCAACCCCACCCCAAAAAATGCTCTAAACTACTGCAATATTGTGACGTCGCAGGTAAAATTAAATATATGAATAATATTTAAAGTGTAAAAAGGTAATTCGATCTGATCGGGTTTCGAACTTGGTCTCCCGATCGATTCACTATCTGATGCGTTAGTCTCTCGGCAACACCGGTCTGTCGATCGTACAAGCGAAATTTGTTTTACGTTTTTATAATTCATAGAAAAAGTTGTGAAATTAGATTAGTTTAGTTAGTACCGACCTTCGCCACACCCGCGCGAATTAAATACGGTATGCGCGCGCGTTTTAGTTACAATCGTTGAATTAAATAAACAAAAAATATTATTTTTAAATAAAATAATAATTATTTTAAATTAAGTTGTGCGTGTATGTGTGTATAAGCCACGCATCAGAAACAACCCACAACTGTAGGACTTTCCTGGAACGCAACTTTAGCCGCGTGACAGGAAATTTCCTATAACTGTGTTGTCACCATTTTACTTTCCTGGCACACTCTGGAGCTATGCTGTAAGAAGGAAAGCGTGATAATCAATCAAAAAATGGGGTATGGATTTTTTTGACCCAGGGACTCCAAAAACAAAAAAATTGGGAAAATAATGTACGAACTGCTTACCTATTTACATGTGTTGATGTATTTGAAGGTTAATAAGTTTTGACTGGATAAAGAGATTTTGATTAAAGTTGGCACAGACAGTTGTGTATACGGGTCAGTTTGTCGGTAAAACTTTGGGGTCAATAGTTTGAGCCCGATTTTCTCAAAACTTTGCAAACATAACTCCATTTTTATTACGCTCAATACATCCGTAGAAGCTTATCTTATCATTTTTTTTTAAATGGCCCAAAATTCTCCCTCTTCACAAAAAATCAAAAAAATTACTTTTGTATTTATCGCATATCTTTTAAACGAATTTTATTCATGTATTCTTAAGTAAAGTAGTAGCGCGAGTAGTTATGGTTAACTGGCATTTCTCCCGCCACCACCCCATTCGGTCGCCCTAGAGGATAGACCAAATGTCAGTGCCAAGACACGGCTACTGTGCCTCTAAAACAGTTTAGCGACCTCGTTACCTAAAAGCTCCTAGTGAGCTACCTATCAGCGTGAGCGGATTAAGCAGGGTGCTATTCACTACCCGCTTATGTGTCCCAACCGCTCATTTGTCAAACTAAATCTATATCGGGGAGGCGCACCCCTTGTTACTAATTACTAAAAGTCATTAACGTTAATAAAATAAAAGACAGCAATTTAGGCTGTCACGCCTCGGTCGCTGTATACCAGCTAGTGCCTGTCCACCATTTAAAGCGCTTGGAGCTTGTATCTGGATGGTGGCCTGCCATTATCTCAGGAAAAACATCCCACACTGGCGCTATAGGAATCACTATAACCCAGATTAATTAAAAAAACTAGCGTTGAACTTCGCAACCTCATCGAGGAACTCCCACACGGTCCCACGCGGCTCTCGCCACACTGACTCGTCGTTTATGGGCGGCCATTTTTCCCCCTGACCTCTAAGTTCCAGGGTGGCCCGGTCTCTGCCCCCCCCCCCCAAGAGCAGGGCAGTCGAACATCAGCGCGAGTAGTTAAGCAAAATAATATTTTTTCTTTTAACCTTTTTTAAACACAACAAGGAGCAACCGGTAGCCGCCTGAAGGACGTTACCTCGGTCGCGCCCGTGTGTGTGGCGTAGAAACACTCCCCCTGGCTTTGGACTCTTCCTTTGGTCACCCATAAGGATCCCCTTAGGCTCATCAGAACATCCCGGCCTTCCCTTCTGGATTGCCGACTTGCCCCTCCCTAGGAGGGCTACCTTTTCTAGTCCTATCCTACTCAGGGTCCGAGTATGCACTCGGAATAATAATACAATAATATTGTATTTTAACAATTTAACATGTTTACAATTCGTTATTATTTTTTCTGTGTGTATTGTAATAAATCCTTTGGTCATTTATATTTTTTTAAATTCATTTCAAATTATTTTAACTCATTAAAAATCATTTTTTAGTAAATAATACAAATTTATATTTCAAGCTGATGTTTTATTAGCGGATTTTTTTTAAATTCATGCAAACTTTTATTAATTTTAAGATTAGGTAGTAAAGGATTAGATCTAAATTTTAAGTCATTTTTGCAGCCAATAATTCATGAAATATATTTTTTAATGTATTTACCGACTCGTCGAGAACAAGTGACATTGACCGGACTCAGAATCTGTCTCCACGAATAACAAATTCATATTTGTTACCCGTCGAAAAAATACCGATTTACAGTGTATTTGACAAACCATTTACTCTTACGTATCTACTGGCAGAGTGAAAAATATATGAAAACATCGGAAAGAGATACTATTAATAAACGATATTGCTGCTGATTTAAAAAATGGCCAAAAAGGAAAAATAGTTTCTTATCTTAAAACCAGCTGATTATTACTAACGCATTTCTGTTAAGATTTCGACGTAGTCAGTACGTGTTATGTTTGACCAAGAATTCTCCGTGTCTTTACATCACAACGCAGGGGTCTCACATGATATTGTCAAGACTTTTTTGTTTGTTTTCGTTTAATATATGTTTTTATGTTTTTGTTTTAACTGTTCGTTTTTTGCGACTGGTATTTTTATTCTCTTTTTTAATGAATAAGAAGAGGGCTAACGACCTTAGATGTTGATGCATATATAAGTAAAAAAAAAATATTATTTTCAACCGGTTATTTATTTGTATTTTTATTAAGGGAAACCCAGTTACGGTTTGTTCGAATATTCTGAAAACAGGGATGATTTAAAAGTACTAGGATGTTTGTAACATTTATTTTGTAACGACTTATTTTTTACTTCCTTGTACGAAGTAAAGGAAGTATTGTGATCGTGAAAATTTTCGGTTTAGATTTCAACGAAAATATCTATTTTATCCATCCCTGAATCCATTTTGACTAGTTTCGACGTGACGTCTGTACGTACGTATTTATCTCGCATAACTCAAAAACGATTAGCCGTAGGATGTTGAAATTTTGGATTTAGGACTGTTGTAACATCTAGTCGTGCACCTCCCCTTTTGATTGCAATCGATTCAACCAAAGTGTCCAAAAAAGCCGAAAATTCAAAACAATTTAGATTTCGGACTTTTTTTTTAACTGCAGAAATAAGCCCTAATTGAGAGCTTTTCAACGGTGTATCACAAGTTGTACTTATTTTCATTGCTTCCAGAACTATAGACAAATTAAATTTTAATTAAAGAAATGGATCTTACAAGGGGAAGGTACATCGGTTCGAATCCCAGTTCATCTCCTTTTTTTAACTTTTTTTTATTTAAATATATTGATTTATTAATAATTAATAATTAACCTCTGATTGTAAAAAAAAAAAATTACAATAAATAATAATCCAATAATAACAATAAAAATAAATAAATATGAAAAATATCAGCAGCTATTAATGAAATAAAATTTTATGTGCTTTTCATTAAAAAAAAAAAAAAAAGTCTACATGTAATTTAATAGGCGTACAAGGAAGTGATGTGGAGTCCACATTTTTAATTAAAGAATTTATGTTATTGGGAACGTTAGAGAAGTATATTTCTTATTTTGATGTATATTTATTTTTATACAATATTATTAAACAAACAAAACTTTGATTGAAACGGCTGAGTGCAAGTGATCATAACGGCTTTCTTACAATATTATTCTTCTGGTTCAGACAGCTAACAATAATATTTTCTTTATAAACTTCATTGAAATACTGATGTAGATTTTTCAGTCGACTGTTGCTAAAAGCAGGTAGATTTTTCTCTTAAGATTTTATATAGTTTACAATAATATTGTTTGTTACATTTCACAAATTCTGTTATAAAATATCAATTTTTATGTTTTATCCAAACCAGCTGTAAAATGAAATAGAAGAATTATGTAATCGTGTAAATGATGTAATTCTTAAGAAGTAAAATACAAACGAACTCTGGGATCGCTGATTTAACAAAATAATCGTCCTGCAAAACTTTTAATCTATTTGTTTGTTTCTAAGTTTAGATTTTCATTTCTCTTTTAACCCAAAACAGCAAAATTGCTTTCAATTTTTTGATGTCCGTGCTGGAGCGGTAGCGTCTTTGCTTCTAATTCAGAGGTCCGGGGTTTGAATCCAGGTCAGGCATGGTATTTTTCATACTTTAGCGTATGAAAAATACGCTTTTTCCATGTTTCATGCGTATGCTTCAAGCTTATACGATAATATTAAGCATAAAAAGGAAATCCGTATTTTTAACTCGCTTTTATAAAAGAGAATGTTTTCCGGCACTTTCTTATTATGTTTTCTTAAGAACTTTTTTCAAAATTGACCGATCTCGATAATTGTTTTTTTTTTTTTCTAAAAGAAGTTATGTATTTATTCTTTGGAGGTTTTACCGAATAACATATTTATTTATAACGTCTTTTAAAACGAAAAATTATATTGTCTATAGATAAATATACCTAGAATATACACCTAGAAAATATTATTCATTTTTATCTTTAATGGTAATTGTTGGATTATTGTGGCAATTATTGGATTAATGTTAACCTAATATTGTTTCAAAGATTTTCGCTGAAAATTCAAGAAAATTTATCGGAAATCTTACAATAAAATATATCATTTATTTTTGCAATCTAAAATACCTTAGCAGTATGCAGATTTTTCTCCTTTTAATTTCTTGAAAGTACTTTTTTTATACAGTCAACGTTTTTATACAGACTTATTCAAATTTTAAAAAATTAAAATAATTTGATTAACCTTTTATTAATTTTTTAGAGTCGTATTTTGGTTATTATAACATTATAGTATTATTTGGTTAAATGTCATTATAATGTTCAAAGTATTTTCACTGAATAATTTTTTTAAATTCAATGGAAAATCTACGGGAAAAATAATACGTACTTCCGCATTCTAGACAGCCTTGGGTCATATTCACTAGTAGTTTGTTAGGTCGTTTTTTTTTCATTATTTGCTTTATTTGTGTAAAGACATAGGTTATCGTCATTTCCACTCTCCCAGAACAGCATTTCCCAAGCCAATTTTAATTATTTGTTGCCTACCGATTTCTTGCACGAAAATAGAATTTAAGAATAGATTCTCTAGATTTCAAATATATACAAAAAAATTAATTTTTATTAAAATTTTAATTTTGGAAGTCTGTGCTAACTTAAGGGTTGTATTTTGTTAGTTCTGACTTAAAATTTAAAAAAAAATTGAAAATTTAATTTTTTAATTTTTGGTGTTTTATTTTTTTCCTTTTAAAATACAGTAAATATTAGGTATTACATCACAGTTTCATTAAAGTATAAAACAAGATTTCCAGAATAATTTATTTGAACCGCAAAATTATCCAATGAAACAAGGAATAAAGGTTACTTAATCTTCGAGGTCATCATTTAAATTGTGGTAGTTGTACTTATAAAACGTATTGCTTGGTGCTCAACCTTTAACGAGTACTAATTTTGTTATACAGAGTGTGACAAAAAGTTTACCCGGTTATTCATTTTCGGATCCTGCTTAATAAAATGAAGAAAAAATTAATCTATGAAACATGGTGATTTGCCTTTTGAACAAAGGAGATGCCGTTTTACATTTTTTAAAGAAAAAAGTACAACTCAAGATCCGAATAAGAACCGTTATAATATTTTGTGTATATTTTTACACCAATTTTTTCTAATAAATAAAAATTTACGTTATAAATAGGTTAATAAATTTCAAAATGGTGGATACGTTAATTTTTTAAATATTTTATATCACCGTAATTGTTAATTAATCGAAATAGGATATCTGTTCAGAAAATAGCCGAACTTTATTATTTTAATCTTTATTATTAATTTTGCAGATTATTAGTCCTTATACCCTTCAAAGTACTCTCCTCCCGTATTCACATACTTTTCCCAGCGGTGTTTTTATTCGCGAAGCAGCCCTGGATAGCTTCATTTGAAGTGGCCTTTAAGGTTCGTGACGAATTTGGTTTAATGTCATTAATAGTCTCAAAACGGGTCCTTTCATCGCCGATTTTAATTTCGGAAATAAGAAAAATTCACAAGCAGCCAGGTCTGGCGAGTAGAAAGGCTAGGAGACCAATCATCTGACGTTAGCACAAAACTGACGAATTGACAAAGCCGATTGAACAAATTGATTGACGAATTGTAGGCCTTTCTGGTCGAGGATCATCTTCGATCGACTGACGACCACTTTTAAATTGTAAAAACCATTTGTAAAAATGCGTACGATGCAGACTATCATTTCTGTAAGCTTGTTTCAGAAGTTCAAACGTTTCTGTAAACGTTTTACCCCGGTTTCACGAAAAATTCTTCGTTGTATCGTTGCTCTTGAAAATCGCAACATTATAAAAACCGCTACTAACACTTAAAACACGTTGCATTCAAATAAAAATAAAACGAAAACTAAACAAGATATCAACAATCCAAGAACGAGTGGTTACGAATAAGGTTATGCGGAACACATACCGTTACACATCCCAACCACACTTCACTAAATATCTCCGGTGGCGCGTAATTAAAAAATGTTCGGTTATTTTCTAAACAGGGCTGACGAGCCGATAACTGCCGACCTTGGTCTGATTCTTTCCAGGTTTTAAAAGCATCCTCACCAAGGCAATCTTCCATCAATTCGGAAAGACACCCCAGCTTAGACACCCCGAGAACAATCTGCCAAGTGACTCTCTTATAATAGGTAGTAGGTGCTATACAATATCCGAGTCAATTTAGTCAATCCCCGGTGCCTTTCTCAGTACCATTCAAAAGACCAACCGGTCTATTTCAACGGGATTCACAGCCCGCAACCCAGGGAAGGATGTTACACTCGCCCGAACGCCGACTTTTTCTTCAACCTTCGGAGCATCTGAAAACAAAGTATCCAGGCCTGGGAAGTCGTCACGTGTGTTAAAGTGTGGTCTCGACCACCAAACCCGCATCGAACACTGGACAGGACGTGCAATGGCTTTGGCTGGTAACATGATTTAGCGAGCTGCTAGGGGCTGCTCTGTATCTAGCGCATGGAGTTCTACCAACATTTGAGTTTCGTTTCCTTTATTGCACGAACATATTTTTCACAAACGCGCCAGATATCAGACATCTGCCAGACATCTGGAGAAATTCCGCGCGCGCATCATCGATGCTTCTGCGGCGCTGATACCGTTTCCTACCAGATATAACTCTTGCGCGCAGCACGCTAAGGTCAGAAGACCACCACGTTTTCCCAAATTTCCGCTTGCGGTTAACAGACGGTCCATCAGAAGCAGAGATCATGACGGTTCCGGGCATGCTTAGATCAGCGGACTGGCTATCGTACAGGGCTCTGTCCATTGGCTTAGGCCGCCGTAGGACTCGTTTGCAACCAGTCTTGATGGCCCGGCCAAATCGTTCAGCCATCAATTCCACCTCCTCCCTGAACTCCATGTGCCATTCCAACCCCTGTAGTGCAGCTATGCACTCGCGCCGCGGCTTGTCCTGATCCAGGCCACTTAGGTTATAGCCACTCGAATTCGGAGCTCTTAGACTTCATAGATTATAAGCCTATGATCGACCCACACTGGCCTCGGGCAAGACAGTCCAACTACTTATACTTCTAAGCAGTTTGCCCGTCACCAAGGTGACGTCGATGTAATTCACCCTGTTCTGAAGGAAAAGTCGATGGTTGTTCTGCCCCGTTCACAAAATAGAGGTTAAATATAACCTAGGCTTAATATCATAAATCCAACCGTGGTAATTTGAAGCAATATCTGTTTAGGTCCACCTGGTAACAGATGAGCTGTGTGTTTGCGGGGAGGTCCAGTCGGACTAACATATGATGTTCGACTGCACCGCTCTTAGGGGGCCAGAACTCAGGCCACCCTGGAACTTAGAGGTCAGTGGAAAAATTGGCCACTCAAAAGCGGCGAGTCAATGTGGCATGAACCGCGTTGTCGAATCGTGTGGAAGTTCCTTGAGGCAGTTGAGATGTTCAACCGGCGTCAGTAGTTTAACTAAGGGAATGACTCTTTCCGCGTTGCTGTGGGAAGCTACCCTTGAAACTCGGTCGGCCATCGCGATGAATAGCTCCAAGCGACTATAAATATGACGGGCACTTACTGGCATTCAGCGACCTAGGCAGCGAATTTCTGTCCTTAGAATTAAGGTGACGAATTAAATTTTACATTTTTGACGGTCATATGATGTAGCATAGACGGGGTGCGCCTAACCAATCTAGTTTAATATATGAAAAGTGAACGGCTGGACACAAAGCAAACGGTGTATTATACCATACCTATGCCGTTTACGCTATTAGGTTAATTCTAGAAACTAGTTAAGAGACTGGGTCGTAGACTGTTCCGAGGCACAGTAGCCCTTCGTGGCATAGACATTCGATCTTATGCTTTACGGCGACTGAATGGGTTGGTGGCGGGAGTAATGCCAGTAAACTAAATATTAAGCCGTTGCTGCTATTTCTCTTTAATTATTAGACCTTCGTATTAGTAAATATAAAACACATACAATTTTAGCAATTATTTTGTAATAAATTAATAATACAATACATAAAATAATTAAATATTTACAAAATACATACATCTCCAACACCATATTTTGTCGTTTCAGCTATACCTTAGTTAAAATAACGAAGTTTTCTTAATTTCTGCACCAGATACACTAATACGATACATTTTCTAAACAACCAAATTTCTCTAAAACGCTTTTAACCGTTTTACATCTCAATATATTGTATTTTTCGTTTGTTTTTTTATTTATTAACGAGTGCTTCGTATATTTGAACAAATTTTTTTTTCTTTGAATTATTTAGACAGTTTTTTCGTTAAAATATCAATTATTACAATTAATAATAACATGTATATATAATAACGCAAAGTATACGCGAGTGTTAAATAATATACATAAGAAAATGTGTAACCAAGGACACTTTTATTCAGAGATATATAAATGTGTTACTCTTTTATTCGTTAGTTAACTAACAAAGAATCGTTTGTATTCTTTCAAGCGAATAATGAAATTATAACATGCGAAAATTTAACTACATTAATTGGCACTTCTAAATTGTACCAAGAAGCTCTGCAAAGCGTAATATCAACTCACGTTCTACTCGTTTTATTAAACGTTAAATAATTAAATAAATATTATAAAGTAATAATTAACGAAAAATGTGTTTTTAAATACGATTTCGTTTACGTAAGCATTCACCCACACATACACTTCCTTACACAATAATAATAATAATAATAAAATTATTATTTATTGGAAATACTAAATTAGGTTGGTTGTTACAAAAAAATAATATATACTCGTAATATAGGACGTTAGTTTATTCATTTTAATCGCATTAGTTCAATTTTTTTCTATTTTTAATTATTTTATTATAACAAAAATTATATGATTAGGTAAAATCATGGTGCTTATATAATCTTCTGATGACATATTGCTCAGCTCAGTTAGAGTGATAAATAAACCAAAAAAATAGCTACTTTCCTCGTATAATTTGTGTTTTATTTTCAATTTTTCTTACCACAATTATTGAAAAATTACCAAATGATTTAAAAATCATTCAGAAAAATTGTTTCTCATCATATAAATCTTTGATTATTTCTTGAGAATTATAGCTGTTAAATCGCGCATATAATAACTGAAATATTTTTTACTAGTATATTTTGTCGTTATCATTTTATGGATGGCCAGAATCATTTTAATTGCAACCAAAACCGAATTGAATTGGTCATTGTTTTTGCAGTTCACCGACTTCTTAATATTTTTCCCCAAAATTAACCAATATCATAAACGTAATGCGAAATGGTTTCGCGATTTTTATTTCACCATTTATTGATATTGTTAAATTTAAATTTCAGAAATTATTACGCAAATCAAGTGACTTTGAAGCCGAGAGTTCTAAGATTTAAATCCTAGTAAAGTCAGTTATTTTTACACGGACTTGAATACTAGATGTTGGATACCGGTGTTCTTTGGTAGTTGAGTTTCAATTAATCACACATCTTAGGAACGGTTGACCTGAGACTGTACATGACTACACTTCAATTTATATTCATACATATCATCCTCTGTAGTAATACCTTACGGTGGTTCCGGAGGCTAACAGAAAAAAAGAGAGGTATTATTTCGTACCATTCAATAATGATCATTAAATCAGTTTAGGATATTACACTTACATCCTCCAATAGTAATCAGACTAAACGATTTATTATTCCATCAGATGTCACTTTCTCAACTAGATAGCGCTGTAGCACTACAAGGGAAAGTATTGTAATCGCCCCAATTTGTGCATATGCGGTTTAACCTGATCTTGACGTTTTAACATCTAAGGAACCCAAAAAACCGGAGGAAATTTTCCGGATGTTAATGTACGTGTGTGTTTGGTGTCGGCCTTATTTCTTGTTTAAATCACCTGTACCTCCAGAACTACTGGACCGATTTTGGCCAAACTTAGCTTACTTCTACATATGGGACAATGATGGCATTCAATTTTTAACTAAAAAGGTCAAGGATGTGAGGCTGTAGAGCAAGATCACCATCAGTATTTCGAGATTTCGCCTAATTAGGATCACATTTTTCTTAGGCACATTTATTTTTTAAAAATGTAAAAAATAACAATAATTACAAAAAACGTTTTTGCAAAAATACCCCACCCCATAAAATTTTGTTGTAGTCGTCTACTACATTGTGACGTCACAGGTGAGCGTTATAATTAAATAAATGAGTGATATTTAAAGTGTAAAAATGTATTCGGTCTGGTAACTAGACCGCTTCGTTCTGGTCTCGAACTCGATCGCCCGGACAACTCAGTACCTGGTCCGTTAAGTCTCACGATTCACCAGTCTGCCGATTGTACATGCAACATTTGTTCTATGTAAGTTGTGAATTTACATTATTTTAATTAGTGCCGACCGTTCCCTCTAGTACCACCACATCCGCGCGAATTAAATTCGATATGCGCGCGCGCTTTAGTTAGTATCGTTGAATTAATTAAACGAAAAAATATTATATTTAAATAAAATGATAAATATTTTTAATTAACGCCCGCGCGCGGGTGTGTGTGTAAGCCGTGCATCAGAAACAACCTACAGTTGTCAGCTTTTTTCTACACGTTGCAAAATTGGATGGTGAAAGCTTTTCTTAAGGAAACTTGAACCTGTTCTCGTATAGTTCTTTAGTAACTGGTGAAATAAAACCATTTAATACCTGTACCGGTAGACGCAAATAATGAACTACTTCAGTCCTGGTTAAATATATTCTGATTCCCTAAAATATTCAAAGCAGGTTCAAATGCTCAATACTTGCAAAGAAGAAATATTGAATGATATTGCTTTCTACTTGGTGGTCTGTCTGCGAGTTTATCTTCGTTTTTTATTTTCTATCATTATCTTTGATCACTTTCTGCTTGGTGGTGATTTTTCAATTATTTTTTTTTTTGACGTCCACAGTGGAAGTTTTAAGTTCATCAACAATGGATGAAGAAGCTTTTAGAATTATTGCAAACTTTTTTTTCTGGTGTGTCTACAGAGGCTTGCTCTTGTTCTATAAACCTATCAGAGTATTTCTTATATCCGATCGGACCGTAAAAAGAATTCAATCCTTATTTGGTAAATCCGGTTCATTGTCTCTATTATTTCATTAAAATTTTTCTCATTCTTTCAATAAATAAAAAAAATTATAAATAACTGTTAATAAAAAAAAAAAAAAAAATGCTGGAATCTAATAAGTAACGAATTAAAATATAAAAGTCACTTACCAACAACCATTTAATGCGTCTTAGCGCTTTCGGAAACGAATCCCATCTTCAGAAACTTAAATTTTGTTATTAACTCAAACTTTGTCGTCACGAGTGGAATTTTTATGTAAAGTGTGTAAAATATATAAAGGTGGTCGTCATGTGTTAAAATTGCGTTGACTTAACGTCCTGTTATAATGAATATCTCTACCGTCACGGTAAAATGGGAAAGGAACGGTATGGTCAACTCACTCTATAGTTATTTATTGTTTAGTACTTGTTTATATAATATATAATTTTAAAATCCTGTTTGCTCATTTATTAATTTATTATTATTAAGATATCTATGGTACTTTTCTAAGTTACTTGTAATGTCTATATTGTTTGAAAAATCAAGAATGTCGATAAAATAAACAGTTGAAAAAGAAAACTACTTAACTAACTACTTAATTTTTTTATTCATTTTATTAAATATACGAGTATTATTACCTCGTACATTACTTGTGTGATTTTATTAAAATTTTTTAATTTTAATTTTTGAAGATGCGAAATTAAATAAAGCGATAATCTTTCTTTTTCAACTGTCACCCATAAGATTGGTTGGTAATTGTTTTTTCTTGTTCTACATTAGCCGGGCCATGTTTATAACCTTAGATCTATGTATTAAGTTTACTTTTTAGATATACCGTGGCTTATAGACCGGTTCTTGAATTGGTTCCCCAACCATGAATTAGTACCTCTCAATAGTTTTTCCTGAGAACAGAATCTTCCAAGATATAATATCAATATTTAACAACCGCTTGTTAAAGTACCTAAAACCGTGCATGCGTGCTATCTATAACTCACCTAAATTTTAATTAATTAATTAAATTTTAAACGATCAAGATAATTATGAATTTTATAATGTCCCCTCTATTATTTTACAACCTTTTTGCCGGACTGATCCTTCATACTGGATATTAAATTGGTTAGAAAGAAATTAACCAATACCGTAACGTGTTGTACGCGAAGAGATAAGAAGATGCTTAAAATACGAGTACATTTACATTTAGTCTAACGTACTATTTACTGAAAAATTCTAAAATGCTTAATGTTTTTACTTCATCTACTTTTAAAAATAAACTCACAAATCTACCCAGACTGGTAACTATTTACAGTTGCACCAACACTAATCACGTTGGTGGAACTTATCGCTTTTGCTGACGACCTTGCGGTTGTTGTAAAGTCAAGAGGGACGGAAGAAGTATTTGGCTCGTAGAGCCAAATACTTATGTCAGAACTAGGAGATACAACACGCAAATTGATGAAACATGCAACAAGGCAGAGAGGATGTCCTCGGCGCTGTGCAAACTAATGACAAACGTCGGGGGGCCCAGGACGGCTAAACGGAGAATAATAGCTACCACGGTAACGTCAGTGATCCTATACGCAGCGCCAGTTTGGTGTGGGACATTGGGGATAGCGTGAAATAAGTTGAAAATTGAAAGGATATACAGAAGATTAGCTATTCGAGTGACGCAGGCTTACCGCACTGTCTCTTTGGAGACAGTGCCGGTCATAGCGGAGATGCCACCGGCAAGCCTACTGGCAGAAGAGCGTTGCTCCACGTACCATGGAGCAGAGAGGTCGGAGGCTAGGAACACACTATTGAAGAAATGGCAGGAAAGATGGAACAATGGCTCTACTGGGCGTTGGACATATAGATTAATACCTCTGTCAGGGCGTGGCTTGGCAGGGGATGGGGTGAAATTGATTTTTGGACGGTCCAGAGAAGAGACAGACCCCATACTGACAATATTGTGGGCAGGTTGATAATGTTGAACATACGCTTCTGGGGTGCCCTAGATGTGCCCCCAATGCCACCGTTCAGGGGAAAGTGCTCCCCTGAAGATATAATGAATATAGTTCACCTCTGTCAGTGGGTGGAACCGCTGTACTAGTTGGTCCAGAGAGGTCCTATCTACAAAACATGAAAAAGAGGACTAAAGATAGGGAGTGCTTGGTTTGTGAGTGGCGGTGGAAGGCCAGCCCTCGGTGATGGGCGGGGGGATCTAACAGGATCGCCTCCCCTGGGTTCCCCCGAGGGACGCTGAAAGCTGCCGCTTGAAGGCAGCACAGCTGATCCCGTTGACACGCGTGGAGATGACCTTAAGGAAGTTCTATTTCCTATTGTGTGAGGGGGAGGGTTTTTAGTGGGTCCCTGCTTCGGCAGGAAATCCCACACACCCAGCAGTATGGTCTGCTGGGCGTCTGATTTCCCCTCCTATAAGTCTGGAACCAATGAAAATAAGTACCACATGATATATCGTTGAAAAGCTCTAAATGGGGACTTATTACTGCAGTTAAGAATAAGTTCAACATTCAAATCTTTTGATTTTGAGCTTTTTTGGACACTTTTGCTCCAATCGATTACAATCAAAAGGGGAGGTGTACAAGTAGATGTTACAACAGTCCTAAATCCAAAATTTTAACATTCTACGAAGCCGACATTCTAACGTTAAGCCGATTCTAACGTTCTACATTCTAACGTTACGCCGAAATTAGTCAAAATGGATTCAGGGATGGTGAAATTGGATATTTCCGTTGAAATCTGAAAACCGAAGTTTTTCGTGATCACAATACTAAAAAAGCATAAACTTTTGTAAGAAAGTACCTTCGAGTAAAGGTTTGAAATTTTATTTCGGTCAAAACGCCCCCGTTTTCCAATTTTTTTGAATAATTTAATACATTCTTTCCCTCCAAATGTAGTACCTTCTACTAAATTTCAGCCGTCGGGGTTCAGAGTTATAAGACGAAATACATACCGCATACATACCGAGTATATATGTAAACGCGTACATATGCGCAAATGTTTGTCAGAAAAAATAGATTTATTGGACTTCGGGACATTGGAATATAAACTTTTTTGGAGATTGTTTACAATCTGCTTAAATCAATTTTTTGTTAATTTTTTTAAAAACATTTCTTTAAGGCACAAAACTTACAAAAAGACCAATTTTTTATTTTTTTTATTTTTTTGGACATCTACTTTGCGTTAATGCAGTAGCTGTAGTTGCTGTAGCAACATATATAGCGATAGCTTAGAAAGTAAAAGGTTTAGTAATAAAGTTATTTATTTTTTTAGTTATAAAATTGAATACTTTTCAATATAATATAAATTACAATAAAATTTAAGTAGTAATAACAACAAATTACTTGATAATTGTTCACTTTTTTGTATTTAAAAAAAAAAAAATCAAGGTTATTATAATAATTACAAAATAACAAGGTAAAGCTAACTGAAGGTTTTGATATTAAACTAATTTGAGTAAATCAAACCTGAATATCTTCTAGTTTAATTTTTCTCTTTTCTTTAATCTTTCTATCCTATTAAACAGATCGTAAAAAATATTTAAATAGAAAATTCCATCTACAATAGAAAGCAAATTTCTATTTTCAAATAACCATAAATAACAAAGCACTTCCAGAAAAGTAAAAATTAAAGTGATCTTTAGTGAAGAAAATATAAATATTTATATAAATATAAATATTTTGTAAAAGAGTATTTTAAACTTCTTAAGACAACGTTATAAAATAATTCATTCTTAAATTAAGTTGAACTATTTTAATTTTGCTAATACAACAATAATGATAAAGAAGTATAGTTTTTATAAAGTATGAATGAAAACATAAAATATTCGTAAAAAAATTAAATTTTCGCTAGATACTATACATATATATATATTAACGTAAATGTAATTTAAGTTTATTTTCCTCTTGATTGGATAGAATTAAATATAATAAGACATATTCTACTTCAAAATATTATATTTATTAATTTCTTGTGTTAATCAATGAATTTTACTAACTTATAAATTGAATACACTACTTAAAGTTATACAAAAAACCCTTACCAGCAATTGAATTCTAAGCGTTGAAGTGCTTAAAAACAAAATTATAAATAAACTTAACAAAATTATTATAAATACAGTACGTTTCACTTAGAATTCTCTAAGCTTCCTCAGGTGTCAATACATATCATACAAAATTCTCTTAAATACTAAAACATTAACTGGTCTACCCTTCCTAGATAACAATATTTTATTCTTCAGTACTTTACGTTTCAATACCCAGGAAATAGCAATCAAGTTGTATAAAGAGATACATATAATTATCTAAAGATAACACGAGTCGGTTACGAGCAGGAGAATCTATTACAACGGTCGGGATAAAATATCGTTATCTAGGATGGGTAGACCAGTTAATTTCTTTGTATGTAAGAGAATTTTGTATGATGGTGTATATATCCAAAAATTCGAATAAACTTTCAAGACTATTGGTGAAAATAATGAAATGAAAAAAGTTCATATAAACATACTCGTAGGTCTGGTAACACTTTGGTTTCGAGTTACGGCTAGCGAAAGATTTAGCCCGGATTTTAGCTCTTCTAATAAAAAGAAACCCTACTGTAATTTTTGGAACCCAAATTAAGGAATAAAGTTGGTGGTTTTTTAGGTAATTTGTGCTGGGAAGTAGGATAAAACAGGTCCAAGAAAACTTGTTTGAAGATACGCGACGTAAAACACAAAATTCAGTATCGAAAAACAATTATTTTTTAGGTTTGTCCTGCAATAGCTTTGTTAAATGACTAATAAATACGAAAGATTTAGTAACAAAAGTTATAGAGAATTAAATTTTGAGAAAATAATGTAAATACAGCCAATGAAGAGTAAATAAAAAGTTTAATCGGTTTTTATATTAAACAAACCAAGTATACAATTTTCATTGCTGACCAGCTCTTAGTATTGCCAACCTATATATGATTTTTTTTTAAAGTACCTCTAAAGTAACATAAATTTAAATTTAATTTTTTACGTAATTATTTCGTTTTACCTGTATAAATTATTGAATATACACCACCTTAACTCCTTCATTTTGCATCCAAAAATTACAGTTCGGCTACTTTTTATTAGAAGAGCTAAAATCCAGACTTAATCTTTTGCTAGCCGTATCTCGAAAACAGGGCGTTTACTGTACTACGTTTATTCATTATTTTCATCAGTAGAACATGTCCTGAAAGTTTCATCGTGGAACACCCTGTAAATATATATACTTTATATACAGAGTTATCATAAAAGAATGGTGCGGTTTCAGCAATTCATAGGAAGATTGTAGGGAAATTTCTAGGTGTTATATTGGTATCCCTCAGAGCCTCCAACTCAAAAGTTTGTTTATCAGCAGTTGTAACCACAACGTCAGTTCTTGGATTGTTGTTGCGGTGAGTTTAGTGAGTTACTATGTTCTCGGATAAAGACAAAGCAAAGTGTGTTTTATTGATGGCCGAATTAAAATCCGTAATTTTAGTTCAACGTGCGTTTCGACGTGAATTCGGAAGAGATCCACCGCACAAAAATAATATAACACGTCAGTTCAAACGATTCGAAGAAACCTGATCGGTTAAGAAACAGAAATCAACCGGCAGACCAAGTGTACCAGACGAAACGGTTGAACTAATTAGATCGGCAATTAGAAGTCCTGGGAAGTCCATCCCCCGTCGAAGCGTCGAATTAGGTATTCCAAAATCAACAGTTCACAAAGTTTTACATAAAAAACTGAAATTATACACTTATAAAATCCAGATACTGCAGGAATTGAAACCCGGTGATGGTGTAAAACGTTACAATTTCGCTCTTGAAATGTTGGACAGAATAAGTGAAAACGAATATTTTTAAACGATAAATTTTTACAGACGAAGCTACATTCCATGTGAATGGAATTGCTAACAGACACAATTCACAAGTATGGGGCTCTGAAAACCCACACGCAATTATTGAGAACCAACGCGATTCGCCTAAAGTTAATGTTTGGTGTGGTGTGATGATAAATCGTGTAATAGGGCCTTTCTTCTTTGCTGAAAAAAATAATTAATGGAGTTGTGTATCTTGACATGTTAACCGATTATTGCTTTCCTCAGCCGGATGAACTCGAAAACATTCATGGACTTCATTTTCAACAAGATGGTGCTCCCCCGCACTTCAATGCAGCGGTCACGGACGCTTTGAACGAAAAATTTTGAGATCGATGGATAGGCCGGCAAGGACCCGTACTTTGGCTTCCAAGGTGTCCAGACCTGACACCTTGCGATTTTTTCTTGTGAGGGTACATCAAAAGCGTTGTTTATACACAAAAAATTCGCGACCTAAACCGCTTAAAAAATAGGATTAATGAAGCGATGACAACCGTTAACGAAGAAATGTTAACTAATGTTTGGAGAGAAGTTGAGTATCGTTTGGACATTTGTCGACTGACTAAGGGCGCACATATTGAAATTTATTAATTATGTAAAAAAATGTTTGCGACGACAAATTTTAAAAATAAAAAACATAAACTGTAAGTAATTCTGTTTTAATTTAAACCATGTTCAAAACCGCACCATTCTTTTATGATAAACCTGTATTATAAATATATATAAAGAAAATATATAAATATACATAAAGTTTAGTATAAATTATTTATTGTTTGTTAGGTTATAAAAATGTCGGATCAAAAAAGTAAATATAAATGTATTATTTTTAAAATTCGTAATTAACGACCCTACAAACACAAAAACGTATTATCGAATCGATTTTTATGGGAAAAATAATCGATTTAAATCGATTATTTTCAAAATAGTCAGTGTAACTCTAGAAGTAATATGCCTTTTTTTTTGTTTTCTTTTAAACCTCCGGGACCACCGTTAGATAATGCGTCAGAGGATGAGACGAAATGGCAGATTTCTAGTGTGTGAAAATGCCGTACTTGACCGGGATTCGAACCCGGAACCTCTCGATGAAAGGTCGAGACGCTACTACTCGCGCCATGGAGGCTGGCTAAATACCTAGAAATACTAGAAATGAATTGAATCTTACTTTTAAGTATGAAATAAATGTAAAGAATGTATAAAATATGTTTTAATACATATATAGACTCGAGTAAATTGAACGGAAATAATACAACAAAGGTCAACTGGTCTACCGTTACTTTTACCTAATCAGTGTGTACAGTAATTTAATTTTATTTAAATGCTTTAAAATATTTAGCATTTTATATATAAAAAAGAAAAAAAAGTTTTTTTCTGTTTCTATAAAATATATTTAGACTACAATACAGAAATTGTGATATAAATGGTAGCAATTTTGTAATACATATAAAACGTATATTTTTTTAACTAATTAAAAATATTACTAACGCCTACCTCCATGGCTGAGAAGGTGGCGTATCGCATTTCGAGCGGAGGTCCCGGGTTCGAATCCCGGTCAGGCATGGCACCTTCTCATACGCTACCGATTTCCACCGAGCTAATGATCGTAGCTGTTGATATTCGCTATTTCACAATAAAAAATCCTAACCCATAGTATTACTGTGTTTATTTACTTTAAAAAAAATAAAAATATGAAATGCTCAGAGGTATTTTTTTTTTTTAAATGAGTTTAGTTATTTTATTCGTTTTTAAATGTAATGTGAAACTTAAATCAGAAATTTTTAATTTTATACTTTTTTCAACCAAGATTATACATTATCGTAAATTAACTGTAAATATTACGATACATGATTTGTGTTTTTATAAAATTTCAAAATAAGGAATTATTTTTATTGAAATTGTCGCTACTTTGATGTTGTAATCTTTTTTCCATTTTTTGTGTAAAAATTATAAATTAGCAATAAAATTATATTGTTTCGGTTTTTATCTACGAAAGATAGATTCGTATCACAAATTCTATCACGAAATATTGACAGAACTTCTATTCCTGTGATAAATTGACAAATTCTATCACGACTCGTATATCAGCGTATTTATATCCTTCCCTACCTCACGTAAGATGAAGTTAGATTTTTTTAAACCCTCCTTTTCGTGCTTAACGTAATTAATAGATAGTCCCTTGCACAACTTAAAAAGCAATAATTCTATTGTAAGAACGTAACGTTCTGATTATAGCTCTTATTACGAATATTTTGCTATTAGCTTATTTATTTACTATCATTTTTTTAATCCATTAGACATACATTAAATACAGTAATGTCTAGTAAAATATAAAAAAATAAATTATTTATATTTTTCTTCTTCTGTTTTTTAAGTAGCACCGATTGAAATATTGTTTAACTTCGGTGTTCTACGGTAAAACGTTTTACTGAACTGGCGTTGATCATATTAGTTCTTACTTCCGTTACTTTCTGGATATTATCTTTTGTGAGTTTCCTATTGTGTACCATCAGATTGTATGGAATGCAGTTTACATTCCTGTAAAACAACAAATAATAGAGTTTTTCTTATTTATTATTTATTTGTATTGCTAAAACGTTTTATTAATAAAAAATTGTAAATTTCAGTTAATATTTTTATGCGGGGAATTCTAAATTAATGTATTAAAAATAGCCGATCTTCATGGCGGAGTAATAGCGTCTAGACCTTTAAACCGGAGATCTCGGATTCGAATCTGGACAAATGTAGCATTTTCAAAAGTTAAAAATTTAATTTTTACATTCCCACGTACATTCATTGTAAACTTCTGTGGTGAATTAATTCAAGAGTCAAAACGTTTTATTGGGTGGAGACCGATGAAATCAGGCGTAGCCTCTAGGTTCAACTCTATTCCTGTGTAACTATTTCACCAGATGTTTTTAAATTTTGCCTGCATATTCTATTCTATCCAGACGGTGCTCAAATCAATTCTACAATTTCTAGGTATATTGCTTCCAGAGTTATATTGCCTTTTTTTTTGTTGAAATAATCGATTTAAATCTATTATTTTTCCCCATTCAAATCGATTCGAAAATAAGTTTTTTTTTATTTTTTTTAAGGTCGTTGATCACCAGTTTAAAAAAAAATATATATATATATTTATGTACATCAGTTTGGCTTCAGACGTGATCATTCAACAAAATCACAGGATTTTCAATTTTGTCAAGTACCTAGAAGAGAAAAATTGGTTTTTTTATATGTCTTTGATAAGGCTTTCTTTGATTAAGCCTCTGATAAGGCTTTCTGGCCTACTTTTAAATTGAAAAGGAGCCTTCCTCAGCTGAAAGGATGTGTTTCCAGATGAAGTACAATCCAATACTTGTCTGTATTTTTTATACCGGGTCGGGTGTTCCTCAGGATTCAGTTCTGGGGCTGCCTTCTGTACTCTGTCTTTACAGCGGACCTCCCTATTACAGTTGCATCGTTTGCGGATGTCACGGCGATCCTGGCTTCGGATGCCGAATTTACCGTAGCTTCTGCTGAAATGCAAACCATGGATCATGCCGTATGTTAACAGCGTACGATACGTAGGACTGCATCTGACACGCCGTCGGACGTGGAGGATTCAGGTCAGGAAGAAAAGGACGCACCTTAATATTAAGTCTAGGGAGATGTACTAGTTGCTAGTCAGCGGGTCACGACTATCATTACCTAACGAGCAACTGCTGTACTCAGGATCCTGAAACCGATTTGGACCTACGGATTACAACTACGGGGTACCGTAAACTAGAGTAACGTCATACATCGATTCCAGAACAAAATGGAGAAATATAACAGAAGCACCGTGGTTTGCGAAAAACAATGAAATACGTGATTATCTGGGATCGGCAACCGTTTGATACGGAGATTTGGTATAAGATACAAAATGAGAAGGAACAAACATATAAATTGGTTCGCGGTTAATCTTGTGGATAACAGCGAGGACGTAAGGCGCCTAATGCGACTGCATATATTACATCTGTTAGTTCTGTGATATTCGAGGTGAATCAGCTATCCTAGGGTGTTGTGCATCGCCAGAATTCTTCGTTTCGACACTTACTTTTGTTGGTTCTTTGATTTGTTTCGCTGCTTCTTTGTTTGATTAGTTATTCTTTGTGTGGTTGATAAAAATAAAAATACAAACTTAATCTAAGGAAAATCATGTTCTAGCGATTTCACTGATTTACTTTACTCTAAGTAAAGTAAAGTTTAAGTTTTTGTTTTTAAAATTTTAATTTTTAGTTGTGTAATTTCTATCTTTATTACATTTTAATTCTGACTTGGTTAATTTTTAATTAATTTATGTTTGTAGTGTTAAACAATTTATTTTTTATGTTTTATCTCTTGCTGTGATTATAATTTTAAATTTAAATAAGGGGTTTTTTAATTTTTGGAATGATAGGTTGAAGGATTTTCTATGATAGGTTAAATTTAATTTAAAAATATTTTTAACATGAAATTATAAGTGAATCGGTGGTATGTTTTCATGGATTGCGGGTTTTTTATGGTTTTGTAATGTATATATATAATGCACGCAGTTGATGGTGCGAATCGAGTTCGCAAAAGCGCTTTTGTTATGTAATTAAATAAGGCCGGTCGTCCTATTTCAATTGTTCGGTATTTAGGGTTGATGTATTAAATATAAATGAATTAATAAAAAAATATATATATACATATATGTTTTTTTTCAAAAGTTTATTGTAAATTGATCTTTAATAAATTATACAAAAAATTAAAATTCGATGCTCATTTCAATTCAAATTGAATATTTAAATAACAAATGAATACATCACTGGTTCCACCCGTTTATGCCGTTAGTCACCCCTAGATATATTTTTATTGTTTATTTATTGACAAATAAAATTACTGTAAACTAAAAAAAAACAATAATATCTATTTACTGATTTTTTTAAAAATTAGATAAATTATAATTATAATACTTTTTAACTGAAGATTTAGGAACTGCATTTGATTATGGTTAGGTAACGGTGAGGTGATGGATGCTCTTCATGTGGATAATAATTAATAAAGTGATTTCTTTTGGAATGTTATGAACTGCTTGACTAATTATACGACGCCTTGACTAATTTTTTTCTTTCTGCTCGAGAAGTTTTAACGTCAGTTTTTTCGCCTTACTTCCAGAACTAACGGGTTTTGTATATACTTAAGAAATTAATTTTTAGTCGACTAATTTTAAAAAATTTGTTATTATTTAAGAGCCTTTTAATTTATTTTTATTATATCAATAAAAATTAAATTCACAGAAATTCAAAATTCCAGTTCAGAATTATTTAAAAGGATTTTTGACATTTATGACATTTAAATATTACGTACAGTCGTTTAACATTATTTAAACTTAAACATATTTTTTCTAGTCATAATTTTAAATAAGAAGAAATATTTCATATGAATAGATTGTTTTATACATATGTAGGAACGTGTACGGGACAAACAAACACACATTCATCTATATCGTTATCGTTCACATCATCATAATAATTTTCGTTTATTTACTTCAATGATTCTAACTAAAGCGCGCGCGCATATCGTATTTAATTATTTCGGGATTGGCGTTACTAGCGGTGACGTTCGGCACTAACTAACCTAATCTAATTTCACCACTTACATAGGACAAATTTCGATTGTACGGTAGTCAGACTGGTGTAGCCACGAGACTTAACGCATCATGTACCGAGTCGACCGGACGATAAAGTTCGAGACCCGGCCAGATCGAGTTACTTCTTTACACTTTAAGTAATATTATTCATTTATTTAATTCTACCGCTCGCCTATCACGTCACAACATAGCAGTAGTATAGAACATTTTTTGAGTGGGAGTGCAAATTTGCAAAGCTTTTTGGATAATACTGTTATTTTTTAATCGTTAACAAATATGATAAAGAAAAATATGACCTTTATTAGGCAAAATCTCGAAATACTGAGGGTGACCTTGCTCTACAGCCTCGACCCCTTAACCTTAAGTTTTGAAAATTTATTGGCATCAATGCTCCATATATTGAAGTAATCTGATAAAGTTTTGTCGAAATCGGTTCAATAGTTTTGAATATAAAAGGTGATGTAGAGGGCAACACCGAACATTCACATGTACATACGAAAATATTAACATCCGGAAAATTTCCTTCCAGTTCTTTTGTTTTTTGGGTTCCTTAGGTATCAAAACGGCAAGATCCGGTGAAAACCGCGTACGCCCAGATTGGACGGATTACAATAGTTTCCCTTCTAAAGCATTGCTCTGCTGTAGCGAAATCTTGACGGGAAAGTAAAAATCTCATACATGTTGATTAATAACAAAATCACTTAATCTACACAGTGTGCAAAGTGAGGGGGGAGGGTGATTTTAGTTGAATTTAAGTATTTATTTTAGTTTGTTGACACTGGAGTTCTTTTTCGAACTAAATTTTGAATACATTTTCGTTTGCTTTTTTTTTTAGAAAATAATATAGTTACATTTTTTCAAAATAATAAATAATTAAGTGAGTCCAAGTACAGCGTTATACATATTATTATTAGAAGCCTACCTCCTGGCAGTATTTTCAATTTATGCAGTACTAACACAGGGTTTTCAGTTTTTATTAAGTGATGATAATCACAAAACACATTACAAATTGTAACATATATTTACAGTTAATTACCGATTTAATATTTAAATGTTTAATCGATTAAACTTCATATTTTCTCAGATTATTGTTTGATATTAAATTTATTTTAATTATTAAATAATTATTCTAATAATCACGTAGTTATGATTTTGACTGCTTATATGATATTTAATACCTCATCCGTCAATATAATGATGTCAACATTTACTGCAATCTCTACATTCATTAGTATTAAACGACTTGTTAGAACTTCATTAAGCCGACATCAAATTAGTGCTTGTAACATTAGAAGACATTGCAAATGAATAACTTGAGATTTGCGTCTTAAAAAGAGGAATTATGTATTGTAATATGTATTTAACGTTAATTATAATTTATTAATAATTTGACCTTTATTTACGTTCTATTTATTTTGTACTTGTAATTTAGATTATTAGAAAACTCTTAAAAAAATTATTAAATATTGAATTACATCGTGTTTTTACTGTTACCCGACTGCACTAAGAGAAGGCGTAATATGTCGGGAAATATGTTCAGTTGTTGTGTCCCTTGTAATTTAAATACAGTGGCATCAATCTTACATGAAATAGGTATTAAAAGGCGTATATAAACTGAATGAATGCAGTACAGAATAAAGAAGTACAGTCGACTTTTTATAAATTTATAAAACGATACAACATTTTATTTTCCTACACATCTGTTTCACTGTAGAACACTACAAAGCGTTTTTCCCCTAATATACTGCCGAAATCTGTAGCGGTTTAAAAACCTTCTCTCATTAACGATCCTTTATTACTTTGTTAATTATTTTATAAGTAGTGGCGGCTTGTAGCTAAAATTAGTGGAGCAGCTGCTTCAGAAAATTTTTTTATGGGCTTTTTCAAGACCTTTAAAATTTTCTGTAAAATAAAAGAACCGGAAGAAAGAATGAATCAAATAGAATAGCTGGAAACAAGATAATAATGTAATTCTACACTTTATTACATTCAAGAATATGGTGCACGGAATACGGTATGGAATAGGGGTTTTAAGCACAATTTCCTTAAAAACCGTATTCGGTTTAACTGAATAAATAATAAAATTTCAATACAGATAATATTTTTTTAGTATTATTAGATAACAGCTTAATCAAATGTCTGGTTAACAGCACTATAGGCCAGTGGTCCTTAATTTAAATTTGTATATACACAGAAACAAATACATAATTAGTTTTTACTAATTACCTTCTCTTTCGCCCTTCCAGCATGTTTTTGGACAGATTTGGCAATCAAAGAGCCCTTGCTTTCCGCAACCTTCTGATTAATATTGAAAAAAACAACTAAACCGCCTTCATATTCCTTCCACCGACTAAAATAGAAAAGGGAACAAACAAGGAACATTTCATACACACTCGAAGTAAAAAAAAACTACCTTCCACCGCCAAGGTCGGCACTGCGGGAGCGACAGTATTCTCTCTCCCTCGCAGCCTCGCGTGCAGCTTCCTATGTGCGCATGCGCATAACAGCGAAACACCACGCCGCTGGAACTGTGAAACACACAGTTCCATACAATGATTTTTTTTTTAATTTTTCATAAACTTGGGGATGATTACTACTGATATTAAGCTTAAGAATTATATATTGTCCAAGTAAAAAGAAAGAATTAAAGAAAAAAGGACTTATATTAAATGTGAATCGGTTTGAAACTCAATTTAAACTGTGTCGCATAACATTTCAAGTTGATTTGTCCAGTTATCGTTAAAAAAGTGTATACCCAAAATACTATCAAAACTAAATATATTGCTCACATAAACCTGCTCAAATATAACTGCTCGTATAATTAAACCAGGAATATTTAATTATATTTGCTTCACCATCCAAATAATTCGTTTGAGAAAATCTAATTTCCTTCTATAACGAATTTCAAACCGTTCTGAAAATTCGTAACTACTTGTTTAAAGTTCATTTCTTTAAGATTTTATAATAGATATGGTTGATAAAATTTTCAATTGCAGCAAATTAATACAGGATGTACACTTCTGTGTAAAATATCAAATTTTTATGTAGACTTTGTAGGGTTTTATATGATTACTTTTGAATCAGTTATTTTCTTTTTATCAATTGTGGACATTCTAGAATATTTACCAACCCACTTACCGCGGTTCATTTCTTTAAATTTTAAATAATTTGTCTGACTAGCAACGGTAGTATCATGAAGGTTTTATTAAAATTGACAAACTTCTTCATTATTTTTATTTATTATAAAGTTACACTATGATAAATAATACTACTCGAATGTAAATTTATGTATTAATTATTTATATTATAACTGATTTTCTATTAGAAATATAACATTATTAGAAAATGCAATAAATAACAGCGTAATAAAATTAGCTTTTATTTGTTGGTTGTTAAACACTGATACCAAAATTGGAAACAGAAAAAATCATGCTCAATTTGATTTAATTTTTTTTTATCATTTAACTTTTAAATTTGATAAAAAATACTATTAATAAACAAAGTTAATAAAAACTTAGTAATGAAAATTTTGTTCAACAACGAAGATGACAGGAATTCTAAATTTGCAACTTAAAATGAAATATAAAAAAGCTGACAACTTTGGGTTGTTTCTGATGCACGGCTTCCACACACAACTTAATTTAAAATATTTATCGTTTTATCTAAATATAATATTTTTCGTTTATTTAATTCAATGATTCTAACTAAAGCGCGCCCACATGACGTATTTAATTTACGCGGATGTGGCGGTACTAGCGGCGACGGTCGACACTAACTAAAGTAATGTATTTTCGCAACTTACAGCTCATCTGTGATGGTACAACATACTAGACGACTACAACAACATTTTTGGGGCGGTGGTGCGATTTTACAAAAATGTTCTTTCAAATATTGTGGTTTTATAATTGTTAACAAATGTGCCTAAGAGAATATGACCTTAATTAGGCAAAATCTCGAGATACCGAGGGTGACCTTACTCTACAGTCTCACCCCCTTGACCTTTTATATTATGAATTTATTGGCATCAATACCCCGTATATAGAAGTAATCTGTTCAAGTTTGGTCAGAATACCAAAAGATATAAGGTGATTTAGAGGCAAACACCGAACACAACGTAAATATCAATATTAACATCCGGAAAACTTCCATCCGGTTTTTGGGTTCCTTAAACCTCTGCTAGAGCTACAGCGCTATCTAGACGGGAAAGTAAAAATACCACGTATTATATGAACGCGCAGAAATTGAGGATGTATATATAACTGCTCCAAATAATAGAACACAAAAAGGGACTATAGAAAGGAAATATAGGAAAGTAAAAATTACTGTTAATAGAAAAGCAAAGGAAGCCAGAAAGAGATTTCTACATGACCGATACAAAGAGGTTACTATACTGATTGTAGATAACAATCGGGAAACAGCTTATATAATAGTAAAATACATTTTTGGTGGTAGAACAATTCCGTGGAATGGAATTTTGAAAGAAGGCAACTATATAGCTTATAAACAAGAAGAAATGACTAAGAGGCGGAATGAGTAACTTAGAGAAATTATACGATGAACTAGACTTAAATGATTTGATGGAGGAGGATGAGAATGTGTACTTAAAGGAATCGAGCGATAGTATATTGAGAAGTGAATTTGACCTAGCAATTCGTATCCTAAAAGACTGGAAAGCATCTGGAGTTAATGAACTATCAGCAGCACTAATGAAATCGGATGGAAATAGATGTAAGGATGTACGAAGTAGTCTAAAAAAATTAATGAAACTGGTGTAGTGGCTGACAATTTCAAAATGTGTATTATCCCAATACCAAAATATTTGATGTGGACATCACATGACTTTCAAGTACGATTATTAAATTACATACACACATTTTTTTTAAAATGGTAAGTACATAAAATTTTATTTGATTTGAAAGTGAGATACAATCCTCCAGTTCTTTAATAAAGTGGACAGTTACACAATTGCGTTGTGCTGGACACCACTTTACATTACATTTTTTCGTAGTCTTCGTATCAGTATTTTATATTAGTTTATACATTAATTTTGTTTCACGTCGCTGAAGTAGTTATGTGGTGTAGGTGAGAACGTGTCAGATCCGTAACCCAGGACGCTCGGTTCGACTCCGACTTCATATACATATATTTTCTTAAACTTATCTTTTTTTAATATAAATGTATTGATTTATTAATAATTATTAACCTTTATAAATATTTTTGAATTAAAATGAAAAGTACATAAAATTTTATTTCACTATTAATAAATTTTTGATAATTAATTTTTTTTTTCCTAATACGAAGTAAAGGAAATATTGTGATCGCGAAAAATATCGGTTTTCAGATTTCAACAGAAATACCCATTTTGACCATCCCTGAATCAATTTTGACCAGTTTCGACGTACGTATATATTTCGCGTAATTCAAAAACGATTTGCTGTAGGATGTTGAAATTTAGGCTTTAGGACTGTTGTAACATCTAGTCGTGCACCTCCCCTTTTGATTGCAATCGATTGTCCAAAAAAGCCGAAAATCCAAAACAATTTGAATTTCGGACTTTTTTTTTAACTTCAGTAATAAGCTCTCATTGAGAGCTTTTCAACGATATATCATAAGTGGTACTTATTTTCATTAGTTCCAGAGTTATAGCCAAATAAAATTTTAATTAATTTAATATTTTGATCCTAAAAGGGGAAGGCACATCGGTTTGAATCTCCTTTTTTTGTAACTTTTTTTTATTTAAATATATTGAATTATTAATAATTATCAACTTTTGACTGTAAAAAAAAATTACAATAAATAATAACTCAATAATAACAATAAAAAACAATCAAAGTTACTAATGAAATAAAATTTTATGTACTTTTCATTTTAAAAGAATGTGTATATGCAATTTAATAGGTGTACAAGGAAGTCGTGGTGTCCACATCAAGTTTTTCATTGTTATTATAGAATAATTATTTATAATTTTTAAATGTTTTATAATCGGAGCTTAATATCTATTAATAAATTAATATATTTAATTTCAAAAAAAAAGTTAAAAAAATATAAGTATATGAGAACCACTTATGATAGATCGTGGAAAAACTCTCAATAAGGAGTTATGACTGCAGTTGGAAAAAGTTCAACATTCAAATCTCTTGAATTTTGGGCTTTTTGACACTTTTTGTCCAGTCCAGTCGATTGCAATCAAAAGGGGAGGTGCATAATTAGATATTACAACAGTTCTAAATCCAAAATTACAATTTTCTACAGTTAATCGTTTTTGAGTTATACGAGATTTATGCGTACGTACGTGCAGACGTCACCCCAAAACTAGTCAAAATGGATTCAGAGATGGTAAAAAATGGATATTTCCGTTGAAATCTGAAGACCAAAATTTTTCGCGATCACAATACTTCCTTTGCTTTGTACAAGGAAGTACAAACTCTCGACAAAGAATGCGATTTTTTTTTTTTGTCTTCAGACATTTGACTGGTTTGATGCAGCTCTCCAAGATTCCCTATCTAGTGCTAGTCGTTTCATTTCAGTATACCCTCTACATCCCTAACAATTTGTTTTACATATTCCAAACGTGGCCTGCCTACACAATTTTTCCCTTCTACCTGTCCTTCCAATATTAAAGCGACTATTCCAGAATGCCTTAGTATGTGGCCTATAAGTCTGTCTCTTCTTTTAACTATATTTTTCCAAATGCTTCTTTCTTCATCTATTTGCCGCAATACCTCTTCATTTGTCACTTTATCCACCCATCAGATTTTTAACATTCTCCTATAGCACCGCATTTCAAAAGCTTCTAATCTTTTCTTCTCAGATACTCCGATCGTCCAAGTTTCACTTCCATATAAAGCGACACTCCAAACATACACTTTCAAAAATCTTTTCCTGACATTTAAATTAATTTTTGATGTAAACAAATTA